>NC_137466.1:219810840-220161627 GCF_964235325.1 Thermobia domestica
TACTACTATAGCATATTAAATAATCATTTGGTTTCCATTTTGCAATGCAGTCTCTTACACAGTTCACATCCACATAATTAACACCACATTCACAGTTCCAACTTAATTCTGATAAATCAGGTGAACATGGCGGCGTATCCACATTTGATACCACTTCGTCATTTGATTCCGCCTCAAAATCTGACTTATCTTGCGAAAATTCATACACTTCATTATTTATTCCAGCTTCACTATCACTTGTATAAACTTTTATATTGTCGTTTTCATATCTTTCTAAATCATGTTCATCAAATGTACAATCTGGAGAATCTGGATATTCATTCTCAGCGTTTAACTTATACTTCACATCGACGTCTTCTACAAACTGACGGTTCTCCATCGCTAACAAATCTATACATGTCTATTTTTTAAAACCAATATTTAAATAAAAATTTCAAATGACGTCACGCGCTCGCGCCCGCGCACGCGGGTATTTTCCGTTCGCGCCCCCGCCTTTTCGCGCCGCGTCCGCGTTTCCGCCGCCGGGTTAAAAAATCTTTTTATAACAATCCGGTATTGTTCAACACCTAAATTATTATTCTTTAACGCATACAGCTGCAATGTTTCTCTTTACATACACCTGCAAGGTTTCTTTTATTATTCTTTATACCCTTGTTCTTCAATTTTCCCAAGGTTTCTCTTTTATTATTTTAAAAGATACACATGCAAGGTTTCTCTTTACATACACCTGCAAAGTATTCTATAGTTCTATTATTTCTTTATAACAAACTAGCATTGTTCGTTAATTTTCCCAAGGTTTCTCTTTTATTATTCTTTACGTACAGCTGTAAGGTTTCTCTTTTATTATTCTTTATAACAAGCTAGCATTGTTCAATTAATTTTCCCAATGTTTCTCTTTTATTATTCTTTACATACACCTGCACGGTTTCTCTTTACATACACCTGCAAGGTTTCTCTTTTATTATTCTTTATAACAAAACACCCTTGTTCATTAATTTTTCCCAAGGTTTCTCTTTTATTATTCTTTACATGCAACTACAAGGTTTCTCTTTTATTATTCTTTATAACAAGCTAGCATTGTTCAACAAGTTTTCCAAGGTTTCTCTTTTATTATTCTCTTTTGTGTCACTACTATACATACAATAGTACAACAACCATTACCTGTCATCATATGTCATTTAAACAATAGTGTATTTCTATACAACTATAGTCGCTACCTATTGTCTGCGGTGCAACCCGCTGGTGCTTCACTATTACGAATACAATAGGTTTCTATTGTAATTACCTCCCCTGACAAAGGCACCCTGCGTCGAAGGAATGTTTACATATAGCAATAAGCCTACTAAAGCTCTACATTTCCACGTAGGAACAGAAGTTACAATAAAAATTGTGACAATAATAACAGTAAGAATTAAAATAAGAGAAGAAATTATAATAATAATTATTACTAAACAAGCAAAATTGTTTGTTTCCAGTGGAAGTCATTATTTAACAAATAAACCGATTAGTAAGAAGTGTTTATGGCTTCTAAAGAAGATAACAACTTGACACCTGTGTATAGTTTTCCCCAAATCAGAAACAGTTTCTCTACTGACAGAGTTTCTACTCAAGAGCAGTGAAAAATTGTGTTGCAAAAGAGAATTAAGAAAAAAAAACCTCCTTACTTCCCTATTGTATGCAGTGTTGATACAAATTGCAGATCTCCTAAAAGCCTGTTTCATTAGCTTTAAAACAAACTATAATATGTAATGTAAGACCAACTACAGGGTGTGCTATAATGTTTGAAACAAGAATGGGCAAGTGCAAGATGCAAAAAGTTATCTGCACCTCTATCTCCGAAACCCTATATGTTCACATAAACATTTTTGCTTAGAATGACCTTCCCTATCACCTCCGAAAGTCTTGGATTCAATATGGTGGCCGAAAGCATTTGTCATAAAAATACAGAGCCTAGACGCTGAGCCTAGAGACACCAAATGTGGTATAAATAATTACCATCACGAGGAGGTTAGAAGCAGAAAATAAATTTGGGAAAAGTCTCCATCCTGAATCCAATATGATTCCTAAAATATAAGCACAGTATATGCACAGCCCGAACTACTGAACCTAAAAATACGAAATTTGGTATAAAACCCTTTCATCAAACGTGCATTAAAAGAATAATAAAAATGTTCAAGAAATCGCCATCTTGAATCCAATATGGCGGACGAGTATATATTTCACAGTCGCTGGGGATAGAAACACCAAATGTAACACAAATATTGATTATCAATATGTGATCACGCAATGAAGTACGAAAAAATCGTCATCTTGAATCCAATATGGTCTCCTAAAATAAAAATCAAAGCTATATGTACAGTCAAAGTTCTGAAGTTATATGTACCAAATTTGGTAGAAATATTTTTGAGAATGAGCAAGTCAAGGAAACAACGCCAAATTTTGAAAAAATTGAAATCGTGGATCCTATTTGGAGCCTAAATAAAATAAGGAGTGTATATGCACAAACCAAATGGCTGAAGCTATATAAACACAGAGTTTGGTATAAATGTGCATTATGATAAATTGGTAAATCCATTAGGTAAATTGGATAATACCAAGAATGCAATGGAGGGAATACGAGGATATTCGGCGTATACTCACCTTCAATTTTGAGACACCATTGTATGGCTACCTAAAATTTATGAAGTCTATATACCGCATCTATAGAGTGTGTAATAAATGTCAGAGCGTATCCCACCTAAAATTTTTGGATGACATCACTGGAAACTTTGAAAATGTTGTCATCTTGAATTCAATACGGCAACCGTACATACAATTTCAAAGTAGCCACCATTTCCGTACAATGTAAGCGTAGTTTGTTTTCGTCCACTTTTTCGAGGACTTTTCAGACATCTTCGCTTTTTTTCTGTATTTTCATTTTGTTGGTTAAATTCAGATGGCAATTAGTGGTTGTTTCGATTAAAGTCATATACAGGGAAAAGTTCCTATTTCGTGATTGCGACCATATTGAATCCAAAATGAAAACCATTTCAAAGTTTCATATTATCCCATTTACGTAGTCATCATAATGCACATTTATACCAAATTCAGTGTTTCTGCCTTCATCCATTTATTGGGTTGTGCATATACTTTCGTTATTTATTCAGGGCGCCATACTGATCCACGATGGGAACTTTTCTACATTTGGTATTCTTCCCTTTACCTGCCCATTCTCATGAATATTTCTACCAAATTTAGTACCTTCGATTTTTATTATAGGAGGCCATTTTCGATTCAAGACAACTACTTTTTCACACTTTATTTATCATTTCGTGATCACATCTTGATAATCAATATGTGTATTTCATTTGGTATTTCTATCCCCAGCGATTGTGAAATACATTCTCATCCACCATATTGGATTCAAGATGGCGACTTCATGAACTTTTTAAAGAAAGTATTTTCGTAATACACGTTTGGTGAAAGGTTTTTATATCAAATTTCGTATTTCTAATTTTCATTCTCATTCCCATTCATCATAATCAACATTTGTCTTTGATGTTTCTAGCTTTAGCCATTTGACCTAGAAATATAGATGAAGGTTCTGAGGTCCAGGGTGCGGGGATATGAAGATTCGGTGTAGGGAAGTTCGGTGCAGGCCCTGGACATAAGGTGAACGCTTCCAGACCCTCGACCTGTTGTATCAGCAATCCATCATTCCTAGCAATTCTTGTGCAGTTTAGAACATTTTAAAATGATATAATGCATTGAGGAAAAATAGTTTTTAAATATTAATATATATATAATTTCATCATCATCATCATCATTTTCAACCTATGTCTATCCACTGCTGGATGAAGGTCTCTCCAACTCTTCTCCATAACCATCTATCTTCTGCTGTTCTTTTCCATGCTATTTTACAGTGCTTTTTCATTTCGTCACTCCATCTTGTATTACGACGCTTTCCTGGGCGTTTCCTGTCTCTAGGTATCCAGTCGAGAACTGCCTTTGTCCATCTGCCATCAGTTCTTCTTACGATATGTCCCGCCCACTGCCACTTCAGTCCCTTTATTTTCGCAATAATATCCGTCACTCCTGTCATCTTCCTGATCCACATATTTCTTTTCCTATCTCTTCGGGTTATTCCGAGCATACATCTCTCCATGCTCCTTTGTGTAGTCTGCAGACTGTGAATGTCTGATTTTGTTGGTGTCCATGTCTCAGCCCCGTATGTCAAAACAGGAAGAATACATTCATTGAAAACTTTTCGTTTCAGACACATCGGCAGTTTACTTTTTAATATGAGTATATATATATATATATATATATATATATATATATATATATATATATATATATATATATATATATATATATATATCACTGGCGTGACAGGCCTTGCGGCCCTGAGCCTGCCCCAATATCATGTGCAATTATTTCCACCTGAGTGATGGCCGTGGGGTCAGCACTGCGCAAATTTGAACCAAATTATTTTAGTACTAGTTGGCCAATGAAAATAAAGTTTTGGTCTAAAATGACAGTCTTTATTGAGGCAATGAAACTGTTGCAAATATTAAATGAAAATACTCTTCCTTAGTTGTATATATTTAATTTTTAAATGTTTTTTTCTATTCAACAGGTGGGGTGAATAGGAACAAGCATTAATTTTTTGGTGTTACTTTCCTATTGCATTGCAACTGACATGAATTATCATCATTCCCTTACAGTAAGGCTTTGGCTGCGAGAGTTTCCTTTTTACCTGCCCAAAATGGAAATCGAACACATCTGGAACGTCGGGATAGCCACACACGAAATCGATATCTGAGATTTTTCGGAATGACGTTGAAGAAAACTTACGAGCAAATTATTTTTGAACTTTGGAAATGTTTTCCCTTATTTGTTAAGATATCTTTTGAACATCAGTGTTATGTCATACTCTTGTACGGAATAACCCTACTCTGCACACTCCACAATTTTATCAATAATCATTTCTTCTGTATTTTTTTTTTTTTTTTTTACAGTATTCGATCTTGAGACTTCACGTTATATTGGTTTACATGTCTCTGTAAAACTGTTTTGGGGTATGTCATATTTTTTACTAACACATCTTTTACGTTAGTTTGTTAACCATAATGTCCTTTTAGCTTTTTCAGTTAGGTCATTTGGGTATTTGCGATATTTTTTGGCACGGGGTTATGGTTTATTTAAAGACATTACGTACCTGTTCACGTGCCACTCTCAAAAATGCTGTTGTTAATATATAAAAATGTCTTTAAATCAAAATATGAAATTTCAAAACTAGTTTTGCACATGAAACATCGAAGTGCAGTCAAAAACAAATTCTTTGAAGTCCCACAAGTCAAATTGCTTGGAGCGCCACCTTTGGAGTGAACAAAGTTAAACTAAGTTAATTAGTATTAAGATTCTTTGAACAGTAGACCTCGCGATAAATTTCTGAAAGTTTTACTTAGGTTCGTCAGTTCTCATTTTTGGATAATTCATTTTCATTTTCTGGCTACATCCTTATCTGATTTCACCACCCCCTCCACCTTCCTCCGAAACAAAAGTATTCTCCAAGCATATTTGTTCATTTCCTGTCAAAGTATCGTTTCGATTCATCAGTTTCCATTTTTGATCACCCCTGTTTCATTTTCTGGCTACACCCTTAGCTATTTTACCCCCACCCCCTCCGTAATAATATGCCGTAATCCGCGAAGTACGTTTGCTCGTTTTCTGTGAAACCCACACAGCACATAATGTATAATATACGCATATTAAACGTCTAATACACGTTAGAATGTTTATTATACGTATATTATACATTGTGTGTTGCGTGGAAAGTTTTGTTTCGATTCGTCAGTTTTCATTTTTAGATCACCCCCTTTTCATTTTCTGGCTACACCGTATCCGATTTCATGCATCTCCGGAAACAAAGGTCGTAATCCCCGATATATGTATGTTCATTTGCTGTGACAGTTTCGTTTTGATTCGTCAGTTTTCAATTTTAGATCACCCCCGTTTTTGTATTCTTGCGATTTTATTCCTTATCCGATTTTACCCCGCTCCCTCCGAAACAGTAGGCCGTAATCCCCAAATATCTTTGCTCATTTGCTGTGAAAGGTTTGTTTTGATTCGTCAGTTTTATTTTATTTTTTTTTTAGATCTTTCTTTTCCGTTTTCTGGCTACACCCTTATCCGACCCCCCCACACCTGCGAAGTAACAGGTAATGGCCGAAATATGTTTGGTCATTTCCTGTGGAAATTTCGTTTTGATTCGTCCGTTTTCATTTTTAAATAACCCTCTTTTCTACTTTCTAGCTACACCCTTATCCGATTTTTACCCCCTCCCCTTCCTCCGAATCAATAGCTCATAATTGTTTATTTATTAAGCTCTTTATAACAGAGAGTAGTTCATCAAATTCGTTTTTAATTGTGGTTTTCTTCGTTTTTCTATATTTTCGCACTATTAAGAGGGAATTTCACCCCCTTCCCCTGGTCCGATTTTGTTTCCCAACGAACTCGACCTGTCATTTGAACCAATAAACTCTCTGTGAAACGAACAATAGACCTCGTGATAAACCTGCGAAAATTTCATTCGTATTTGTCAATTTTCACTTTTAGATAACCCCCTTTTGTAATTTTCTAGCTACACCCTTGTCCGATTTACCCCCCCCCTCCTTTCCGAAGAAATACCTCCAGATCCCCGAAGTATATTTGCTGATTTATAAAGCTCTTGCAACAGAAAATAGACCATTAAATTCGTTTTTTTTTATTTTCTGTGTTTTTCTACATTTTTGCACTTTTAATGGGGTTCCACTCCCTCCCCTTGGTTCGATTTTGTTCTCCAACGAATGTTCTGTAACTTGAAGAAATAAACAATCTGTGAAAGTTTCATTTGAATCGGTTCACGCGTTCGACTTTTATCGTGCGACATACACACAAACAGACAACACAAATGCCAAACTTTCGACTAGAAGACTTCGCAAGCTCGGTCAAAAATTGTCAACAGTAATGTAGCTAAAAATAGTTGCAGAGAAAAAAATGTTAAAGCAAGTCGCCAATCCTATTATTGCATGCATAGCAAGATTAGAGTACGAAGAGTACCTCAAACAATTAATATAGGGTTTCTCTTGCATTTATAAAACCTAAGAGTGAACAAATTAAAAAAAATGAAAGTTTTGTTCGTATTCACCCCACTTGAAGGTATAAAGCATTACCATAAGATCTGCAGGGCAGGGATTTTTCTATATTCCTCAAAACTCCCCCTAACATTCCTTCAAAATTATTGAGAAACCCATCCTTCTCACTTATAGCTAGGAAGTTTCGGCGCAGGAACCTTCAATGTAAGAAATTATTATAATAGTTGTATTTCCACAAAAAACTATGAGACATGCATGGTATAAATTATTTAAGTCCTGCAGTAGGCCTACTTTTTTTTTTTAAAAAAAAAGGCATGTTTTGATATGTAATGACATATATTATCTCTTGCAGGTCCTATTTTACCCTATCATTAGTCTAGACATTATTATGAAGGTAGGATTCAAATGAATACATTTGCTTCTAAATCCATGAAGTATTTGGGTTGTATAAAATATTTTATGGATACAAAAAATAAAAAAATAAAATATATGGATGATGTAATGGAAAATAATATTATGGAAGCAACACATATAGACAGGGTTGGAAATGGAAATTTACAAGTTATGGAACGCTGTAGTCCGCTCCAGTCCGAGTCGAGCCCTGATTATAGGACAACCTACTTTCGTGCATGGCAAAGTATTTACATTTTAACCAATAAATATCAACATTTTTGATCTTCTTATTGGATCACACAAACTGTTGTAGATGATGAATCTAAATTTAGTATTAATATACACAGTGGCGGCGATTGGACGTTAAAAGTGTGGGGGGGGGCAAGATATGATCTGAATATGTGTATATCAATGTTAGTGTTTCTGGTTGTTTCTAACACTTTGAAGAAAGGTTGTATAACTAATAGGATACTATCTTTTTCAGTTAAAATGCCGTATATCGTGTTTCATATTCAATTAAATAAATTCACAAGAGCAACGCACACTGGTACTAACCCTTGATTCCTTACTCGTGAACATCTTAAAATTCTGTCTGGAAAATTGTGTGATCAGATTATTTAACAACATATTTGTAAAAACAAATAAATAGAAAGGATATTATTAATCAAACTAATGAATAATGAGGCTTGTTTTGTAGAAGTTATATTGAAACTGGGGATTAATGAACAACTTATATTTTTAATTCCACACTTGCCATTAAATGTATGTTATTACTCTTAGAAAATGAAAGACAGTAAATACAAGGATATGCTACGACACAATTGTAATATTAATTCCTTTGAATTGCAATTAAAACGCAATTCCTGTAGCTGTCTTATATGGTACCATTTTTTTCTATGAACCAGTAATATATGCAAAAACTTTATATTTCCAAATGAAACTATATACCGTACATTAACCATTTTAAATTATGGCTTTTTAAAGGTAAATTATTGAATTTCAGTCAATCAGCTACAGCATCATCCCTATTTATCGTAAGATCATGTTTTGTACCTCATTCTCTTCAGAATAGAACAATCTTTCAAACTGTTTCATTTACGTTTTCCTATCATGTCCCTAAGGCGGGACATTTTGAGGGAAATCTGGATTTTTCCTGATTTTTTCAAACTTTGATCCCCTCTGGACCCCCCTTGAAAAATACGAAGGGGTGTACTAAATGTGTATAAAAAATTTCAAGCTTCTATCTTGAAAACTAAGTGCGGGAAAATGTTTACCAATGAGCTAAGAACATTACCACAATGCCCCAGATGACCGGATGTAATATAAAATTTTCCTGAGACATCCTTATTGATCCTATGATCATTGTTCGTACATCATTCCTTTCAGAATAGAACATACTTTCAAACGGTACCACTCACATGTCTTCATCATGCACACTCATGTCCAAAATCATTGTCGTATGTCTATAAATATGTTGTTGTAGAATTATAATTTGATAACGAATTTACCCGGTATTTCTCATAATGTTAGCATCTGTGTAATCAGCAAATACATGTATGTATCAAATTTCATGTCAAAAGAGCAGTAAATAAGAACAATAAAACAAAAATAAAACTTTATTGTCCATTTAGCAATATTTTGTTTTATTCATTCTAATTTTCGTATTTATAATTATTTTCCTATGAAATTTACCACAAATATACACTTCCCGATTATACACATACTATCAGTATTAAAAGTACCCTGCAAAATTATTATCAAATTATATTCTTACAAGAAGGCAGTTATAGGCGACAATCATTTTGGACATGAGTGTACCTGGGGTGGGAAAATCATGAGAAAATGGATTAATTGTTTAAAAATATATTCCTTCTTTGTACTTTTTTGCCCCTCTGTTTTAACGCAGAGATCTGAAACCAATCTGAAAAATACTAAGGGTTGTACTAAATGTGTGTACAAAATTTCAATCTTCTAGGTGCAAAAGTAAGCCCGCCAAAGTAATATCCCTACAATATTCCAGACTCCCTTATAAAAAAGGATCTCAGTTAAAAATCCCTGAGACATCTCTATTTATACTAGGATCATGGTTCGTACATCATTCTTTTTAGAACAGAACAGTCTTTCAAACGGTACCATTCACATGTCTCCATCATGTATCTGAGGAAGGAAAATCGCGAAAAAAGGGAACTTTGTTAAAACTGAATGTGTGTGCAAAATTTCAATCTTCTAGGTGCAAAAGTAAGCCCTGCAAAAAGTAATAAAAAAGCCATAAAAATATTTTTTAGTTATGACGTCATCACACTCTACGTCTCGACGCAGAAAGGCGTGAAAGCATATGTAACGTTTTCTACAATGCCTACGGGCTTGAGAAAAAAACAGAAGTAAAAAGCTTTTTTGGTACTTTTTAAAATCGAATAATAAAGATTCTAGCCTATCACCGAAAAATAGATTATATAATTTAAGAGTTAAGTGATCACTTCAAAAAAGTGGGGGGCAATTGCTCCCTCTTGCCCCCACTAATCGCCGCCCATGAATATACCTACATTATCTAGAATGATTGTTGAGATATACATTATGTAGGGTGATTTAAAAGTTGATTTTAAAAAGTCATAATTTAAATCTAACATAACCTAACTATTAACTACTAGTCTAACTACTTATGCCAAATTTGGTTAAAATCGGTTCATAATTCTGACCCTGTGAGTAATATAATCGTAACCCACAATTGCATTTCGATATTACACTCTAAAGAAAACGCTAATGAGAAGTCATGATTTGCTACAATCCGTAAATATGATTTTCAGCGTCGTGGAAAGTGTATGATGTCGATAACTTACAAGGGTACAGACCAATCCCAAGAGTTACAGACCAATTTAAACCAAATTCGTCAAATAAATAAATAAATGGATATATAGTTGTGTTCATCATATCCTTCAATATTGGACAGCTAACCGTCACTTGTGGTCATTTGGTGGGTGAATACGAAAGGTCTCGAAGAATCTTGGTATTAATCCAGTAAGCAACCAGATGTTCGTTTTCTAAGTTAAATGATCTGACAAATACAACTGTTTATTCACTTGTACGGGTGTACAAGGGCAGTTAGTGTTATCAATGTACAAGGGCAACTGTACATTGTGTACGTTGTCTCATTGTGTACATTGTGTTGTTGTGTACGTTCTCTCTGATTATACTGCAGTGTTATTTTTATACCACCGTGATATTCATAAAAATCGTAAGAAGTACCACAGACATGATTATTCAATTACAATATCATATATCAATACTGAAAAATAAAAACCCGGTTTAAAATTTTAAAAAAAAACGAGGATTAAAACCCAAAAATGCCTAGGGTTCAAACCTATTCAAGCCATCAGGCTTTGGGGCTCCTACGTTTCGACGACACCGTTTCGGCGCCAGCTCAGTTCGGCGAAAATTTTATGTACAAGGACACACATCCCATTTAATAAACATAAGCGCCGAGCGGAAACGGTGGCGCCGAACTAAGCGGGTCCGTCATGCTTTAACGCAGCACCTAGTCACAATTAACCACACATGCATTTAATACAAAAGAGAACGCTAAGACTGCGGCTATTCGCCGTGAAAAGCAATCACAGAAACTTTAAACATGTTCACCCCTAGTGTTTGTGATTGTATTACGTGGTGAACTTTTTGGAGTTCCAATTCAAAATAGAATCAATTTCCAACTAACGTATTCATTGATATTTCGCGTCTGAAATGTAGAATGGCGACGGTTTTCTACATGCTTTCAATTTATGCTTTAAATCATGTTCACTTTCGCACGTGATCACCTAAGAAAATGCAATGTTACGCATTTGATTTGCAAGATATCTTGATCAAAAGTTGTTAGTACATTCTCTTATCCTTCGGCAATAAGGATATAAAACTAAACTATGATCACTCTGGCGGTTTCTTATACAATTTTTGTCCGTGCGCATCTCAGAACGTTTAGTTCCTAGACCCGGGTTTAGTAGGCCTATTGGGAAATCCGGGCCTGCAGGAACAGATAATGAAATCTAATTGGAAACTTTCGAAATGTGGGCATAGAGAGAAAGGTAAATTATCAGACAAAATATGTAATGAAGGAGAGCAGAAGAAATTAAGTGCTGTAACAGCAATATTAAAAAGATGGAATTAAAGAGAAGTAGAATGGGTGAGACTACGCACTAACTGAAGAATGGAATAGGCCAGGGGGAGCGAGAAAGAAGCTTAGTATTAATGCAGACTCTTCAGATCAAATCTGTAACACTTGTACGAAAAGCAAGTATCAACATTTAGCTGCCCGTCTTTCTCATTTTCCTTGGATTAGAGTCATAAAACTATCCACTCTTTCATACACTGATGTCAGGCAAGAGAGTTCCACACAGAATTTTCTCTACCATTCAAGACTACATCTGTATAGCTCAAACGATTGATTCAATTCTAACATTGCAGTTTGGAAACCCACACTTCCTTGTAACATTGTTCTCCATCGAGATGGCGTCCGTAGAAAAACACACTGTGCGATATTGGAATATTCTTGGTTTATATTTCAACGTTGCCCATGTTCTCATAGTCCGAAAATAACATCAAGATTAGCACAAATACTTGTTGTCCCAGCCTAATGCTGCTATGACACTGTTAGTTTCCTTTATTGTAGTTACTGGTTTAAATAAAATACAGTGATGCACCTATGAAAATATCCTAAATATGGTCTATACCCTCCTCAAAATATTCTAAATATGACCTATACCCTCCTCAAACAAATCCTGGGTACAGCCCTCTTTAAGACGAACCCCATTCTCAGCTTTTGAACATCCTACTAAGAGGCACGCAAACAAAAATGCTCTACATGGTCATAGATCATGATTTTTTAGATATTCCTTGTTCTATCAGATAGTCTTCCAGAAACCAGATATACTTAATTTGCTTACGATTGCTCACCAGATGATCTCCCCAAATAACTCACTTCCATAATTGTTCATCAAATAAGTCCTTTTTTTTTTTTTTTTTTTTTTTTGCGAAGTGTAGGCTTACTCACGCTAATAATTGATTCACCTTCCATAACGAAATAAGCGTTTTCACGAAAAGAATTTCATAACACTAGGCATTTAACCTGATCAAAGAAAGCATTTAACCTGATCGGTGTTTAAGAACGCGCCCCTAGAGTCAGTGGTGCATGGAAACGTGGCTTTCACGGCAGAGTCGCACGGTCCGTACTTACCATGATTTTTTGGCGGAAATATTGCAACAATTGCTAAATACTGCTTGTAATTATTTAAGTAAAACGTAAATTTTGTAAATAATAATAATCTCTTTTAATAAAAGATAAATAAATTTAAAATAATTCGAAAATTCTCTAGTAGAGGGCAGTAGCTGACTGGCGAGAATCAGCCAATAGCGATATAGATGCGAGCCATGCAACTCTATATTGAAGGGCAGGGTGCGAAATCCCGGGGAGACGGGAGGGATTTCCCCACCACCAAAAATTTTACACTTGCGTTTCCCCCTCACCAAAATCTGTAAGGAGGGACACCTTAATAGGAAAATATAAGTAGGTCTATAATGAAAATTTTCAGACAAACAATAATTTTAAATGCATGCTGTTTTAGAAAACGTAGTTTATTTGTAAAAGGATCAGGTGTTTAACTTTTTCGGTTGTTCGGTTGTTGACGAGATGAAGACCTTTATTCTCTAGCGTACCAGTTGCATGCAAAATTGGTAAAATTTCTCAAACAAACAGATTGTTTTTCAATTTCAGTGGACGAATCTACAAACAGGTTTGCGGATAAGCACTTGCTGTTATATGAACATATGTGGACGAAGAAAATAAACCATGTTGTCGTTTTTATAAATTAGTGCCTGTAGAAAATGCCGATGCAAAATCCCTTGAAGAGAAAATTATTCAAGCATTTTCCGAAGATGGCATAGATATTTTTAATCTTAAAGAAAAACTTGTTGGATTTAGTTCGGACGGGGATGCAGTGTATACTGGGAGAAACGAAGGTGTTGCTGCTCAAATTAGAAGAAATGTCAACCCGTGCCTAATTAGCGTACACTGCATGGCACATCGAATTGATCTTGTTTCTGAAAGAGTTTTTGGTGTTGTGAATGCTGTTCACAACTTCAAATGTTTGTTAGGCGAACTTTACAAGGTGTTCAGTAAGTCATCTACATCTGCAACACTTAAAAGTATCACGACAGTCACAGATGTCGCAGGACTGCTGAAAATCAAAAGATTGTTTCAGATACGTTGGATTTCAAATGAGAAGGATGTATTATTGGCAGTCTTTACATAATTTTCTTGTATAATGCAATTCCTACTTTTGGAGTATGAAAATACTGACCATTTCAACAGAGACAGTTTTAAACTGAGTGCTATTTACAAATAATAATAATAATAATAATAATAATAATAATAATAATAATAATAATAATAATAATAATAATAATAATAATAATAATAATAATAATAATAAACTGTCGGGGAAAAAGAACATTCTATTGCTCGCTTTTCTTCTGAATATTGCGTCCATTCTGTCTAATATTAGTAAAATGATGCAAAAGGAAGCAGTTTCGTACACCGAAATAGAGAAAAAATTGGCTCTACAATCCAAGCTCTGAGAGAAATGCGTATGAAAGATGATGTCAACCAAAGTCTTTGTAAAGATAAGTATTTAGTGCACTGCAGATAAGCATCTGATACAGGGAGTGATGATAGTGAGTTTGATCAAATAAGGGGGCAGGTAATCCAGGGTTTAATAGACGAAGTGGAAAGAAGGTTTCCTTTTAAAGATATGCTAAAGTGCTTTTCAATGTTTGAAAATAAATATCGTAATAGCCTGAATGGTTTATACGGTAACGTAGGCGTACATAAAGCAGCTTAATTGTTTGGATTGAATCTTGATACTGCAGTGTCAGAATGATTTGGTTTGATTTAGTTTAACGTCCCACGGATATGCCTGCTAGGCTAAAGAAGACGTGGACCTACTGATTATAATGGAATCCGAATCACTTTGGTCGTTCAACTGTATCCCACCGTGGAATCAGGGACCACGCTAACCGAAGTCAAGCGTGCTAGCCAATAGACCAAGCGGGGGTTCTACAGTGTCAGAATGGACAGAGTACAAGTCAATTTTTAAGTCGGTAAATAATTTTCAAGTTCTTAAAGCCTTAACGCGGAAAGTTCGTTCTGTGCCATTATCAACTGCTGCCTGTGAACGTGGATTCAGTGTTGTTCATATTAAAAGTTCCGAAAGAAACCTATGTTGGCGGGTACCTTGAAATCTTTATTGATAATTAAACTCAGTGGGTTTCCTTTAAAATTATGGGATGCTATTACTGCTGCTCATACGTGAGTTTCTTCTGGCCATCACATTTTCAACTCCCGTTACACACGGAAAGAAAGTGAAGTTTAATCTTAAAAATTTTCTCTAATGTAAGATACGTTATTGCAAACCATATTTTAGGTCTATATATACAGTAACACAATCATTCAATACTCGTATTATTGTGGCTCTCTTCGGTGGTCTAGTGGCTAGCACGCACGCACCATCTTCGGTGCACGGGGTCCTGGGTTCGATTCCCGGTGGGAGCGCCTTAAAAAATTTAAACGATTACGATGGTTCGGATTCCACCTTGAACTGTAAGTCCATATCTCGTAGCCTCGCTGCAGAAAAGAGTCATCAAACTTAAATCAGCAAATCAATCGTATTATAGTGTTTGTGCTTTTATTTTCTAAAGTTTAACGTCCTACGAATATTCAGTAAGGCTAAGGAAGACGGTCATGATGAGATGAATTATAAGGGTGGATTAAGACAGAAGGAAGCGGAAAGACCCCGAGAAAACCCCAACACAATTGTTTGTATACCACAAGCAGAATTTGGTGCGAGCTAGGATCCAACCATTGATCCCACGCACCTGAGGTGAGCGCTGTACCACTGAGGCAACACGCCTTTTTGTTGTCTATCAAGTATTTGTATTGAAATCATATCTGTTATTTATAATAATATATTGTTGCTAATAATACAATATAGATACATAGTATTATTTAGACTTACAAAGGTGACCGTATATCTGAACGACCAAACTGAAACACTACGTACGTAGCGAAGAAACGAGAATTTCATAAAAAATAATAAAAACTATACTTTGACTCTACAGCTCATGAGGATCTATGGTTGGCCAGGTGGAGCGCTTCAAGTTAGTAGTTCTAATGCTTGGTTAGGACATCGGTTCTCAGGGACTATTATTTCTGACTTATAGATCTCTACCGCTATTTTCGTGAACGCAGTCTTCAATATGATGGTAAACACAAGGGTACTGTGCTCCCACGAGAGTCTAACCCTGGACCATATGCACCGAAGTGTATATTAAATGCAGTAGATAAGTTACCAATTTTGGGTAAATGAATAAATAACATTAAAGTATTTTTAAATAACAATGACGACTAGTTTGATCATTTATTATTATTATTATTATTATTATTATTATTATTATTATTATTATTATTAGTAGTAGTAGTAGTAGTAGTAGTAGTAGTAATAATAATAATAATAATAATAATAATAATAATAATAATAATAATAATAATAATAATAATAATAATAATAATAATAATAATAATAATAATAATAATGTTTATTTCTGTGCCATGAACAGCCTAACGGCAAAAATACAGCACTTTATCAGACAATATAAACACATATTACATACAATGTAAGCTATATACTGAAACAATAAAACATAATGATAAAATAAAGTAAAATAATATCGGATTAATAATTCCTTGTCAAATTAACACCATTTTTTTTAGTATCAAAATAGTCGTCATAAATAGTAACAATAATATTTGTCAAGCTCAAAAATTCATGCTTTTATACTGATAAAAGTAAATTAAACAAAATTAAAAGAATTGGTCAGTCTTCTTAAAATTACAGATTTCGGATTCAACGGAACTAATGTTGATATATTTCTTGTATTATACATTGGTACCCTTATACCTATATTATGCAAGCAATATTCACTATGATAGCTATTGTCTAGTAATTTCTTAATAAAATCTCTTTCAATAACTTTTCTCCTGTCGCTCAATGCCTGCAATCCCCAAAATTGACACCAGTATTCATAACTACGTGAGTAGTAATCTCTATTCATTTCATAGCAGAGTAATAATAATAATAATAATAATAATAATCCATTAATATTTCAATTTTTTGGAGGCTCCACGAAGCATTAGTGTGGATCGTTGAACTTCTTCCCCCCCCCCCCATTTTCAAATGATTTCGCACCCTGTTGAAGGGCATGTATGTATGAACTGTAAACGCCTTAACTGGTAGAGTTTGTTGGAACAGACATTTCAAATTGGGTCGTTGACGACAAGCCTGGACACATTCCTGAGGTGTCCAGGTTTGTCGCGGTCGATCCCGACAAGCCTGGACACATCTTATTTTCGGTCGTTGACGACAAGGTTGGACGACGACAAGCCTGGACACATTCCTGGGGTGTCCAAGCTTGTCGTGGTCGATCCCGACAAGCCTGGACACATCTCATTTTGGATCGCTGACGACAAGGTTGGCCAACGACAAGCCTGCTTACATTCCTGAAGGTGTCCAGGCTTGTCGGGATCGTCCCAGAGATGCTTTGACATATCTCATTTTGGGTCGCTGACGACAAGGTTGGACAACGACAAGCCTGGACACAAAAAGTGTCCAGGCTTGTCGTCGTCCAACCTTGTCGTCGTCCAACCTTGTCGTCGTCCAACCTTGGCGCGGTCCCATACTTGACACAGCATGCATATTATTTAAGGCTACGCAGTACGTGACCTGTACGCATGAAGGTGATAAATATTCGTGAAGAGTAAAACAGAAGGGACTAGTTTTATGCTGCTGTTGGTTTCTTCCGTCAACTTCCTGTTCAACTACGGAAACTGACCTTGATAGTTGGGCGAAAACTGAAGTTGTCTCCTTGACTGAACGCCTTATAACAAGAGTGCAACTATAGTTGCCCATGGGTCTTATAGTCCTAAGTATTTGCAGCTATGCAGCGAACTGTGTGCGTTCTGTATCACTCTCTATTTGTCCTTAGGCATTCTTGTTGATACCAAATTGGAGCACTCCATTTCTAATGTACAGTATAGGGACGCCGTCAAGGTTGGACGACGACAAGCCTGGACACTTAATTTTGGTCTCTCCCGACAAGGTTGGACAACGAAAAGCTTGGACGACGACAAGCTTGGACAACGACAAGCTTGGACACTTCTCAATTTATCCTCTTGCACCAGTCTCGAACGAATTCCTGAGGTGTCCAAGCTTGTCGTGGTCGATCCCGACAAGCCTGGACACATCTCATTTTGGGTCGTTGACGACAAGGTTGGACGACGACAAGCCTGGACACATTCCTGGGGTGTCCAAGCTTGTCGTGGTCGATCCCGACAAACCTGGACACATCTAATTTTGGGTCGCTGACGACAAGGTTGGCCAACGACAAGCCTGGACACATTCCTGAGGTGTCCAGGCTTGTCGGGATTGATTTTGGATCGCTGACGACAAGGTTGGCCAACGACAAGCCTGGACACATTCCAATGAGCCGATTTGGTGCATTCAAAGCACGTAGAAATAAGTTTGTTTAGCGCTGAAAGAGCAGCATTGCGTGAATTTCTACCAGAAAAGTTCCGTTCCGTTTCCAGGCTCGGGAGATGATAAATACCCCGGAAAGTAGCATCCCAGGCTCCATAAAGTTGCTTTCTTCTTTTTTACCAAAAATATTTCAATTCAAATATAAATTTTATGAAAATGAATATATTTGTGCGTGTGTATGAAAAGGTACAAGTTCGCGGGTATTGAGCTCTTTGTGTTTTCTTAATGTTTGTTAAAAGTAATAACCATATAGAATGTAATTTGAATACAATTTCAGCATTAAAAATTACTTTCATAAAGTTAAAAATTATACACTTTTTATATATAGGGTTTTTATGTACATTTAATTTGACAAATCAAAATATCTTTGGAACGAAGAACAATTTCAAATTCGGTTTACGCAACATAGTGTAGGGGGCACCGTGAGACGCTATAGAGTAGAATCTGTGGATCTAGTCTTCTTCTTCTTCCCGAGTATTATCGATATGCAAAATACTGATTCCCCATTTCATCCACGGTAGTTCGCAGTGGAACAACATAAACAGACTCGTTAATGTATCCTACCCCACACAAAGTGAGAACGGGACCGCGCCAAGGTTGGACGACGACAAGGTTGGACGACGACAAGCCTGGACACTTTTTGTGTCCAGGCTTGTCGTTGTCCAACCTTGTCGTCAGCGACCCAAAATGAGATATGTCAAAGCATCTCTGGGACGATCCCGACAAGCCTGGACACCTTCAGGAATGTAAGCAGGCTTGTCGTTGGCCAACCTTGTCGTCAGCGATCCAAAATGAGATGTGTCCAGGCTTGTCGGGATCGACCACGACAAGCTTGGACACCCCAGGAATGTGTCCAGGCTTGTCGTCGTCCAACCTTGTCGTCAACGACCGAAAATAAGATGTGTCCAGGCTTGTCGGGATCGACCGCGACAAACCTGGACACCTCAGGAATGTGTCCAGGCTTGTCGTCAACGACCCAATTTGAAATGTCTGTTCCAACAAACTCTACCAGTTAAGGCGTTTACAGTTCATACATACATGCCCTTCAACAGGGTGCGAAATCATTTGAAAATGGGGGGGGGGAAGAAGTTCAACGATCCACACTAATGCTTCGTGGAGCCTCCAAAAAATTGAAATATTAATGGATTATTATTATTATTATTATTATTATTACTCTGCTATGAAATGAATAGAGATTACTACTCACGTGGTTATGAATACTGGTGTCAATTTTGGGGATTGCAGGCATTGAGCGACAGGAGAAAAGTTATTGAAAGAGATTTTATTAAGAAATTACTAGACAATAGCTATCATAGTGAATATTGCTTGCATAATATAGGTATAAGGGTACCAATGTATAATACAAGAAATATATCAACATTAGTTCCGTTGAATCCGAAATCTGTAATTTTAAGAAGACTGACCAATTCTTTTAATTTTGTTTAATTTACTTTTATCAGTATAAAAGCATGAATTTTTGAGCTTGACAAATATTATTGTTACTATTTATGACGACTATTTTGATACTAAAAAAAATGGTGTTAATTTGACAAGGAATTATTAATCCGATATTATTTTACTTTATTTTATCATTATGTTTTATTGTTTCAGTATATAGCTTACATTGTATGTAATATGTGTTTATATTGTCTGATAAAGTGCTGTATTTTGCCGTTAGGCTGTTCATGGCACAGAAATAAACATTATTATTATTATTATTATTATTATTATTATTATTATTATTATTATTATTATTATTATTATTATTATTATTATTACTATTATTATTATTATTATTATTACTACTACTACTACTACTACTACTACTACTAATAATAATAATAATAATAATAATAATAATAATAATAATAATAATAATAAATGATCAAACTAGTCGTCATTGTTATTTAAAAATACTTTAATGTTATTTATTCATTTACCCAAAATTGGTAACTTATCTACTGCATTTAATATACACTTCGGTGCATATGGTCCAGGGTTAGACTCTCGTGGGAGCACAGTACCCTTGTGTTTACCATCATATTGAAGACTGCGTTCACGAAAATAGCGGTAGAGATCTATAAGTCAGAAATAATAGTCCCTGAGAACCGATGTCCTAACCAAGCATTAGAACTACTAACTTGAAGCGCTCCACCTGGCCAACCATAGATCCTCATGAGCTGTAGAGTCAAAGTATAGTTTTTATTATTTTTTATGAAATTCTCGTTTCTTCGCTACGTACGTAGTGTTTCAGTTTGGTCGTTCAGATATACGGTCACCTTTGTAAGTCTAAATAATACTATGTATCTATATTGTATTATTAGCAACAATATATTATTATAAATAACAGATATGATTTCAATACAAATACTTGATAGACAACAAAAAGGCGTGTTGCCTCAGTGGTACAGCGCTCACCTCAGGTGCGTGGGATCAATGGTTGGATCCTAGCTCGCACCAAATTCTGCTTGTGGTATACAAACAATTGTGTTGGGGTTTTCTCGGGGTCTTTCCGCTTCCTTCTGTCTTAATCCACCCTTATAATTCATCTCATCATGACCGTCTTCCTTAGCCTTACTGAATATTCGTAGGACGTTAAACTTTAGAAAAATAAAAGCACAAACACTATAATACGATTGATTTGCTGATTTAAGTTTGATGACTCTTTTCTGCAGCGAGGCTACGAGATATGGACTTACAGTTCAAGGTGGAATCCGAACCATCGTAATCGTTTAAATTTTTTAAGGCGCTCCCACCGGGAATCGAACCCAGGACCCCGTGCACCGAAGATGGTGCGTGCGTGCTAGCCACTAGACCACCGAAGAGAGCCACAATAATACGAGTATTGAATGATTGTGTTACTGTATATATAGACCTAAAATATGGTTTGCAATAACGTATCTTACATTAGAGAAAATTTTTAAGATTAAACTTCACTTTCTTTCCGTGTGTAACGGGAGTTGAAAATGTGATGGCCAGAAGAAACTCACGTATGAGCAGCAGTAATAGCATCCCATAATTTTAAAGGAAACCCACTGAGTTTAATTATCAATAAAGATTTCAAGGTACCCGCCAACATAGGTTTCTTTCGGAACTTTTAATATGAACAACACTGAATCCACGTTCACAGGCAGCAGTTGATAATGGCACAGAACGAACTTTCCGCGTTAAGGCTTTAAGAACTTGAAAATTATTTACCGACTTAAAAATTGACTTGTACTCTGTCCATTCTGACACTGTAGAACCCCCGCTTGGTCTATTGGCTAGCACGCTTGACTTCGGTTAGCGTGGTCCCTGATTCCACGGTGGGATACAGTTGAACGACCAAAGTGATTCGGATTCCATTATAATCAGTAGGTCCACGTCTTCTTTAGCCTAGCAGGCATATCCGTGGGACGTTAAACTAAATCAAACCAAATCATTCTGACACTGCAGTATCAAGATTCAATCCAAACAATTAAGCTGCTTTATGTACGCCTACGTTACCGTATAAACCATTCAGGCTATTACGATATTTATTTTCAAACATTGAAAAGCACTTTAGCATATCTTTAAAAGGAAACCTTCTTTCCACTTCGTCTATTAAACCCTGGATTACCTGCCCCCTTATTTGATCAAACTCACTATCATCACTCCCGGTATCAGATGCTTATCTGCAGTGCACTAAATACTTATCTTTACAAAGACTTTGGTTGACATCATCTTTCATACGCATTTCTCTCAGAGCTTGGATTGTAGAGCCAATTTTTTCTCTATTTCGGTGTACGAAACTGCTTCCTTTTGCATCATTTTACTAATATTAGACAGAATGGACGCAATATTCAGAAGAAAAGCGAGCAATAGAATGTTCTTTTTCCCCGACAGTTTATTATTATTATTATTATTATTATTATTATTATTATTATTATTATTATTATTATTATTATTATTATTATTATTATTATTTGTAAATAGCACTCAGTTTAAAACTGTCTCTGTTGAAATGGTCAGTATTTTCATACTCCAAAAGTAGGAATTGCATTATACAAGAAAATTATGTAAAGACTGCCAATAATACATCCTTCTCATTTGAAATCCAACGTATCTGAAACAATCTTTTGATTTTCAGCAGTCCTGCGACATCTGTGACTGTCGTGATACTTTTAAGTGTTGCAGATGTAGATGACTTACTGAACACCTTGTAAAGTTCGCCTAACAAACATTTGAAGTTGTGAACAGCATTCACAACACCAAAAACTCTTTCAGAAACAAGATCAATTCGATGTGCCATGCAGTGTACGCTAATTAGGCACGGGTTGACATTTCTTCTAATTTGAGCAGCAACACCTTCGTTTCTCCCAGTATACACTGCATCCCCGTCCGAACTAAATCCAACAAGTTTTTCTTTAAGATTAAAAATATCTATGCCATCTTCGGAAAATGCTTGAATAATTTTCTCTTCAAGGGATTTTGCATCGGCATTTTCTACAGGCACTAATTTATAAAAACGACAACAAGGTTTATTTTCTTTGTCCACATATGTTCATATAACAGCAAGTGCTTATCCGCAAACCTGTTTGTAGATTCGTCCACTGAAATTGAAAAACAATCTGTTTGTTTGAGAAATTTTACCAATTTTGCATGCAACTGGTACGCTAGAGAATAAAGGTCTTCATCTCGTCAACAACCGAACAACCGAAAAAGTTAAACACCTGATCCTTTTACAAATAAACTACGTTTTCTAAAACAGCATTCATTTAAAATTATTGTTTGTCTGAAAATTTTCATTATAGACCTACTTATATTTTCCTATTAAGGTGTCCCTCCTTACAGATTTTGGTGAGGGGGAAACGCAAGTGTAAAATTTTTGGTGGTGGGGAAATCCCTCCCGTCTCCCCGGGATTTCGCACCCTGCCCTTCAATATAGAGTTGCATGGCTCGCATCTATATCGCTATTGGCTGATTCTCGCCAGTCAGCTACTGCCCTCTACTAGAGAATTTTCGAATTATTTTAAATTTATTTATCTTTTATTAAAAGAGATTATTATTATTTACAAAATTTACGTTTTACTTAAATAATTACAAGCAGTATTTAGCAATTGTTGCAATATTTCCGCCAAAAAATCATGGTAAGTACGGACCGTGCGACTCTGCCGTGAAAGCCACGTTTCCATGCACCACTGACTCTAGGGGCGCGTTCTTAAACACCGATCAGGTTAAATGCTTTCTTTGATCAGGTTAAATGCCTAGTGTTATGAAATTCTTTTCGTGAAAACGCTTATTTCGTTATGGAAGGTGAATCAATTATTAGCGTGAGTAAGCCTACACTTCGCAGAAAAAAAAAAGGACTTATTTGATGAACAATTATGGAAGTGAGTTATTTGGGGAGATCATCTGGTGAGCAATCGTAAGCAAATTAAGTATATCTGGTTTCTGGAAGACTATCTGATAGAACAAGGAATATCTAAAAAATCATGATCTATGACCATGTAGAGCATTTTTGTTTGCGTGCCTCTTAGTAGGATGTTCAAAAGCTGAGAATGGGGTTCGTCTTAAAGAGGGCTGTACCCAGGATTTGTTTGAGGAGGGTATAGGTCATATTTAGAATATTTTGAGGAGGGTATAGACCATATTTAGGATATTTTCATAGGTGCATCACTGTATTTTATTTAAACCAGTAACTACAATAAAGGAAACTAACAGTGTCATAGCAGCATTAGGCTGGGACAACAAGTATTTGTGCTAATCTTGATGTTATTTTCGGACTATGAGAACATGGGCAACGTTGAAATATAAACCAAGAATATTCCAATATCGCACAGTGTGTTTTTCTACGGACGCCATCTCGATGGAGAACAATGTTACAAGGAAGTGTGGGTTTCCAAACTGCAATGTTAGAATTGAATCAATCGTTTGAGCTATACAGATGTAGTCTTGAATGGTAGAGAAAATTCTGTGTGGAACTCTCTTGCCTGACATCAGTGTATGAAAGAGTGGATAGTTTTATGACTCTAATCCAAGGAAAATGAGAAAGACGGGCAGCTAAATGTTGATACTTGCTTTTCGTACAAGTGTTACAGATTTGATCTGAAGAGTCTGCATTAATACTAAGCTTCTTTCTCGCTCCCCCTGGCCTATCCCATTCTTCAGTTAGTGCGTAGTCTCACCCATTCTACTTCTCTTTAATTCCATCTTTTTAATATTGCTGTTACAGCACTTAATTTCTTCTGCTCTCCTTCATTACATATTTTGTCTGATAATTTACCTTTCTCTCTATGCCCACATTTCGAAAGTTTCCAATTAGATTTCATTATCTGTTCCTGCAGGCCCGGATTTCCCAATAGGCCTACTAAACCCGGGTCTAGGAACTAAACGTTCTGAGATGCGCACGGACAAAAATTGTATAAGAAACCGCCAGAGTGATCATAGTTTAGTTTTATATCCTTATTGCCGAAGGATAAGAGAATGTACTAACAACTTTTGATCAAGATATCTTGCAAATCAAATGCGTAACATTGCATTTTCTTAGGTGATCACGTGCGAAAGTGAACATGATTTAAAGCATAAATTGAAAGCATGTAGAAAACCGTCGCCATTCTACATTTCAGACGCGAAATATCAATGAATACGTTAGTTGGAAATTGATTCTATTTTGAATTGGAACTCCAAAAAGTTCACCACGTAATACAATCACAAACACTAGGGGTGAACATGTTTAAAGTTTCTGTGATTGCTTTTCACGGCGAATAGCCGCAGTCTTAGCGTTCTCTTTTGTATTAAATGCATGTGTGGTTAATTGTGACTAGGTGCTGCGTTAAAGCATGACGGACCCGCTTAGTTCGGCGCCACCGTTTCCGCTCGGCGCTTATGTTTATTAAATGGGATGTGTGCCCTTGTACATAAAATTTTCGCCGAACTGAGCTGGCGCCGAAACGGTGTCGTCGAAACGTAGGAGCCCCAAAGCCTGATGGCTTGAATAGGTTTGAACCCTAGGCATTTTTGGGTTTTAATCCTCGTTTTTTTTTAAATTTTAAACCGGGTTTTTATTTTTCAGTATTGATATATGATATTGTAATTGAATAATCATGTCTGTGGTACTTCTTACGATTTTTATGAATATCACGGTGGTATAAAAATAATACTGCAGTATAATCAGAGAGAACGTACACAACAACACAATGTACACAATGAGACAACGTACACAATGTACAGTTGCCCTTGTACATTGATAACACTAACTGCCCTTGTACACCCGTACAAGTGAATAAACAGTTGTATTTGTCAGATCATTTAATTTAGAAAACGAACATCTGGTTGCTTACTGGATTAATACCAAGATTCTTCGAGACCTTTCGTATTCACCCACCAAATGACCACAAGTGACGGTTAGCTGTCCAATATTGAAGGATATGATGAACACAACTATATATCCATTTATTTATTTATTTGACGAATTTGGTTTAAATTGGTCTGTAACTCTTGGGATTGGTCTGTACCCTTGTAAGTTATCGACATCATACACTTTCCACGACGCTGAAAATCATATTTACGGATTGTAGCAAATCATGACTTCTCATTAGCGTTTTCTTTAGAGTGTAATATCGAAATGCAATTGTGGGTTACGATTATATTACTCACAGGGTCAGAATTATGAACCGATTTTAACCAAATTTGGCATAAGTAGTTAGACTAGTAGTTAATAGTTAGGTTATGTTAGATTTAAATTATGACTTTTTAAAATCAACTTTTAAATCACCCTACATAATGTATATCTCAACAATCATTCTAGATAATGTAGGTATATTCATGGGCGGCGATTAGTGGGGGCAAGAGGGAGCAATTGCCCCCCACTTTTTTGAAGTGATCACTTAACTCTTAAATTATATAATCTATTTTTCGGTGATAGGCTAGAATCTTTATTATTCGATTTTAAAAAGTACCAAAAAAGCTTTTTACTTCTGTTTTTTTCTCAAGCCTGTAGGCATTGTAGAAAACGTTACATATGCTTTCACGCCTTTCTGCGTCGAGACGTAGAGTGTGATGACGTAATAACTAAAAAATAATTTTATGGCTTTTTTATTACTTTTTGCAGGGCTTACTTTTGCACCTAGAAGATTGAAATTTTGCACACACATTCAGTTTTAACAAAGTTCCCTTTTTTCGCGATTTTCCTTCCTCAGATACATGATGGAGACATGTGAATGGTACCGTTTGAAAGACTGTTCTGTTCTAAAAAGAATGATGTACGAACCATGATCCTAGTATAAATAGAGATGTCTCAGGGATTTTTAACTGAGATCCTTTTTTATAAGGGAGTCTGGAATATTGTAGGGATATTACTTTGGCGGGCTTACTTTTGCACCTAGAAGATTGAAATTTTGTACACACATTTAGTACAACCCTTAGTATTTTTCAGATTGGTTTCAGATCTCTGCGTTAAAACAGAGGGGCAAAAAAGTACAAAGAAGGAATATATTTTTAAACAATTAATCCATTTTCTCATGATTTTCCCACCCCAGGTACACTCATGTCCAAAATGATTGTCGCCTATAACTGCCTTCTTGTAAGAATATAATTTGATAATAATTTTGCAAGGTACTTTTAATACTGATAGTATGTGTATAATCGGGAAGTGTATATTTGTGGTAAATTTCATAGGAAAATAATTATAAATACGAAAATTAGAATGAATAAAACAAAATATTGCTAAATGGACAATAAAGTTTTATTTTCGTTTTATTGTTCTTATTTACTGCTCTTTTGACATGAAATTTGATACATACATGTATTTGCTGATTACACAGATGCTAACATTATGAGAAATACCGGGTAAATTCGTTATCAAATTATAATTCTACAACAACATATTTATAGACATACGACAATGATTTTGGACATGAGTGTGCATGATGAAGACATGTGAGTGGTACCGTTTGAAAGTATGTTCTATTCTGAAAGGAATGATGTACGAACAATGATCATAGGATCAATAAGGATGTCTCAGGAAAATTTTATATTACATCCGGTCATCTGGGGCATTGTGGGAATGTTCTTAGCTCATTGGTAAACATTTTCCCGCACTTAGTTTTCAAGATAGAAGCTTGAAATTTTTTATACACATTTAGTACACCCCTTCGTATTTTTCAAGGGGGGTCCAGAGGGGATCAAAGTTTGAAAAAATCAGGAAAAATCCAGATTTCCCTCAAAATGTCCCGCCTTAGGGACATGATAGGAAAACGTAAATGAAACAGTTTGAAAGATTGTTCTATTCTGAAGAGAATGAGGTACAAAACATGATCTTACGATAAATAGGGATGATGCTTTAGCTGATTGACTGAAATTCAATAATTTACCTTTTAAAAGCCATAATTTAAAATGGTTAATGTACGGTATATAGTTTCATTTGGAAATATAAAGTTTTTGCATATATTACTGGTTCATAGAAAAAAATGGTACCATATAAGACAGCTACAGGAATTGCGTTTTAATTGCAATTCAAAGGAATTAATATTACAATTGTGTCGTAGCATATCCTTGTATTTACTGTCTTTCATTTTCTAAGAGTAATAACATACATTTAATGGCAAGTGTGGAATTAAAAATATAAGTTGTTCATTAATCCCCAGTTTCAATATAACTTCTACAAAACAAGCCTCATTATTCATTAGTTTGATTAATAATATCCTTTCTATTTATTTGTTTTTACAAATATGTTGTTAAATAATCTGATCACACAATTTTCCAGACAGAATTTTAAGATGTTCACGAGTAAGGAATCAAGGGTTAGTACCAGTGTGCGTTGCTCTTGTGAATTTATTTAATTAAATATGAAACACGATATACGGCATTTTAACTGAAAAAGATAGTATCCTATTAGTTATACAACCTTTCTTCAAAGTGTTAGAAACAACCAGAAACACTAACATTGATATACACATATTCAGATCATATCTTTCCCCCCCCCCACACACTTTTAACGTCCAATCGCCGCCACTGTGTATATTAATACTAAATTTAGATTCATCATCTACAACAGTTTGTGTGATCCAATAAGAAGATCAAAAATGTTGATATTTATTGGTTAAAATGTAAATACTTTGCCATGCACGAAAGTAGGTTGTCCTATAATCAGGGCTCGACTCGGACTGGAGCGGACTACAGCGTTCCATAACTTGTAAATTTCCATTTCCAACCCTGTCTATATGTGTTGCTTCCATAATATTATTTTCCATTACATCATCCATATATTTTTTTTTTATTTTTTGTATCCATAAAATATTTTATACAACCCAGATACTTCATGGATTTAGAAGCAAATGTATTCATTTGAATCCTACCTTCATAATAATGTCTAGACTAATGATAGGGTAAAATAGGACCTGCAAGAGATAATATATGTCATTACATATCAAAACATGCCTTTTTTTTAAAAAAAAAAAGTAGGCCTACTGCAGGACTTAAATAATTTATACCATGCATGTCTCATAGTTTTTTGTGGAAATACAACTATTATAATAATTTCTTACATTGAAGGTTCCTGCGCCGAAACTTCCTAGCTATAAGTGAGAAGGATGGGTTTCTCAATAATTTTGAAGGAATGTTAGGGGGAGTTTTGAGGAATATAGAAAAATCCCTGCCCTGCAGATCTTATGGTAATGCTTTATACCTTCAAGTGGGGTGAATACGAACAAAACTTTCATTTTTTTTAATTTGTTCACTCTTAGGTTTTATAAATGCAAGAGAAACCCTATATTAATTGTTTGAGGTACTCTTCGTACTCTAATCTTGCTATGCATGCAATAATAGGATTGACGACTTGCTTTAACATTTTTTTCTCTGCAACTATTTTTAGCTACATTACTGTTGACAATTTTTGACCGAGCTTGCGAAGTCTTCTAGTCGAAAGTTTGGCATTTGTGTTGTCTGTCTGTGTGTATGTCGCACGATAAAAGTCGAACGCGTGAACCGATTCAAATGAAACTTTCACAGATTGTTTATTTCTTCAAGTTACAGATCATTCGTTGGAGAACAAAATCGAACCAAGGGGAGGGAGTGGAACCCCATTAAAAGTGCAAAAATGTAGAAAAATACAGAAAATAAAAAAAACGAATTTAATGGTCTATTTTCTGTTGCAAGAGCTTTATAAATCAGCAAATATACTTCGGGGATCTGGAGGTATTTCTTCGGAAAGGAGGGGGGGTAAATCGGACAAGGGTGTAGCTAGAAAATTACAAAAGGGGGTTATCTAAAAGTGAAAATTGACAAATACGAATGAAATTTTCGCAGGTTTATCACGAAGTCTATTGTTCGTTTCATAGAGTGTTTATTGGTTCAAATGACAGGTCGAGTTCGTTGGGAAACAAAATCGGACCAGGGGAAGGGGGTGAAATTCCCTCTTAATAGTGCGAAAATATAGAAAAACGAAGAAAACCACAATTAAAAACGAATTTGATGAACTACTCTCTGTTATAAAGAGCTTAATAAATAAACAATTATGAGCTATTGATTCGGAGGAAGGGGAGGGGGTAAAAATCGGATAAGGGTGTAGCTAGAAAGTAGAAAAGAGGGTTATTTAAAAATGAAAACGGACGAATCAAAACGAAATTTCCACAGGAAATGACCAAACATATTTCGGCCATTACCTGTTACTTCGCAGGTGTGGGGGGGTCGGATAAGGGTGTAGCCAGAAAACGGAAAAGAAAGATCTAAAAAAAAAATAAAACTGACGAATCAAAACAAACCTTTCACAGCAAATGAGCAAAGATATTTGGGGATTACGGCCTATTGTTTCGGAGGGAGCGGGGTAAAATCGGATAAGGAATAAAATCGCAAGAATACAAAAACGGGGGTGATCTAAAATTGAAAACTGACGAATCAAAACGAAACTGTCACAGCAAATGAACAAACATATATCGGGGATTACGACCTTTGTTTCCGGAGATGCATGAAATCGGATACGGTGTAGCCAGAAAATGAAAAGGGGGTGATCTAAAAATGAAAACTGACGAATCGAAACAAAACTTTCCACGCAACACACAATGTATAATATACGTATAATAAACATTCTAACGTGTATTAGACGTTTAATATTTATTTATTTATTTATTTAACACACACCTATTACAGAGCCAATTGCTCCAATTACAACAGGTGAATACAAATTCAAATATACAATTGTGAAATTGCTAACTAATCTATTAGATTAAAATAAATATTAGAAAAAGAACAGAAAAAAAAGAAAAAAGTCTAAAATAGCAACATTCATGCAGGCTACTTTTTTCTTTTTTGAATGCAATAACATAATCATTGCATTACATAAGCAGGGTTCAAAAACAATTGAATCAATTTTATATACTTTTCCAAAGACATTGTAAAATCCACGGTTATTCCAGATTTTATAATATCATTATGTTTCTTACAAAGTCTCACAAGTGGTGAATTTTTATGGGAGGTTGTTTTAGATTTAGGTATAACAAATGGTAATCGTACTCTTAAAGATCTACTAGTACTAAATTTTAACATTTCCAGAAAATCTTGATTAACTATAATACCATTAATAATTTTAAACAGAAAAACATGATGCATTATTTCCCTCCTTTTTACCAGAGACGTACAATTAAATTCCCTTAGGATAACACTATAGTTAACTTTCATATCATACGCAGATATTTTGAATCTCTTGTACCATAAATACCTTAAAAATCTTTTTTGTATTGATTCAATTTTCCTTATTTGATTATCATAACAGGGGGACCATACTAATGAAGCGTACTCTAATTTACTTCTAACTAATGAATTAAATAATTTAACTAACACTTCTGCATTGTTTAATTCCTTTGAATTTCTAATTATGAAACCTAAAGCTTTATAGGATTCATTAACAATTCTATCAATATGTATATTAAATTTTAATTTTGTATCTAAAGTAACACCCAAATCCTTAATTTGTGTTGATCTTTGTAATATTTCATTGCAAATTTTATAATTATATTGAGCTGGTTCACCCTGTCGTGAAAAAGTAATAACAGAACATTTTTTAACGTTAAATTGTAATTTATTGTCAATACTCCATTTGTAACAACTATCAAGATCCTTTTGTAATTTCTTTGCGTCTTCCATATTATTTATTGCCCGAAATAATTTTAAGTCATCCGCGTACAACAGACATTCGGAATATTTTATAACGCCAGGCAAATCATTAATAAACAAAAGGAAAAAGAGTGGACCCAGTTTAGACCCTTGAGGTATTCCTGAATGAATCACGTATCTATCTGAACATAGCCCATTATAAGTAACAAACTGTACACGTTCTCTTAAATAAGATTTAATTAGAGTTAATAACGCTTCTGATAAACTCAAATTTGCTAATTTGTTAAGCAATATGTTATGATTTAATTTGTCAAATGCCTTAGCAAAGTCGGTATATATTACATCAATAGAACAACTGTTTCCGTTCAAGGTGTCCAAAATAAACTGCGTAAGGTTAGTTAGATTCGTAGTAGTGGATTTCCCCGGTAAGAAACCATGTTGACACTCTACTATGTATGATTTTACATGATTAAATATCTTACTGTACAATATGTGTTCAAATATTTTAGACGGCATCGATATTAATGAAATAGGCCTATAGTTTGTAATATCTTTTGGATTCCCAGATTTATAAATCGGAGTCACTTTACTAATTTTCCAACATTCAGGAAAACACCCAGTAACCAAAATGAGATTATAAATATAGCAAAGAGGAGTTACCAAAACATCTACACAACCCTTAAAAATATAAGATGGTAAATTATCTGGACCACTAGATCTTGTTGATCGAGTTTTCTTTATTGCTTCCTTACATTCTTCCTCATTCACTTTTTTTATAACCAGGCAGTGAGGTATTAAGGGTATATTCGAGGTGCTCCATTCGTAGAATGAAGACCTTTCATCATACACACTATGAAAATATTGAGCGAAATCCTCAACAATATTTTTATTTGTTTTTAATAACTCACCGTTATATAACATAGTAGATGGATTTTGTAAACATCTTTTCTTATTTTTTATGAAACTCCAGAAGTGTTTTGTGTCTCTACTAATATTATTCCCTATATTTTGAATGTATAAAGAGTAAGCTCTTTTAATCATCGTCTTAGATTTCCTGCGCAGGTCTAAAAACCTTTCCAAGTTATACTGTGAATGTTGTTTGCGTTTCCTATAATATTCTTTATGTTTCAAAAGACTTTTAATCTCAGAAGTAAACCAAACCGGGTGCAAATTCTTTTTATGGCTTTTCACTTTCGGTACATGTCTATCGATATAATTAAACATTATTTCATAAAAATATTTTATTGCACCATTTGGTTCTTTATAAGTGTATAATTGATCCCAATTTTCTTTTTGCAAATCTTTATAAAATTATAAAAATCTGCTTTTCTATAATTGTATTTTAACATATTATCATTCAATTTAACCCGCCTCATATTTTTAATTTGTAAATCAAGCTGTAATGGTGGATGTAATATATCAGCAAATACCATAGAATTATCGCTTGTATATACATTACATGATTCACTCATATTTGTTAAAACCAGATCAAGAGTTTTATCATCTTTGTTTTTTACATCATTTATAGAGCGAAGATCGTGTAATGCCAAGAAATTTGAGAGGGTTTTACATATTGAATCCCCGAGTAATAAGTTATAACTTGAATCTATTATAGTTGGAATATTAAAATCACCAACAATTAATATTCTACAGGATGCTAAAGTATCTACTATTTCATTAACCCTGGCAAAGAACGAGCTATATATCATGCGTATATTATACATTATGTGCTGTGTGGGTTTCACAGAAAACGAGCAAACGTACTTCGCGGATTACGGCATATTATTACGGAGGGGGTGGGGGTAAAATAGCTAAGGGTGTAGCCAGAAAATGAAACAGGGGTGATCAAAAATGGAAACTGATGAATCGAAACGATACTTTGACAGGAAATGAACAAATATGCTTGGAGAATACTTTTGTTTCGGAGGAAGGTGGAGGGGGTGGTGAAATCAGATAAGGATGTAGCCAGAAAATGAAAATGAATTATCCAAAAATGAGAACTGACGAACCTAAGTAAAACTTTCAGAAATTTATCGCGAGGTCTACTGTTCAAAGAATCTTAATACTAATTAACTTAGTTTAACTTTGTTCACTCCAAAGGTGGCGCTCCAAGCAATTTGACTTGTGGGACTTCAAAGAATTTGTTTTTGACTGCACTTCGATGTTTCATGTGCAAAACTAGTTTTGAAATTTCATATTTTGATTTAAAGACATTTTTATATATTAACAACAGCATTTTTGAGAGTGGCACGTGAACAGGTACGTAATGTCTTTAAATAATCCATAACCCCGTGCCAAAAAATATCGCAAATACCCAAATGACCTAACTGAAAAAGCTAAAAGGACATTATGGTTAACAAACTAACGTAAAAGATGTGTTAGTAAAAAATATGACATACCCCAAAACAGTTTTACAGAGACATGTAAACCAATATAACGTGAAGTCTCAAGATCGAATACTGTAAAAAAAAAAAAAAAAAAAAATACAGAAGAAATGATTATTGATAAAATTGTGGAGTGTGCAGAGTAGGGTTATTCCGTACAAGAGTATGACATAACACTGATGTTCAAAAGATATCTTAACAAATAAGGGAAAACATTTCCAAAGTTCAAAAATAATTTGCTCGTAAGTTTTCTTCAACGTCATTCCGAAAAATCTCAGATATCGATTTCGTGTGTGGCTATCCCGACGTTCCAGATGTGTTCGATTTCCATTTTGGGCAGGTAAAAAGGAAACTCTCGCAGCCAAAGCCTTACTGTAAGGGAATGATGATAATTCATGTCAGTTGCAATGCAATAGGAAAGTAACACCAAAAAATTAATGCTTGTTCCTATTCACCCCACCTGTTGAATAGAAAAAAACATTTAAAAATTAAATATATACAACTAAGGAAGAGTATTTTCATTTAATATTTGCAACAGTTTCATTGCCTCAATAAAGACTGTCATTTTAGACCAAAACTTTATTTTCATTGGCCAACTAGTACTAAAATAATTTGGTTCAAATTTGCGCAGTGCTGACCCCACGGCCATCACTCAGGTGGAAATAATTGCACATGATATTGGGGCAGGCTCAGGGCCGCAAGGTCTGTCACGCCAGTGATATATATATATATATATATATATATATATATATATATATATATATATATATATATATATATACTCATATTAAAAAGTAAACTGCCGATGTGTCTGAAACGAAAAGTTTTCAATGAATGTATTCTTCCTGTTTTGACATACGGGGCTGAGACATGGACACCAACAAAATCAGACATTCACAGTCTGCAGACTACACAAAGGAGCATGGAGAGATGTATGCTCGGAATAACCCGAAGAGATAGGAAAAGAAATATGTGGATCAGGAAGATGACAGGAGTGACGGATATTATTGCGAAAATAAAGGGACTGAAGTGGCAGTGGGCGGGACATATCGTAAGAAGAACTGATGGCAGATGGACAAAGGCAGTTCTCGACTGGATACCTAGAGACAGGAAACGCCCAGGAAAGCGTCGTAATACAAGATGGAGTGACGAAATGAAAAAGCACTGTAAAATAGCATGGAAAAGAACAGCAGAAGATAGATGGTTATGGAGAAGAGTTGGAGAGACCTTCATCCAGCAGTGGATAGACATAGGTTGAAAATGATGATGATGATGATGAAATATATATATATATATATATATATATATATATATATATATATATATATATATATATATATATATATATATTAATATTTAAAAACTATTTTTCCTCAATGCATTATATCATTTTAAAATGTTCTAAACTGCACAAGAATTGCTAGGAATGATGGATTGCTGATACAACAGGTCGAGGGTCTGGAAGCGTTCACCTTATGTCCAGGGCCTGCACCGAACTTCCCTACACCGAATCTTCATATCCCCGCACCCTGGACCTCAGAACCTTCATCTATATTTCTAGGTCAAATGGCTAAAGCTAGAAACATCAAAGACAAATGTTGATTATGATGAATGGGAATGAGAATGAAAATTAGAAATACGAAATTTGATATAAAAACCTTTCACCAAACGTGTATTACGAAAATACTTTCTTTAAAAAGTTCATGAAGTCGCCATCTTGAATCCAATTTGGTGGATGAGAATGTATTTCACAATCGCTGGGGATAGAAATACCAAATGAAATACACATATTGATTATCAAGATGTGATCACGAAATGATAAATAAAGTGTGAAAAAGTAGTTGTCTTGAATCGAAAATGGCCTCCTATAATAAAAATCGAAGGTACTAAATTTGGTAGAAATATTCATGAGAATGGGCAGGTAAAGGGAAGAATACCAAATGTAGAAAAGTTCCCATCGTGGATCAGTATGGCGCCCTGAATAAATAACGAAAGTATATGCACAACCCAATAAATGGATGAAGGCAGAAACACTGAATTTGGTATAAATGTGCATTATGATGACTACGTAAATGGGATAATATGAAACTTTGAAATGGTTTTCATTTTGGATTCAATATGGTCGCAATCACGAAATAGGAACTTTTCCCTGTATATGACTTTAATCGAAACAACCACTAATTGCCATCTGAATTTAACCAACAAAATGAAAATACAGAAAAAAAGCGAAGATGTCTGAAAAGTCCTCGAAAAAGTGGACGAAAACAAACTACGCTTACATTGTACGGAAATGGTGGCTACTTTGAAATTGTATGTACGGTTGCCGTATTGAATTCAAGATGACAACATTTTCAAAGTTTCCAGTGATGTCATCCAAAAATTTTAGGTGGGATACGCTCTGACATTTATTACACACTCTATAGATGCGGTATATAGACTTCATAAATTTTAGGTAGCCATACAATGGTGTCTCAAAATTGAAGGTGAGTATACGCCGAATATCCTCGTATTCCCTCCATTGCATTCTTGGTATTATCCAATTTACCTAATGGATTTACCAATTTATCATAATGCACATTTATACCAAACTCTGTGTTTGTATAGCTTCAGCCATTTGGTTTGTGCATATACACTCCTTATTTTATTTAGGCTCCAAATAGGATCCACGATTTCAATTTTTTCAAAATTTGGCGTTGTTTCCTTGACTTGCTCATTCTCAAAAATATTTCTACCAAATTTGGTACATATAACTTCAGAACTTTGACTGTACATATAGCTTTGATTTTTATTTTAGGAGGCCATATTGGATTCAAGATGACGATTTTTTCGTACTTCATTGCGTGATCACATATTGATAATCAATATTTGTGTTACATTTGGTGTTTCTATCCCCAGCGAGGGGGGCGCGGTGGCTCAGTGGTAGAGCGTTCACCTCTGGTGCTTGGGGTCCCGGGTTCGATTCCAGCCCCCGCCAAGTGAACTTTGTGGTGGACAAACACCGTGCTCGTGGGTTTTCTCGGGGTTCTCCCGTTTCCTCCCACCTTCTTCATTCCACCATTTCACTCATCTCTCATAATCACCGTCTCCTTTAGCCTACTCGGCATAACCGTGGGACGTAAAACTCAAAGATTTCATTTCATTTCATTTCTATCCCCAGCGACTGTGAAATATATACTCGTCCACCATATTGGATTCAAGATGGCGATTTCTTGAACATTTTTATTATTCTTTTAATGCACGTTTGATGAAAGGGTTTTATACCAAATTTCGTATTTTTAGGTTCAGTAGTTCGGGCTGTGCATATACTGTGCTTATATTTTAGGAATCATATTGGATTCAGGATGGAGACTTTTCCCAAATTTATTTTCTGCTTCTAACCTCCTCGTGATGGTAATTATTTATACCACATTTGGTGTCTCTAGGCTCAGCGTCTAGGCTCTGTATTTTTATGACAAATGCTTTCGGCCACCATATTGAATCCAAGACTTTCGGAGGTGATAGGGAAGGTCATTCTAAGCAAAAATGTTTATGTGAACATATAGGGTTTCGGAGATAGAGGTGGAGATAACTTTTTGCATCTTGCACTTGCCCATTCTTGTTTCAAACATTATAGCACACCCTGTAGTTGGTCTTACATTACATATTATAGTTTGTTTTAAAGCTAATGAAACAGGCTTTTAGGAGATCTGCAATTTGTATCAACACTGCATACAATAGGGAAGTAACGGAGGTTTTTTTTTTCTTAATTCTCTTTTGCAACACAATTTTTCACTGCTCTTGAGTAGAAACTCTGTCAGTAGAGAAACTGTTTCTGATTTGGGGAAAACTATACACAGGTGTCAAGTTGTTATCTTCTTTAGAAGCCATAAACACTTCTTACTAATCGGTTTATTTGTTAAATAATGACTTCCACTGGAAACAAACAATTTTGCTTCTTTAGTAATAATTATTATTATAATTTCTTCTCTTATTTTAATTCTTACTGTTATTATTGTCACAATTTTTATTGTAACTTCTGTTCCTACGTGGAAATGTAGAGCTTTCGTATGTTTGAGAATAGTATTGTATTTCCAGTTTTGTAGAAAAACGGCTTATTAACCAAGTAACGGTTATCCTTATATATAAAAATGATTGTATATACGTACGTATGTATGTATGTATGTATGTTCCACATCTCCTCCTAGACGGTTGAACCGATTTTGACCAAACTTGGCACAAATATTTCTTGCTACTAGGCAACCAACACTGTCGAGGTTAGCTACCCCATACTCACCTCGTTGCAGAGGGGGGTGGGGTGGAACACTACACAATGCTTTTTAAATGGCGATATAATTGCATAAATGGTTTTAATGAATTATCTTAAGAACGGTTCGACCGAAACTTGGCCCACATATAGCTTATAGTCCGGCGAATAATAATGTTGGAGTAGAACACCCCTAGCGCGTCCAGGGGCGGAGGTGGAGGGAGTGAAATATATATAAATAATGGCATAAATGTTGTTAATGAAATATCTTAAGAACGACTAAACCGATTTGAACGAAACTTGGCACACATATACCTTATAGTCTGGTGGATAATAATGTTGGAGTGGAATACCCCTAGCGAAGGTGGAGGGGCTAAAATGTAAAATTTGTCGAAAATGACCAATACATCCTGTACATAGGTCTTGTACATAGGTTTTGAGTTCACTTAGATCAATGTTAACACTCCAAACGCCGTAATAGTAGTAGTTGCTGTTGTTGTTGTTGTTGGAGTAGTACGTAGTAGTAGTAGTAGTAGTAGTAATAGTAGGTGTAGTAGTAGTAGTAGTAGTAGTAGTAGTTGCAGGTAGGTGTAGTATAGTAGTAGTAGTAATAGTAGGTGTAGTAATAATAGTAGTAGTATGTAGCTGTAGTAGTACTAGGTAGTTGTAGTGTTAGTAGCAGTAAGTAGTTTCAGTAGTAGTAGTGGTAGTATTAGAATTAGTAGTAGTAGGTAATAGTGGTAGCAGTAGTAGTAGTAGTAGGTAGTTGTAGTAGTAGTAGTGGTAGTAGTAGGTAGTTGTAGTTGTAGTAGTAGTAGTAGGTAATTGTAGTAGTAGGTAGTAGTAGTAGTAGTAGTAGGTAGAAGTAGTAGTAATAGTAGTATAATGTAGTAGAAATAGGTAATAGTATTCTAAAATATTTTTAAGAAACCAGATCTCCCCGTACGAAGTCGGGCGTTAAGGCTAGTAACCTTTAAAAAATAGGAAAATACTTGGATAAACTGCATGTAACGTAAGACCAACTACAGGGTGGGCTATAATGTCGGCAAGTGCACCACGAAAAACGTTACCCCCACCCCTATCACCGAAACGAAGTGGAATAGACGCTATGTTTACATAAGCATTTTTGCTTAGCATGACCTTCCCGATCCCCCCTCCCCATCACATCCCAAAATCTTTGCATTTCCTCACCGCACACCGTGTATACATTGTAATATACTTATTGGAAATATCAGTATAATATTTCCAATAAGGGTGATGTTTTTATCAGAAGTGATATTCGAAAAATCTGCATAGAAATTTTCTAGAATTTCTAGCAGAGGATCTCTAATAGTGGATTATCACCTGTTCTCACTTTGTGTGGGGTAGGATACATTAACGAGACTGTTTATGTTGTTCCACTGCGAACTACCGTGGATGAAATGGGGAATCAGTATTTTGCATATCGATAATACTCGGGAAGAAGAAGAAGACTAGATCCACAGATTCTACTCTATAGCGTCTCACGGTGCCCCCTACACTATGTTGCGTAAACCGAATTTGAAAATTGTTCTTCGTTCCAAAGATATTTTGATTTGTCAAATTAAATGTACATAAAAACCCTATATATAAAAAGTGTATAATTTTTTAACTTTATGAAAGTAATTTTTAATGCTGAAATTGTATTCAAATTACATTCTATATGGTTATTACTTTTAACAAACATTAAGAAAACACAAAGAGCTCAATACCCGCGAACTTGTACCTTTTCATACACACGCACAAATATATTCATTTTCATAAAATTTATATTTGAATTGAAATATTTTTGGTAAAAAAGAAGAAAGCAACTTTATGGAGCCTGGGATGCTACTTTCCGGGGTATTTATCATCTCCCGAGCCTGGAAACGGAACGAAACTTTTCTGGTAGAAATTCACGCAATGCTGCTCTTTCAGCGCTAAACAAACTTATTTCTACGTGCTTTGAATGCACCAAATCGGCCCATTGGAATGTGTCCAGGCTTGTCGTTGGCCAACCTTGTCGTCAGCGATCCAAAATCAATCCCGACAAGCCTGGACACCTCAGGAATGTGTCCAGGCTTGTCGTTGGCCAACCTTGTCGTCAGCGACCCAAAATTAGATGTGTCCAGGTTTGTCGGGATCGACCACGACAAGCTTGGACACCCCAGGAATGTGTCCAGGCTTGTCGTCGTCCAACCTTGTCGTCAACGACCGAAAATAAGATGTGTCCAGGCTTGTCGGGATCGACCACGACAAGCTTGGACACCTCAGGAATTCATTCGAGACTGGTGCAAGAGGATAAATTGAGAAGTGTCCAAGCTTGTCGTTGTCCAAGCTTGTCGTCGTCCAAGCTTGTCGTTGTCCAACCTTGTCGGGAGAGACCAAAATTAAGTGTCCAGGCTTGTCGTCGTCCAACCTTGACGGCGTCCCTCAAGTATATATTCCCTAAAAATATATGAGTACACAGAAGGAAAAAACGTAGCTATTTTTGGTCTCCTTATTCTATAAGCCAGAGGAAGTGTGTGTGGTTGTTTCAACACCCTTCTTGCAGTTTGCTTAGAGTTTAACTCCTCTTTTTAGTTGAAATTTTGGCCATGAATACCACTGGGACAAGTCGTGGTTCTTATGCCCGGAGAATGCCCGGAGAAATTACGGAAATAATAGATAATGTAGACTGATGCTTTTGAAACGGACGATGAATGTAGTTTGTAGGAAGATTCTAGTATCAATTTATGTGTCACGCATACCTCTTTCTATTTAAAAATGTGGTGTGGTATACAATATGCGGAATTCAAGATGGCTGCCATGATGTACACTAAATCATTTAACGCAGTTTCTTCACTAATGTCAAATTGTAACATTTGCTTTTCCTCCGTCCATGCGTCTCTCTGTTACTGCCCTGTCATAATACTTTTTATTCTATTAGATACATTTGTCAAACATACTGCTCTGCCTCAAACAGGTGATATAACAAATGAGTTCACATTCTCATTTGTGGGAATATTCAAGCCTAAGTTGAAGTGTAAAATCACAACCTTTTACATTTAAAACAATATTGTGAGATATGTAATATGGCAGAATTAAGATGGTTTTCATGGTGACCACATTCGAAATTAATGCAGTTTTTGCAATAATACCAATTGCAACAATAATATTAATAGTGTTTGTTGCAGAACAATAAAGAACCAAATAAAACTAATATCACCATTCAAATATCGTATTTCTTACTAATAACCATGATTATTTTTCCTTGTTTTGCACAAACACTTCAACTTACTAAGTTGACACTATCCTCTTGTGCATGTCTGATTTCCACTCTTGCTTTGATCTCAGGCTTTTTACCCGTGGAACCCTTTTTACTGGGCCCTTTTGTCGCGGGGCGTTTTTGACTCGCGACTTCTTGACGTGGAGCTCTTTGGACTCGGCCCCTTTAAACGTAAAGCCCTTTCACTCGGGTATTTTTGTCATGGGAATCTTTCGATCCGGGCCCTTTTGACGGGGGGAAGTTTTGACCCGTGCTCCTTTGGGCGGGGTCTTTTTAACCCGAGCTCTTTTGAGGCAGGGGAATTTGTCGCTGGAGACCTTTTGTAACGGGCCCGTTAGACGCAGAGCCCTTTTCACACGGGCCGTTTTGATTCGGGAACTTTTGTCGCGGTGACCCTGTTGACACAGAGCCCGTTTGACTCGCGTCCTTTTTTGGAGAACCTTTTGACCCGGGCCCTTTTTTAGATGCGCGGTTCTTTTGACACATGGTTCTTTTAACCCGAGCTCTTTTGTTGTTAACTTTTGACCCGGGCCTTTTCCACGCAGGGTCATTTTAACTCGGGCCCTCTTTTGCGGGGAACTTTTGACTCGGGTCGTTTTGTCGCGGGGCCCCCTTTTGACGCGGAGTTGTTTTAGCCTGTGTCCTTTTGAGGCGGGGTCTTTTAACTTGTGTTCTTTTAACACACGGCCGCTTGGACTCGGGCCCTTTTGTCGCGGGTCTCCTCTTCACCAGGCCCGATTGACGCAGGGCCCTTTCGAAGCATACCATTTTGTCGTAGGGCCATTTTGACCCGGTTCGTTTTGACACGGGGCCGTTTTGACTCGTGAACTTTTGTCGCAGGGCCCGTTTTTACGCGAGGCGGTTTTGTCCAATGACCTTTGAGGCACGGCCCTTTCGACCAGGGCTCTTTTGACGCCTATCCCGTTTGACTAAGGCCCTTTTGTTGAGGGAAACTTTTGACCGGGATCCTTTTGAGGACCGGTCCTTTTAACCCAAGCTCTTTTGACACAAGGCCCTTTTGACTCGGGCTCTTTTGTCGGGGAGCCCTTTTGACTCGACTCGTTTTGTGGGAGCGCGGTGGGTCAGTGGTAGAGCGTTCACCTCCGGTGTTTGGGGTTCCTGGTTCGATCCCAGCTCGCGCCGTGTGGACTTTGTGTCGGACAAACACCGTGTTCATGGGTTTTCTCGGGATTCTCCCGTTTCCTCCCATTTTCTTCATCCCAGTATTTAATTCATTTCTCATCTTTACCATCTCCCTTAGCCTAACCGGCATAACCGTGGAACATAAAACTCAAAGATTTCATTTCATTTCATTTCGGGTCGTTTTGACTCGTGTCCTTTTGAGGCGGGATCGTTTTGACCCGAGCTCTTTTGACGCGGGGCCGTTTTGACTCGGGCCTTTGTTATCGCCCTTTACGATCCCTTAAGACATGGAACCATATATATATACCCGCAGGGTGCGAATTACCGGGGGGATGAGGGGGATTTTTCCCCTCAATCACATTTTGTTCCCCCCCAAAGAAGTCAGCTGAAGTATCCCCACCAGGGATGCTCGCATTCCCCCTCAAACTATGCTTAGTATAACTCCAAATTTCACTGATTTTTGTTATTTCTTGTAAATTTAATCTTCTGGCTGTATTTCGAAGTGATCGATGTAAACTTTTCAGTTTTGGTCATTTCTACTTACCACCTAATTACCCACTATTTTCAACGTTGTTTAGTATAACTATATTATTATGACTACGGTTGTTACTTGCAACTGTACCTTCGTACCCTTCAGTTCGTCATCGTTTGTGAATTTGAATGTACTAATTGCGTATAACAAAGCCACATATAGATTTATAAATGTTATTAGCGGTTGGCCAAGAAGAAGTAAACAAATAGCTTCTTCTACCATACTTGGCGAAGTTCGGATATGTCATATTCATCCTCTATATTTGTATCGATTATCATCTTATTTTAATTTTTGTTATAACATGTTATTTCATTTTCCAGTGTACTCTTTGTTAGCACATGGTCTTCATTCCCTAGTAGGTTGTGTGTATGCAACTCAAAAGTTGCATTTAATTTGTGATAATTAGCATAGTAATCACTGCTTTTGCAGTTTACGGAAATGAACTTTTGAAACTGTACTTAAAATCTGAGATATAGGTATTCTCTCGTAAGTATATGTTAACGTACACGCTGGGGGATACTCCTAGTGAGCAGACATGTTAATGAAGGTGATTTTTAGGTGAATAAGCGAATAATTCAAGATTTGTTTCAGCATTTGTTAATACGACTGGTTCTCCGTGTCATTGTCCGTGTCTGTATAAGCATTTGAACTGAAACTTTTTTTTTTTTTTTTTTTTTTAGTTAACCCTTCATTTTTCCATCTTTTCGCTGTACAGTTTGCTGTCCACGCAATTAATAATGTCTGAAAAACTTCAGTGTAATGTTTTACTTTATTTGAATAACGTAGCCCATAGTGAATCAACTCATCTTCAACCTAACAGTAAAGTAATTTTTAAGTGTTGACTTCCTGTGCCCATCACGGAATCGATCTTTAGAGAAAAAAAAGTCGTGATGAGCACAGCTTTAGCGGGAAGCATAAGCACAAGCTCGAAATTTGAATTGAGAGATTTTAAATATTTGGCCTTCGATTTGACCTTGATGTGAGAAATCGGGACCAGCAACAATCCATTTCTTATTTGATAGGCTAATATCTAGATTTTCTTTCTTTCTTTTTTTTTTAATGTCCGGTTTAACTGATAATTTTAGTGGTTTTGACAAGACTGAAGTAGGTTTCTTTTCGCAACCTGTATGTATTAATATAAAGTGGATGCTTTCAATATGAGTGGAAAAATTAACATATGCTTGTGATCATGGCTATCGCTCAAGCCGAATTATTAACTAAATAAACCTTAGAGAGCTACGGGGACAAGAGTGAGTACATTAAAACACGTTCAGAAAGGTTTAGTGGGGTGTGTGTATGTCAGACAATATATATGTGCATAGTTATTGTCGGTAGATTTATTAAATTAATAAATCTCTTATTTATTACAGATGTCACACACACACACACACACATATATATATATATATATATATATATATATATATATATATATATATATATATATATATATGGGGGTAAGGCATTTATTGTCTCATTTTGAAATTTGAACCTTCAGACTATGTCCTTTGGCCTAATTTTATCCCCCCCCCAATATAGATTATCTAATTCGCACACTGTATAGAGTAGAGGGGGGCAAGAGTACGTGGGGGGCAAGGATACGATTCCCTAAAATCAGGTGAATATATTCGCGTATAGCAATAATGCGTCACGTGGAGTTTGATGTTAGTGACCTTTAGAACCTAAACAAGTTTGAGTGTGCTGCGGAAAACTACAAGCTATCTAGGTAATTATTTATGTTTTTCTAGTAGTTTGATATAATATTGGGACATAAGTAGTTAATGAATAACTTATACAATTTTATAACGATTTCAAACCACTATAAAGCGTTAGTTTCTGACATATCCATTGTTTGACAGGATGGAGTAAATTGCCTTTCTTCCAACAGTTGGCTGTACAGCATCACGGGAAAGTCAATTGTGTAGTGAGGGGGCAAGGGTACGCAGATACCTACGGGGCAAGGGTACGGGTGCGTACTCTTGCCCCTTCTGTTCTATGAAAAAGAATCCAATTTGATTTACATCTAACAATCAAAAAAGAATGTAGATTCCGTTGTAATAGAGAGTGACGGCAAACTTTACGAATATCGGTTCTCATATGTAGCCTCTAACATTAAGAATTCTGAAGAATCCTGATATTTTCTTATGTACGAGGGATACATTTTTATTCTAAATACCACTCCTTACATAATAGTATCTAAGGTGGTGTTTGAGTTTTCGAAACAGATAAACCTGTGAGATAGTTAAATCTGCAGTTCTTGAATAACGTTACGCTTGCTTATTTTATTCAGGTTTCAGAAATACTACGCTTTGTCCTCTTTTATCTTAAATGTCAGTAGTCTTCATTAATAAATTTCAATGGGCCTTATGCAGAGTCGCTCTGACGCGTGATTAGTGCCATACTAAAAAGTTCGACTACCGTATGTTTCCTGTAGTAGTCAGTTCTTTAGTAATCATACGTTAAAACGACTCTGCATAAGGCGGTATCAGTCCAATGATTGGTATGGGATCCTATGAAGCTAACCCAACCTAACATTTGACAATATGTAGCTTCATCAAGGATAGGTCGAAAAGTGTTCAAGTTACCCTCGTAGTTGACAAGCATTCTGTAAGTGATGGAATAAGCTGAATTTGGAAATATATTTTTATAAAGGGTCTAAATATTATCTGATTTTTTTGTATCCTATGCATTCCCATTACTGATATAAGAAGAATAAATGATTTTTCTTTTTTTTTTTTTAATGAGAATCTGCAACGTCTTTAGGCACAATAAAGCCAGTAGACCTATTTACCGAAGAAATGGAGAACGAATTAGTGGAATATATCACATTACTGGATCAATTCTTCTATGACTTAACTTTAAAAGATCTAAGAAGAATGACATACAATTTTGCTGAACGTAACTAGTTGCCCCATATCCTTTAGCCATGTGAATCGAATGGCAGGAAGAAATTGGACAGAGTTTTTCCGTCGTAGACATTTAACAATTGCTTTGCGACAGCCTTCAAAGACTGGTCTGGGAAAAGTTCGTGGTTTTAGCAAGCCACTAGTTGAATGCTTTAATTGCCTAAAAGATCTTGTAAGACAAAACGGCTCTCCTCCACGGGATATCTACATATACTAAACTGGCATAATACGGTTCCTCAAAGTTCCAAAAGTCGACTAAAATTCAGTTGTGAATAAAACTGTATCTAGTGATTTTGATGTTAACATAACAGCTGTTTCCTGGTGAGTGCATCTGGTTCCTTTATTCCTCAGATATTTCCCAGAAAACGAATAAAACAAGAATTATTCGATGGTTCGCCACCGGGTTCTGTGGGAATGATATCTGATTCTGGTTCATCAACTCACAACTTTTCCTAGAATGGTTATATTATTTACACCAACATGTGCGATCAAATTCGGTTACGAAAAAGATATTGTTACTTGTTGACAATCAGACCTCTCACATTTCAATCGAAGGGATTGATTTCTGCAGGCAAAATGGGATAGTGATGTTGAGTTTACCACCAAACCCCAGCCATAATTTGAAGCCATTATATTGCTCCTTTTTTTTGACCCGCTGAAATCCTGGTATTCAACAGTGTGTGATAAATGGATGAGGAATCATCCATCCCGCCTAATTCCAAGTTTCGAGTTTGTTTACTGAGGCTTACTACAAAGCTGCAACCATTGGTATCCAGCCTTCATGAATCTGAAGTTGTTCTACTGAATCCAGATGTGTTCACTGAAGAAGATTTTCTTCCTTCTATTGTGGATGTTGTAGACTTAAATGTAGAAGCCAGGTCTGAAGACGAAAGCACTCCTGAAGCAACAAATCAAGCATTAGACCTGAATAGAGCCCAAAATCGTTCATCGGATGATTCACTGGAAGTAAAAAGGGACCCATGCGGCACATCCAGAGAAACTCCTTTGCCAGTTTCTCGTCCTTCTCCATCTGTTACCAAACCTTTAAACAGTAACGCTAGATCCTCACTAGAAGCAAGCAAGAGCTCATGCGGACTGTCCACTTCAAACACTCTTCTGCCGGTTGCTAGTTTTCATTCATCTGTTACCAAATCTTCAACCAGTAACGCTGGATTCTCACTAGAAGCAAGCAGAAGCTCATGCAGATTGTCCACATCAAACACTTCTCTGCCGGCTGCTCGTTCATCGGTTACCAAACCTCCAACCAGTAAAGCTGGATCTTCACCGGAGGTAAGCAGGGGCCCATGTGGACCGTCCACATCATGCACTCCTTTGGTGGTTGTCAGTCCTCCTCCGACTCAACCAGAAAATCTTATCTTCTCGATGTCAATAAGATATTCTGACATCCTCTCCTTTCAAGCAAAACTTACTTCCGAAACGGCACCCTCCAAAGAGCAAAGGCAAACATCATCTTGCACCAAGAAAGCTACAACCGAAGTTGTAGCTACAACTCCTCAGGTCAGTGAGGAGGTAGTGTAAGAGTGTCCATTATGCAATATCATCTACAGTGATCCACCAATAGAAGACTGGATCAAGTGCGCAAGATGCCATGAATGGTGGCATGAACAATGCACATCATATAAAGGAGTAGGCACCTTCATCTGTGATAATTGTTAATGCTCTTTTGGGTGCGTACTCTTGCCCCTTTGATTTCGTACTCTTGCCCCACATATAGGGGCAAGAGTACGAATTTGAATGTTTTCATTTTACGAATTATAGCTCCTCCAAGGGTTGAGGTATATAAAAGTTGAGTTCACATTTCGTAAAGGAGAGTTCAAGTTTTATGTTCCATGTGAAAGTTTTCCGTTGTAACTATTTTTTATCAAAATATAAAAGTTTAATTAAAATTTGCGTACTCTTGCCCCCCTTTTCCTACCCGCCAGTGGGGCAGAGGCGGGTATGAGTAAATCGATGAACCATCGATCCAGGACGCAGATAAATTATGTACGCCATTGCTCATATCTCTTTCTTTCTCTACTCTCTGCATCATCTCTGGAGATGAATGTTCTGGTTAATGGTCTACAGTGGCGATTTTAAAATGTAATATGGTATACGCTATCAGTGATAAATGTTATGACTTTTAACTTAACACATAAAGGGCAATAAAACAAAAAAACTCTATATAGCTCTTTTGCCCCCCCCCCCTTTGAAAAAATCCTGCGACGTTAGTGATTATCATGTTGCTTAGTTACTGTATTATATTGTGCTATAAATATTTATGTGTTTTATCTAATAAGAAGAACCTTATTTACATTTATCACGGTCCTTACTTTACGAAAGCGAAACATATTTACGTTCAGCGTAATCAGTTTCTAAATAAAGACAGTGAGGCGAATGAAATAATTCACGCACACATTTAGAAAAATGTCCTGCGAACATGTCGTAGTAAGTTCCTGTAGAGTGAATAGCGCTAGTAGCAGTTATTAGCTCAGTCGGTCCCTATAGTCCCTTATTATTGAATCACATAAATCTTACAGATGTTGTATCTCTTTCTTTCTCCTCTCTCTACATCATGTCTAGTTGATTAATGTTTTGACAAATAGGCTACAGCGTCAATTTTAAAAAATAAGACGCTATCAGTAATAGATACTGTGGGTTTAACTTAACATATAAGACAATATATTGAAAACTTAGAATACGAATCTTCTCAGATGCTTCAAATCTGTGCCTTTACCTACTTTATTTCTCTAGTCAAAATAAAAAGTCTTAATCACAAATTCTTATTCAACCATCCCTTTCTTGGAGTACTGCGCAGTCACATACCCGTCACTGCGATTTTAAGACACTTTCAGCGATGAAGATAGAAATGAAAGTTTTTTTTTTTTTTTTTTTTTTAATGAAGCTCTAAAAGCGGACTTTTGAATTGATTCCAGAATGGTCGTGCTGGTACTTCATAAATAAATTTCGCGGTTTTGTTTGACGAATTATTAGAATAAAACTCAGGAACTGAAATGATCTACGAAAAATTGTATTTATGAACAAATGTTTTAATTCAACTACATATTTTAATTTTTATTGTCCTAAAAATCATGCAAAGTGCGAAGTTAAGGAACTCACTGAAAAGTTTTTTATCTTTTTGGAACAAATACCTTTGCATAGCATGTGTCGTAAATCAGACGAGGTTATCACATGCTTACTTTTTGGAGTCAGAGGTCGTTTGTGTCCGCTCTACGAGATAGCAGTCACCGCCACAACATGTCCTCTCCTATTTTTCTCTTACTCCTGTTCCTAGCTTCTGTTTTGGAGGTTTTTTCGAATGATGAGAACATAGTAAAACTACAGCAGGGCTCATTGAGGGGAATTCAATTGAAATCACGAAATGGACGAGAATTCACGGCGTTCAAAGGCATTCCTTTCGCACGCCCCCCCGTCGGGGAGCTACGATTCAAGGTTAGTAGCCTGAGCACTCGTTCGAAATTAGATTTTTTAATCATATAGCCTATATATTAATTTAAACACATACTCTGGAGACACAAGCATAATGCATAGTATAGATTTTAATACAATAAGTACATAATGAATAATGGTATTATCTCCTGTGTGTGGTCTAAATAACAACTATTTCTTCTTCGTTTTTACCTTTGATGACAGAAGATGAACTTAGCTTTGCTACAGCTTAGCGATTGAAAAATGAAATTAGTATATCGTTCTTGATTCTAGAACATAGTAGTTCGACCTCTTCGTGGCGGAACCCTTAGGGGTGTTTAAAATGATCGTATTGAATTAAGATACTGTCGCCGGGAAAAGAGATTGGGATTTGTGATTATTTACACGAATACTTTCCGAAGAGAAAATAATCTTTGATTTAGTACAAGTTCTTCCTTTCAACATATGTCGCGTTCAGTACACAAGAAAGTCAAGTCCACGCTTTCTAAAAAAAACACATACTTCATCTTCGAAATCTTTAATTAAAGTTTTAGAGCTTAGACCAGTAGCGTAGCCAGGATGTGTGTTTGGGGGGGGGGGGGCAAGTGCTGTTATAGGCACATATAGAAAAATTACAAACAAAAAAATATATAAGCATAAAAATATATAAAACATTGCAAACATCAAAGTACCAAAGTACATTGTCGGACCTCTTTGGGGAGGGCCCGGCCCCTCCGGCCCCCCCGTTCCCTACGCCACTGGCTTAGACATTAATGTCCTGATATTGTAAATAAGCCTTATAAGGCCTTATCCAGAGTCGTTCTGACGTGTGATTAGTGCCGTACTAAATAGCTCTACTAACATAGTTTTCCTGCAGTAGTCAGCGTTTAGTATAACGCTAATTATACGTCAAAACGACTCTGCATAAGGCCCATAATGTTTTTTAAAAAGTTTTAACTTTTAAATGTAACTAAGCGCACAACACCAACTTTATGCATTTTTCTCACACCTTTGCAATCAGACTTGATTCCCTCTTGCTGTGGACGACCCTTATGTTAAACACTGCCTCTTTCAGAAATAATGTTCGGGGGGGCACACTTACTATTCCGAGAGGGCACTGCTGGTACTATTCTATTTATTATTATATTATAAACGTAATATTTTGGTCGGCTCTGGGGGCACTCTCAAAGCTCCGGAGGGCAGTGCCCCCCGAAAAAAAAAACAGATGTGGAAGAAACACTGATTAAGTTTTCAATGATGGGTTTACTGACTCTGCTTAACTCGTCTATGCCAATCAATAGAATAAACTTTTTCTTCATAAAAAGTTAATAAAAGAAAGTAGATAGCGCTGAATAGACTTGCGAATTGTTTTTCTATTTCTTAAGGGAAACTAACTACAGCTATACAGAAGGCGAGGTAATTTTTGTTTCATTGGTAAAACCACCAGCAAACACACATCAATTTTTACATGCAGTTTTGCCAATGATGATGAAACATATTGAGTTTTATTTAAGTTTCTTTCCACATCGAGAAAACATAGAATAATGTGCTGATGATGATATTTCAATGAGTCAATTTACTCGGAATCTAGTATCGGAAAAACATTTAGAGTGCGTGAACCAGAGGCGGTTCTGTAATGTAGTCACAAAGTCAAGTGTCTTGCCAATTAATACCAAGCAAGATACAAAATAAAATAAAAAGTGCGGCTACCGTACTAAACTTTCTCGCTTCATGTTCTCAAACTGAATCATATTATGCTGCGCTAATTACTGATACATTTACCGTATTTGTGAAATACAAAGAAAATTATAAAGTTTTTGAAAACCTTTGAAACACTCCCTTTTGATTCTTTTCATGATGAATCGTTTACGTTATCTAGGTTTATTAATGAAATATCTGTTTCTGAAATTCTCAATAAAATCGCACGAGTTGTATTTCAGAAAATTGCTTTAAAAATCACTCCAAGAGTAAACTACTCCTAGTTGATATTTTCGGGAGAAATGAGTTATGCCATAATGTCAGGTTATGAAGCATTTATTTATTAAATATGCACAAAATCGTATGAGTCTTTTTTTTTCTTTCTTTAGAAAATCACACGAAAAACTACTTGCATAAGAGTAAACTATCCTTTGTGGATTTTTCAGGACAAATAAGTCTTGCCACATTTTTAAAAAGAAAATTAATTTATTTATTAAAGACTGAGTTAATGTCTTATTTCCCACTCGATCTAACACGAAATTACATCATCGATATAACAAATAAAAAATAACAAAGAAAAAGAAAAGATGCAGCAAAATATGGCGAATACATTGGAAAGAAAAGAACGTTTTGGAAACGTTTTACAACAAAGATATTAAACTAAAATAAAGAGGAAAATGATACTAATAAAAATAATGATTGTGTCTTAGATAGAATACATATAAGAAATAAGTAGCTACTAATTTCATTCATTCATTTATTTCGTCTTTTTAGTCATACATATTGCACGATTACGTCCGTATGAATAAGACTTGTCAAGGGTACAAATATATAAAATACGTAGTAATGACAAATACATGTCTATTGAATTAAACTACTATGCTACATCTACGATATAAAAGCAGTACATAACAATATATATTTCCAAAACTATCAATAGACAATTGAATTAAACTACTATGCTACTCAAAACTATCAATACACAAATTCACTTACATATCTTAAAATTCGTTTACAGAATAAAAGCAGTGCTGCAACAGATGTTTTCATTAACCTCTTGAACTCTCCTTTTTGTTTTGTCCTTCGAATATTCTGAAGAAGTTTATTGTACAATATGGTACCCATAAACATTGGATTCCTTTCATATAACTTAGTGCAGTGCTGTTTGCTGGGGATTTTATCCTTACGCTTGGTATCATATTTATGTGTTGATGGTGTGTTAAATAAGTCAATGTTTTTTTTGACAAAAAGCAGCAGTCGAAATATGTAAAGAGAGGGTAAAATTTTAAATTCCTTTAATTCCTTAAATAACACTGGCTTACAGTGGTTTTGGTGCCGGGTGTTTCTTAGCTGATTTGAAGTAGAATTGGGACGCTGAATCCAAATATGGCGTTAGTTTTCCCCTAACAGCTTTAGTTTTTGAGATATAGGAATTGCAAGACTGACCTGCTACAACGTTGAAAATTGCATAGGTGCTGTTTTACTGTAAGTGAAAAGAAAACTATGACATTTAAATCTGTTATTTGGAACACTTTGAAAATAATGAAAACCATATAAACACAAACATCAAGTACATAATAACTCTGTAACTACATTTTATAATAGTTTTTATCAATAAAAAATCAAATAATTTGTTCAAAACGATCTATTCAACACTTCGGAAGCTTCGTTTTCGTGACATCCTTGAATGTTTCTTTGCACAGTCTCTTTTTAGGTTCCAGCAGTAATCTGCCATCATATGGGCATCCCATCTTCCTTGGTAGCGGTCCTCCATTGTTTTAATATCTTGGTGAAATCTTTCACCTTGTTCTTCACTCAGACTGCCTACGTTGTCTGGGAAACGGTCCAAATGGCTGTGCAGGTAATGAATTTTGATACTCATATTACATCCAAGTTTTTGGAATGCATTAAGCATCTGGTTCACTAGCTCAACATAGTTATCAGCTTTATTATTGCCAAGGAAATTCTTGATAACTTCTACAAATGAGGTCCAAGCTCTACGTTCAGTCTCATTCATGGACTCCACGAAAGCCGGATCTTTCATGAGTTGTCTTATTTGGGGACCATCAAATATTCCAGCTTTTAATTTTTCTGTGCTGATCTGAGGTAGCTTGTTTCCCATGTAAGTAAAGCACGGCCCGTCCTTATTTAGCGCCTTTACAAACTGCTTCATCAAACCGAGCTTGAGATGTAGAGGTGGCAAAATGATTTTGTCACACTCAACAATAGGCATGTTAATAATATTTTTCTTACCAACAACCATGTCGTCTCTCTGCGGCCACTCTTTTTTTGACCAATGGTTTGCTTTGTCTCTGCTATCCCACAGACATAGAAAACAAGGATATTTTGTGTAGCCACTTTGCTGTCCAAGAAGAAAGTTCACCATCTTTAAATCCACACAAATCACCCACTGATGGTCCTGATATTTAATTTTTTCCATAACCAAAGCAATTGCTTCATATTCTTCTTTCAGTCGTGTTGAATGAGCGATTGGAATTGAGCCGTATTTATTGCCATTGTGTAGAAGGACGCATTTTAAACTTCGCTTGGAGCTATCAATAAACAGGCGCCAATCATCTGGATTGTATTCTGGAAGACCCATGTGTTCTAGGAGACCTCTAACATCGTGACAGAATACGAGATTTGTGTCTTCAGTGAAAAATGGTAAAAACTCCTTTTCCCTTGTTCGGTAGAATGTGATTTTAGTTCCTTGTTCTAGTACGTTTTTCTCCTTCAATCTGGAAGCAAGTAATTCAGACGATTCTTTTGAAAGATTAAGGTCCCTAACTAGATCATTTAGCTCATCTTGATTAAACTGTTGAGGAATTGTTGACATTCCCTCATAATCACTGTCACTTCCATCATCCATGTCACAAGAATGTTCACTACGTTCGTTTTCAGTCTCACAAAGCTCTGGCAAGTGGTGAAACGTTGGGATTGGTATTTCATCGGAATGAACAACTGGACGTCTTGCTGAAGGCAGATCAGGATATGTCCACTTGTTCCGGTTATTTCTATTCATACCCGTAACATTTACCAGGCAGAAATAACAGTCATCAACATGGTTTGTGGGTTCCCTCCAAACCATTGGAACACCAAACTTAAGACTTTTTCTTTTTCCAGTTGTCCACTGTCGCAAGTGTTCAGTACACATTTTACACACAATATGTGGAGCCCACGTTTTATCTTGGTCCCCTAGGCGTACACCAAAATATGCATGATATGCTTTTTTTTTTACAAAGTCACTGATATGTTTTCTATTGTCTTTAAATGTGTACTCACCACATATGTAGCAAAACACATCAGGATGGTTAACACAACTTCTTCGACTTGAACTCATTTTATGTTCAGGCCACTAACACGGATGTTAAATATAAAGCCTTAGTATACGCGATACAAGTTATGATTTCAGAACAAAACTCACATGTTCCAACATGTCACTCCACCTGCAAGACAACAACTACGATCCACTAGCCAAGTAGAATACCAATGCAATCTAGTGGACGTTCCTGGAACTACTATATGACTAGTTTCCGTTTAGTACCGACAGATAGCAGCACTAATGAGAAAAGAGCGCCGTTCTTCCAAATAGAAATCTCTATAGAGCACAGTAGGATTTATTTGAGTTGCAGAGTTTATAAGATCATATTCAAACTTGTTATTACGAGAATATTTGTATTTCTTTTGCTTATTTTGTATACTATTGCAAGAAGCATGCAGAAATAGTGGTTACATCATTTATAATTTACATATTTATTTTGGATTGTAATATTTCTTCCACATACATTGTAACGTAAATAACACTACTGGTACAGTAGCCTGTATCTACCAAAGTAGAGCTGATAGAAAAAAACTGCTTACATTATTGGATTCAGCGCCCCACACATAGTTAAAATCAGCTCTAAAATTTTAGGCACCAAGAAAAAATTTTTTTCTGTAGGCCTGTGTAATTAAATTCCTTAAATTCCAAAATTTCATTCAGTTATGTTTATAAGTCTGAAACAGAAAGTTATTTTTGAGTTATTTTTAAACATGGGTATCGAGGTTGACTTTCGAATATCTTCCAGAAAATTCATTCGACAAATTCAAGTCTGTGACAAAATGAATTCGACACAGAACTAGTCCTACGCCTCGGCACAGAAAGTAGTAACGTTTCTTTTCTTCTGGTGATCAGTTTATGAGATTCGTATCAATATTGGAAATGTAATATTAAGTAGTCCGTTTTTAAATATTTTAAATAAGGTTGTAAGTATATGATAACTACGTCATGTCTCCAATTTTATCCACTTGAGTTTTTCGATGCAAATGGGTAAGTGATCTGAATATTTCAAATTAAATAAATAATGTTTACATGCACCTTGAATTCTTTACAATCTCTTTGATAGATGTTTGCTCATACCTAAACAAACCGTATCCCAATATTCTATTAGTGCAGAAAACATTAAGCTCGCTGCTAGTCTTTTTCTTAAATAGAAATCGCTCGTTTGTTTTGAATCTATTTAGGGATTGAAGAAAAGCAAAAACTTTTTTTTTTTTTTAGTTTACATACGAGGTGCTACCCAAAATATCTGAGAATGTCATTGTAAAAGTCAGAAAACTAATTATGTCCTAATGTCCTCCGTCATCTTCAAAGTAGTTCCCCCCCTCCCGGCATGTATGCAACGATCCTTGCGTTGTTCACACTTTTGGAAGCACTCCTGGAAGTCCACAGCGTGAAGGGTGTTCAGGACCCGTTGCGATTCCACTTAGATGCCTTCAATGGAGTCAAAACGTTGCCCATTGAACGCGAGTTTCATCTTCGGGAACAAGTAGAAGTCGCACGGGGCTAGATCAGGGAAGTAGGGAGTATGGGAGCCATTGCCATGTTTTTGGCCAGGAATTTTCTCAAAACGAGGAAGGTGTGCGAAGGGCGCGTTGTCATGCTGCAGCAACCAACCTTTCGTTTGCCACAGCTCTGGCCGTTTGTGCTTAATATCTTCCCTCAGTCTCTTCAGAAACCTTGCAATAAAACTTTCCGTTGACATTCTAACTGGTGGAACAAACTCCTTATGCACAATCCCCTGAATATCGAAAAAAAATTATCAGCATCGACTTGATGTTGCTGCGAACTTGTCGAGTTTTTTTCGATCTTGGAGAAGATGGCGTCTTCTATTGTGATGATTGCTGCTTCGTTTCTGGGTCATAATCATAGATCCAAGATTCATCATTTGTAATGACTCTGGATAAGAAGTTTGGACACTCTCAATCTCTTTTTTGTAGCTCAGTGGAAGTCTGAATCCTGAGTATTTTTTTGGAGGGGGGGGTCGAGGCTGAGAAGGCGAGGGACCGACTTCGCTGCAATTCGCCTCATGTTCAATTCATCGGATAGAATTCGTTGACATGTATCGTACGACAGTCGAAGTCTGCAGGTTTCGGCTGCAGTTTTCTTCAACTTGACACAGAACTTGACGCAAATTCGTTGCTCCTTAACGTCAGCCATTTGACAAATCGCGTAAGCACTGAAACACGCCTTGACACGCACAACTACAACTCACGACTGAATGCGCCAAAGATAATGCAATTTTGTGGTGCAGTTTCTAATATATGTACCTCGAGACATCTAGCGGCAGAATGTCGTACTGTTACTGGTTTGCACAGTAAGAAAGAAATATAGGATATTTTGAGTAGCACCTCGTATATAATGAATATGACCTCCAATTTAAATGTTTATCTGAAACTTTTCCATTTTTTTTTTACTTTAACCACAACAGCAGTGGAGGCTTTAACGGGTAGGTGGGGTAGGTACGGGCCTACCCCCAAATTTTGAAAAATATATAAACACTAAAAGATACAATAAAAAGTAAATATTTTTCACTATTTATATTAATAGTAGATAATTATTTAACAAATAGTATCAACCACCACTAACACTACCACTGCCACTAAAAGTAATTTACTAGTGTCATTAATCAATCAAATGTGTATATGTATCCTTAAGCGAGGGTGCGACCCTACCCAAAATTAAAATCCTAAAGCCGCCCCTGCACAACAATTATTAAATCATTATTTACTGATAATATTTGGTATGTCATTAAAGTTTGTTTTTGACATAATTATCTTCGATCTAGGTTAGAAGGCACTAAAAGTTTTTCAATAGTTTTTTTTTTTTTTTTTTTAATTCTTTACAATAGCAACCACAGATATACTGAAATAACCCTGTCATCTAGAATACTGAACCGTTAAAATGTATGTAAACGTAAGATGTTGATTTTGACTCATTTATACAGCCTCCAGAACCCCCGAAACCTTGGTCTGGCATTCGAGATGCCTCAAACGATGGGAACAAATGTATCCAGTTTGATTTTCTGGAGCAGAAGCAACCCGTTGGAGAGGAAGACTGCCTCTACCTAAATGTCTACACACATCAGGTAACAATTGATATATTTGTGCCTTCAGTCTTTCATTTGTTTCAAGGTACAATAGCAGTCAAAGAATAATTGTAGTCAATGTTTTGGAGATGGCGTTTGTCCTGTTTTAAGAATGCGACGCTGTAATTGATTTGAAGATGTATTCTTTAAAAATATTAGCACTTAAGTTACTTCACTCTGTTTGTCACTAACTAATCCGACAAATTGTACTCTTGTTCTTTGATTTCTGCAACATCGTGAACAATATGGAAAATGACACTCTGTGCTTTTATTTACAGCCTTTAGTTATTTGAGACATTTCAAGTTTCTTTATCTGTTAACTGATAACCTCCATTAAAGCCTTATAGCACAGACGAGGAATATACTGGACATCGTGTTTGTTATTCTCCGAAGTTCGATCTCTATGGAGTGTGGAAGTAACAGCTAATCAGATTCGTGTAAAGTGGAGGTAATGCGGCGTTATCAACGCTATTTTTCCTGACGTCACAAGTAGTCGGAGAAAGTTGGCTGTTTGTCTGGTTTAGTATCCCTAGAGAGAAATAGTACAAGAAAAAGTAGAATAATATGGTAAGGATAGTGAATTAGAACAATAAATTACCATTTTATGCTGAATACTTATAACTCAACTAGCAGCGTTCACCCCGCTTCGCTGCGGTCACCCCGGAACGCAATAAACTTTGTTACTTAGATAATTTTTACTTTTTCGCTTTCAAATTGCAAGCGCCTGTCATTTATGTTAACCCGCCGAGTCACGTGGTCATGCGGGTTGCATATACATACGTTTATTTTTACCTATGATGAACTATGGAGACTTGAATGGTCCATTATCTCAAGACACTGGTAATTAAAAATTAAAGTGATATGATAAAAACCATCTAGGGTCCAAATCCTAACAACCCCCCAAAAATGAAAGAAATCGGTTCAGCCGTATTAGCGTGATGAGTTCACAAAGGATTTGTACGTTCTCTTTTATATATATAGATATTCTGATTGAATCTATGATTGCAGAAAGGACATACGTCACATTTTTCTGAAATTTGGTTTATCAACTTTTCCGATTCTCTAGAAGTAGCTATACGCAACTTTATGTGCAGAAAGGACAGGTGTCGAAGATGTTACATACACAAAATGGACTTAGACTGTTTCTATAGTCACCAGCGGCGTAGCGTAAGAGAACGCCGGTATGCCCGGCATCCCCTGTTAATAAGAAAAAGTACGTATTTCATTATATATAAATTGTTTGCTTGTAATTATCACAATTATTTCCACTGCAATCTTCTGGCGCGCTCTCTCGACTTACTTTGACAAGAGGAACCTACGCATGCGCGTCGCTCAGATGCACATTTTCTGTCTTTCCTCCTGTCGTATGCTATTTTCCTCGGGCTTCCAGGAATACTGAAAGCATCGGGGTTTACGTCTGCTTTCTGTTGAATGCGCATGCGCAATACTTCCCTTCTCACTCCTCCTCATCCCTTGCAACCCTTCATTTGCTTTAGATATACGCTGGCATATTCAAGTATTTCCAACTGTATATATTTTGAACTAAGCTATAGTTTCTGAACAGAACGTGCGAGTCCTAATATAAAGGAAATAGAACAAAACGGAAATGGTTAGTTCAACGCATGTTTGAAGCATGCTGGTTATGTAAATAATAGTATTAAAATAGTTATGCCTTAATCACAACTAAATGCATCGTAATTGTAATCTTCATCGTAAAGGAGCTCAAAGACACAGGCATATATATAAAGCATTCTGTAGAATTACGATCACCGATCTGGTAGGACAAGAGAGCCACCACTCCCCGTCACTCGCAAAGATTGTTCCAGGGCCCTTCAGTCACTGGCACAAATCTCGGGGACATAAGGGGAACATGTTCCCTACAATCTTGTCCACCCCCCAATAATCCGATTTGAGATTGTGATGATGATTTCTATCCGACTGCCACAAACGAAACTGATGTCCTTTGACTTGTTTCATTTTTAAAAAAGAATCGTATTCTTTAATATTTCATTGTTATTAATTATTAGTAGTCTATTTTCAACTATTTGTTTAATTCCTGTAACAATTCCTATAATGCTATTGTGGTAATCATAATTTTGCTCAGATAAGAGTATTGTTGCGCCAAATATAGGCCTGACTGATTTTCTTTCATAGTTTTGGGAAGTCATTATTTGTATTGTTATAAAACAAATGTCCTAAAATTTTAATGTGGATCATTGTGGATGCGTAAGTAGAAACATGTCAATTATTATTATGCATATATTCAAATTTCAGAATGTGCTCACGGCACTGAGTTGTAATAATGATATGTACCACTATTTCATCTACATCATTTGGTATATAATATACGAGTACAACAGGTTTACCTCAGAAATCTGATTCATCTACTGTAATATGAGTCTCGTCTCCCCTCCCCCCACAATAAGCCTTAAAATGTACCCTCCTGCCGATGTTATAGACACTGCTTCCCTAATCCTCCACAGCATTTTTTTCAACTTCATAAATATTTTGAACATCGTTAAAAAAGGAAAGAATTATGGGAACAGTCTTACCCATCCCACGAACGTTGAAGACAGATTTGCGCCCTTGACTTCAGTTACTGGATACAGAAACAGGCTCCCAGAGTTGGTTTAAGTGCTTTGTATTTACATCTTCAAATAATATATACAATCAGACCCATATTCACGAACGGGCGTCTGAGTTCCGGACCCAAGATGACAAATTTCTAGGGGCGATATATATATATATTTTTGAAAGAACGAGATTGACGTGTGGTATGTGGAGAAAAAACCCGCCCACGAGAAAGAAATGAAGGGAACGATACTGGAAACAATGTTCATACAAAAGTGGGGCCTAGTTTTCTCGTCACAACGGTAGTAGCAAGAAGGAGCTGAGACAATTGGTTTTTAAATTCTAACGTAATCCACGCATTCGCTTCTCTATGTCCCACTAGACCTACAATTAGGGGGGCTTCCTCCTAAATTTTGTATAACCCTATATTTCTATTCGGAATAGCTATGTATTTCTGCTTGCAGTAGTACTATATCGCACAAATGACTAACTTTGGCATCCCCCTTTCGGAATATCACGCTACGCTACTGATAGTCACCGAATCAATTTCATTCAAAGGGACTTCTTTTGTATCTCATACGTGAACGTGATCCTAAATCTTTCCTTATATGTATGAAAATCCTTGTACGACTAATAATTCCGTGCAGTGTTATTTTCTTCTGCATGCAGAATCTCCAATTAATTACAACTCATGATTTCAAGTCTTTTGTCTGTATATTCCTTGTCTATATCTTATGCCACGTGGAAAATCAAACTGTCTTGCTTTATGGGTAGTTAGTTGGTTGGATGTTTTAAACTTCTCTGTGAGATTCGAACCACACGAGTACTTTAATAACGAGGCGCAAACCAATGATAAACCTATAAACCTCATTTTAATGGGGCATTACATTCAAAATCTCGCGTCATGTTAATTCAAATTTCCCGCCAAAATATAGCGTTACGTATAGCATTGACAATTTTTAGCATAGAAGAATACAAGGTAAACTAACCAAATTTACAGTTACATATTCAAGTCCTAGAAAGAATGTTTATTTTTGGACAATTTCTAAATTTAAGGGATAGGCCAACACACCCTTCCTAATGGGGGTGGGGGAGGGAGGATTTTGGGAAGTGTACCTATGTTCTGTGAAAGAGAATAGACTCCCTATACTAAATCATATAACCCTATGTTGTAGTAAAGGCTCATCAAAGGAGATAAATTACGTCAATAACTGACCACGTATTGAGTATATCTCAATACAAATATTTTGGCAATTTTCTATCAATAAAGAGAATAAGCACAACTACTCAAAATTACAAAATTATATATTCGAATTCTAGAGAACTTTTACAAAATTGTATTTTTTGATACTTCCTACATTTAAGGAGTACCTCTCCCAAAATTTAAGATGGGAGCATTAACACATCCATGTCCTATCCCCTGTATTCAACGATATGATTATATAACATGATAAAATCTCATCAAAGAGTATAGGCCTAAATTAGGTCAATAATGGTAAGTACACGTTAACACGAATATTTTGACAATTTTTACCTCTAGATGGGATGCCTTATAAGATAATGCTTTCTTCAATGCTAAAACAAGATGGACAATACACCAAGGATATAGAATAAACTATGAAATGTATAATCAACAACTTACTTCCTGATGACGGATATGGAGGATAACAAAGTACTTAGAGAAAAATACAATGATTATAATATTATGACTCTATTGAAGAAAATATTTTAATAACCAATGACGAAGTTGAAGAAGTACTAAAAAAAATTAAAAAGTAAAAAGGCGCCTGGACCAGACGGAATAAAGGCGGAGATATTTAAAGCTAACAGACAATTTTGGACACCATATTTGACAAAGTTATACAATAAGTGCATGGAACTAGGTTCATTCCCTAAAAATTGGAAATTAGCTAAGCTAGTTATTTTTCAAAAAAATCAAACTGGGACAACAAATACGCCAAAAGCATACTGTCCTAAATGCTTATTGAACATAATCAGAAAAATTTTCGAAAAATTAATAGTTAACAGGATAAATAACCAAAGGAAGGGAATACAAAATTGTAAATTACAGTACAGGTTCAGGAGAAAGAAAGGAACAAATGAGGCTATTAATACGCTCATGAAACATGTCGAACAAGCTCACAATCTTGGAGAGAAATACACTTTAATAATATTCATAGATATAACCGGCGCCTTCGACAATCTTTGGTGGCCAAAGATGTTTGAAGAACTGGATAAATTAAAAGTCGATCCAGGATTACTACGAATTATTAAAAATTACTGTACAAATAGACGCGTTGTCTATAAAAAAATTCAATTTGAAATAAGTAAGGCTGTTAAAAAGGGGTGCCCACAAGGTTGAGTTCTAGGACCACTCATGTGGGACCTCACACTTCAACCAGGACTTGAATTAATTAATAATATAAATACATCTAATAGAATTGTAGCTTACACAGACGACTTAACTATAGTAATCAATGCAGGTACAAGAGCTAAATTAGAAGAAAAAGCAAATGAGATATTACAAGTTTTCTCAGAGTGGGCAAAATCAGCTAAATTGGAGATCTCGACCAACAAAACCAAATATTTGCTGGTGAAAGGTAAACTAGATAGGAATCCGGCAATAAAAATTAATACAAAGTCAATTGGAAGAGAGGTGATGTACAAATATCTTGGGGTGTGGCTCGATGAAAAATTAAATTTTGATAACCACGTCACGAAACAGTAAAAAAATTATAGGATTGGCCAATAGGATTTTTCATGTCATGGCCAAAGATACAAGCTTTCACCCAGGCACTGCCAACTGTACTATAAGACAATATTTCAACCAATTGCCTGCTATGGCTCGAGTGCTTTGAGCCACAGGATAAAAGAAAATATTGAAGTTCGCAAGAAAATCGACAGTGCTCAAAGGACAATCTTGCTGAGAATATCAAGCGCAATGTCGACAACCTCAGTTGAAGCTTTATAAGTGATAATGGGTATAGAGCCACTTCACCTCACAATTTTAAGAGCAGCCGGAAAATATTGGATTCAGAAAGGCAATTTAGGAAAAATTGAGAAAATATTCAAAAGAAGAATTTTATCTATGAATGGCGTTGAATCCAGCATCTTATCATCATGGCAAGAAAATTGGAGTAATTGTGAGAAAGCCAGAAGAGTATTTGAGATCTTTCCAGACATTAAAGGAAGACTCGAACTAGGGCACATAGATATTAATAGACACGTTGTGCAATTTTTAAGTGGTCACGTCTCCTTTCGTTCAACATTTTACAAAATAGGATTATTAAATAGTAATGTATGTAACTGTGGTGAAATTCAAACACCTGATCACTTGGTATTTGATTGTGGAAACATATACCTGCAATAGAACGATCAAGTAATAAGAACGAAACTAAATTAAGTCAGAACCCAACTGGGTTTAATAGAACTAATCCGTAATCAGTGGTGCCCCCCCTTACGTCCATGACGCACCCCCCCCCCCCCAATTGTCTATCCGTAGGTGTTCTTCCATGAAAAAAATCTTTTCAATTAATTTTTACACCCCCTCAAACATATTTATATAGATTTTTACCCCCCCAAATATTTCAATGACGCAGTTTGCGTCATAGCCCCCCTTTGTGGGCACCCCTGCCGTAATAAAGCTTACAGAAATTATTTTAATAAAATTTGTACCCGAATATTAGAAATAAACAGGGCTCAAATTGCACTGGATTTAGCAAGAAGATAAGTAAAAACTCCAACAATATGCACGTCTCATAATAATCCGAAAAAGTATGGTTAAATCAAATAGCAATATAGATGAATTATAGAGGAAAATTAGTGTTAGTGTTGTGTGTGAAGCGTTTGTGTGTGTTTTGTGTACGTCAATGAAGATAGAGTAACCTAATAATCTTAAGTGTAATAGTCTCAGTCTGGTGGAGGACAGCAGATTGAGTATTATTAGGAATGGTGGAAGACCACTCTAGAATAGTTTAATAGAATCACTATTTCCTTGGAGTTGCGTTCGTACTCACAGGGAGAGAAACTAATTGTAAGTAAGATTAATAATACAGGTGAATTGTGGAAGACCACTAATAGAGAAATAATTATGATTAAGTGAGAATCCAATAAGGGAGAAACCATTAATACACACAGGAAAGATCCCAAATTTCCGATTTTACAAATGTTTTAATTGTTTACAAGTGTATTAAAGATAAAACTGAGAAACCATACAACCCAAGGAGAAACCATGATTTAATCTCAATGGCATATATGTTAGAGCTGTTATTTGTATGTATTGTAATTGTTTTCTGTTAATATTTGTATATGTACTATTTTAAATGTATGTTATTAATATTGTTTTAATTACAGATAGATAAAGTTCCAGAAGATAGAGTCTGATTTTAATATCTGGCATCAGGCCAAAAAATTCAGCCCCCACCCGCAAGTGTGGTAAGAATACGAACAGAGAGGAGATAAGAATAAAAATTGAGAGAGATTACATAGAGTAAGGGGCAGTTGCGTCTGCCGGTAAGTCCTTAAATCAGGCAAAGACAGGGGATGTGAAGGGACTTTAAAAAAAAGATGGGACTAGTCAAATTCACAGAAATGTATTTTTGAGATCGAGAACATTTACCAAAATGTTACTTTTTGAAAGCTTGCAAGTTTAAGGGATAGGCCTGTGTACTCTTTCCAAAATTTAGGGGTAGGTCAAGGAACTCACGCCAAAATTTAGAAGAGTTGTCCAGGTTACTCTTGGATCATGGCCCCTGACCTAGGGACCCAGAGGCACAAAAGTAAGACCAACTGCTGCCACGCATCATAGACCTCAGATTTCTTTCGCTAGCGATGTTATGTTTGTGGTTCGAAAAAGCGATTATTTTGATTGACCAGACATTGTAATTATCTTTCTTATTTTACGTTGTGCGGACAGTTCACTCTCATCTACCTTTTTTTTTTTTTATTTTTAAACATAAGAATCTGGAAATTAAATTATATCTTTTGTATCAGTAATTCTCTATGTTGGACTTCCCTGAAAACTTAAGATTTTTCGCACATACCCAGCAGGGAGAAGTTATACCCTTTTTGTACATTTTTATCTGTTGGTCTACAGACAGGTGGAGACTCTTTACGCCCTGTTATGGTATGGTTTCATGGCGGTTGCTGGTTCCGAGGCCACAGTGCGAGCAGCTTTTATGGCCCTCATTACTTGATGGACGAAGATGTTGTCTTAGTCGCAGCGAACTACAGAGTGGGACCTCTAGGTAAGTCTATTGCGCTAAATATGTGTCTTTTAACCCTCTTAGGTCCTCGTTTGGAGTTTACACATAAGGCCCTCGGGTCTATTTAGATGCATTATACATTTCGTCTTTTGTGTGTGTGTGTGTGTGTATGTGGTTAAATGTTGGAGTAATAAACCGATTTTATTTACGTGCTATTGTTAAACATCTTGACTTGTGTACTAAAATCTTGCGCATTGTACAAGGGCGTAACAGTGAAATGTGCACATCACTCCTACGCCCTTGTGCAAATTGTGAGTGGTTTTATATATACTGATACACAGGTCGTTAAAAAATTGATTTATGTAATTAACTTTTGTTTATATTTCGTTAGTAGTCCTATGCAAATGTTCTAACATACTAGCTTTACGTAATTATTTATTGAAAATATTTAGACTGCAGCAAAAGAAATACTGCTATACAAAATCCATTATCCAAAATACTATAGTACTCGTGCCGAATCGTGAAACTTGGCCTCTATAAAAATATTTTTCTTGAGCTCCGAAACATCGGAAAACTTCTGTACAATTCGTGGAGCTGCTTCCCGAGCGCACACTTGGAGAGACGTCAAACAGCTCAAATTCACCAACAATGTTCCCAAACTTTGAAGATATATTAAATGAGTAAATAAAAAAGCATTTTAAAATTGCCAATAATAACACTACACAATAATAACTACTGTAACAATTATTCTAAAACGGTAACAATAACATCAACAATAACAACGAAAATATAGCGCAACGAAAAGCAATTAACAAAACGGAACTTGGCGCCAGTCCGACAACACTGTACTCTCGGGAGATGTCTTCCGTGTAGCACGAAAGACGACACAGGTAAAATTCGGTAGGTAGGAGTTGACGACCGGAACACACCCTCGCGTTCTATTGAGTGGTGAAATCGCTAGATCTAAGTCAAGCTTCACGACTCGCCGCGAATACTATAATTCAATATTTCCCTTCGAGCAGGGGTAAAAGTGAGGGGGAACACGAGGGATGTCGTCCAGAGATGTAGTGGGTTGGTGGGTCTAGTGGGTCAAGTTTTCTGAGTGGGTCGTGGGTCAACAGCATGTGACCCACTGTGACCCACCACCCACCATGACCCACTGCGACCCACCGACTCAGTATGATTTACCGACCCACTCTGCTCACTCCATTGTAGACAGTATCTTCTGAAGACTGGTAAATTTGTCTCCGTTTCACTTCCAAGACCTTCATTTCCCTTCCTTTTCCATTTGTTTTTGTCTGTTTACCTGAAGTGAGTATACCTAACCAAATGAAAAAAAACTTCAGGTACTTTTGGATATTGATATTTTTAACTGTAATATTAGCAATAAGACTTATACTACTACTTGGCTTTCGAGACCTGTGAGTTTTTCGAGGAGCTGACTACTGGAAAAAATACATTTTTGAATCACTGTAATATATAAATTTTATATAAAAAATTGAATGTAACTATGTGTGCCTGATCATCAGGGTCAAATTGCAAAGTCAAATTAAATTACCTTTGGTATATAGTTAGGCCCTAATCCAAACTGGGATGTTATATTGCTTCCATTATAATGCATAATATCCTAAGGAGGTAGTGAGGATCCGAAGTTTTGAGAAAAAAAAAATTAGTATCTCGCACGCCGTTAAACTTACGGAGCTGAAATTCAGTGTATTAACTCTTTATTAAAAATAAACAGAATGTATCCTAGCATTTTTAAAAATTCCCCTTTATGGGGGTGCACTTTCTATATATGGAAAATTGGTAGTGAGTTGGTTTGTAAAAATGATCGAAAACGATCGATGTTATTTAAGAAAAAAAAATTAGAAACAAAAAATATAGTGCTTGGCTTCATATATTCATTGCTTTCTACTATAATAATTGCTTAAGCTTAAGTTTATTATATGTAGCGCTTACAGCACAGGACAATCAACCCATAAAGTTATGAGAAAATAGACATAAAATTTGTATTGTAAGTTTAGTTACACGGAAATTTTAAGTTTGAATTGTACGCATAATTATATGGAAATTTTTACACTTTTTCTCCCCTTTTACGTTGGTCTACTTACCTTGATTTGGAATTTTCAAATTTCATCCCTTTTTCCACTGAAAAGTATCGATAATTCAACAAGGAAATAATTATACTATGATAATTTAATTGAAATTCCTCGTAATTTGACACATGGCAAACAGCATTGTGGAATTGAAGGGGAAGAAGGAGGGAAATTCCCATTCATCTCTGAACACTTTCCAGGAACCTCGTTCCCTTTCGCTTTCTAGACGGGGTAGGAAACTTGGTAATGGCATCAAACCTTCATGTGTAATTACAAAAAATAAATTTATAGGGGTCTAAACAAATAAGAAATCATCAGTTTATCAGGCTTTAATTGATAATTTATTCACAAGATTCCCTATCGAAGGCGTGGTAGATGAAGTTTCTGTTCTCCATGAGTCGACATTGCCAACTGACATGGAAGAGATGTTGTATGGTGATAGAGAGATGATACTTCTTGCTGAGTATTTCAAAACTGACTAAGAAAAATCGTTATCAGACTTAAGTCTAACAAGCAGATTGTCGATGAGGAGTTGCAGAAATCGGGTAGAAGTATTATCAATTTCCACGACAGAGTGCGAACGGGGATTTCCCCTTATGAATTTAGAGATGACTGATATTAGAAATAGACTATGTGCTCAAACATCGTCTCACTTGTTCATCAATGTTAATGGCCCACCGCTAGACAAGCTCAAAGTAGACGAGCTAGTTATTTCTTGGCTGAAGGATGGACATCATTCCGCTGCGGATGATTTACCACGAAAAAGTTACCAACAGGAAATAAACCCGATTTCAGATTTGTTTTAAGGTGGAAAATTACGAGTTCTTGAAAATGTATACTTGTATTACTAATGGCTTATTTGTGTTATTCAACTTTGTACCTAATTTTTAGTAAGTCTCTTCTTTGCTTTTAGTGATTACACAAATTACAATTATGAGCATACTTTATGGAGATGCTCTCACATAGGGTATCCGAGCACCTTTATATACTATGAAAAACTGATTTTTCAAGTCTTTTGTGAGATAAATACTATGAACTGAGAAACCATAACCTTTTCCATATTATGCTGGGGTATTTTCTTGCGAATAGAAGTTTCTTTTGGAATGTGTTCAGAAATTAACACTTGTAACAATACTCTCTTAGTACAAGTATATTTTAGGCACACACTAATTTTCTCCCATCTCGGACTGTTTCAATTTCCTCACTGACAAACCCTTTACCATATTATATCGTAAAGGTAAGATCCACCGTTATTGTAACAGAGTGTTGCTTGAGCGATAGACTAGAAATTCAAACTCCGATTAGTAACAATTTCACAGTCTTGTTTTATTACAAGTGTAAACTCTTTAGTCAGTAGAAGAGGCCGTGAATCGTGTTCAGAGTTGATGACGATGGATTTTGGTGAGTCGGAGGAAGTCAAAGTGGATGAGATTGGTTCATGGTGGGTGGTGGGTCACAGTGGGTCAGAGTGTGTCACGGTAGGTGGTGGGTCATGGTGGATCACAGTGGGTAACGGTGGGTAGTGGGTCAGTGGGTCGTGGGTCACAATGGGTGGTGGATCAGTGGGTCGTGGGTCAAGTTTTCATTGACCCATGTCAACTCTGATGTCCTCTCAATTCCAGAAAATATCTGTGGCGTCCCCAACTTCCTAAAAGATAGGCACGGGGGACGGTGTGACGTCACTCATCCCCCTACTTTTAAGATCCACTTTTACCCCTACCTTCGAGCATAAATGAGCATACACACCAACATATAATAGAGGTAAATCTGAAAGAATATGTCCATAGACAGTTGAAATATTATGGTTTACAATACAATACAATACAATGTAAATGGAAGGATTTCAAACATGTACGCGGAAATGTAGAGAGATACAGGCAGTGGTGCAAGCACGGGGGAGCAGAGGGCTAGTCAAACATCAATATTATATCCATGCAATATCTAATGCATATTATAAATTTATATATTGTAATGTCCCACGTGCTTATGTTTACATAGACCCAACATTTGCTCCTATTTATAAACATCAATCATGTGCAACTCACTTTGAAGTACCACAGATGCAGACGACGAGAGAACAACAGCAGCACCGTCTATATAACCGAGAGTATTCCATGGACAGCCATCAGTTTCGACTGATCAAATCTCCTTTCTTGGCTTGCAATGGAAGTACCTCACCTAAGTTCAAAGCCTTTTCCTCCTGGCTTGCAGTGGAGCCTTATGGGAAATTTTACCTCTCTTTCTGGTTGGAGTGGAACAGTGAAAGATTCCTAATCACAGCCCGGCCTAGTTTGCAGTAGAGCTTTGTTGGGATCTCTAACTCCTCTCTGCTTGGTGTGGAGCAGCGAGTGTCCTACACACTCTCACGTAGTTCACTACTGACACCTATTTCTACCTAATATTAGAGAACTTACATTATTATAGTATTTCTGTAAAATACTTTTTATAATGAATTTTGTAATTAAAAAAAACGGCAGTGGAAACGATTCCGGACTGCCATTTGTTCTGCCTACTCCTGCACAAATGGAGCTTTACAATATCCATCAATGACCCTCAAAACGAAAATTTATGGTTGCTCCACTGGATAAGGGGTAAAGTGAAAGTAAGAGCGCCAGAGTAAACCAGAACCTCACTGATAGAATATATTATACAAATGAGCAGGCCCGCAACCAGACAGGGGCTAGGGGAGGCCTGGCTTCCCTAAACTTTCCGTGGCCCTTCCAGACCTCTATGCAAAATGCTATTATTAATACAAGAAGCACAACTCAGATATTTGTAAGAGAATTTTTAAAGACTTGACCTCTAAGCCCCCCCCCCCCCCAAACCTGTGTAACTATTTTCGGGCCTGCAAATGAGTGAAGACTGTAAGACGTTTTCGATTTTTCACTATATTTGAAGGAAATTCCCTTCATTTCCGCCGCCGCTATGCATTTCCCATTTCGTAGGAAATTTTCGCCAACGTCCAAAAACTGATAAATGATTTTACCAAAGCAACGCGTGATCATAAACAGATGCATGTTAACGAGAAATTGTCCGATCATAGCATAAGATCTACATAGTAAATTGTATGGGTCCAAATGGACCCAGAGGGACTTAAGTAAAATATTTTATAGCTTCGTAATTTAAATACATAGGCGATTATATTAATTATATATGCAAACCTAGTGAAATTAATAAGAGTGATGCAGTATCAGAAGTTTAGATGATATACTTTAGGAATTATGGAACATTAAAAACCAATATGGATGAATATTGGCGAGGATCTTAAGAGAGTTAATATAAGGCCAATTAACAGTCTTCAGGGACTTCATTCAATGTGTATATTATAGGTTAAATTGTCAGATCTGCAGTTGAAATCGATTTATTAGGTAAGTCAAGATATAATATAACACTTTAACTCTGATTGGTGATTACTTTGGTAATAAATTCTGTGTTTCAGACGCCGTGAATAGATTTCGAAGCTCATTGCTCAACAAACCTTCCTGTATGGTACATCACCAATACTCGGAAAATCCAAACTACCATCATACTATATATACACAGCAATAATGTATAATGATCTTCCGTGCTTTTCCTTCAGTTTTTCCAGACGAATGCTGCAATGGTACATTTATAATATAGACACTTGCCTTTCTTCAACTGCCTCCTCATTGTTGTTATTAAAAGATAATTAAACAATCGGGAATATCCGTAGCTGATCTGTAGGCAGTAAATTTAATAATCGTACTAAAAAATTATTTGGTCTAGGAATTAATTCGTGCGGGTGGACAAGAGATGGCGCAACGAACGGAGCGTCCCACAGTTCCGTGTATCCACACATGTGTTGCAAACCCCTGTCATCGCGTATCGTTCGTAGTATAGGGCAGTGGATTAAAGCGTCAACAACACCAGTTTGTAGTTAAGTGAACATGGCGCAATTTGTTCCTGATAAAGTGTTTTTGCGGGGTGTCCTGCTGCATTACTTTAACATGCAGAAAAGTGCGACTGAAAGTCATCGTATTTTGGTGGAAGTGTATGGTGACCATGCTCTAGCTGAGCGAACGTGTCAGAAGTGGTTTGCACGGTTTAGAAGTGGTGATTTCGGCTTGGCAGACCAAGAGCGAGCTGGACAGCCAAAAAAATTTCAAGACGAAGAATTGACAGCATTGCTCGAGCAGGATTCGTGTCAAACGCAGGAGCAACTTGCAGCAGCATTAGGCGTTGATCAAACAACAGTCTCCAAACGCTTGAAAGCCATGGGAATGATTCAAAAGATGTCACATTGGGTTCCACATAAATTGAAAGACAGAGACGTTGAAAGACGAAAAACCATTTGCGAATTGCTGCTTCAACGACAGAGCAGAAAGGGGTTTCTGCATCGAATTATTACGGGTGATGAGAAGTGGATCCATTACGAGAACCCTAAACGAAAAAAGGCCTGGGTGAAACCAGGTGAACCAGGTCCATCACAACCAAAACGAGATATTCACTGTGCAAAGGTTATGCTGTGCATATGGTGGGATATGAAAGGTGTGGTGTACTATGAGCTGCTGCAACCGGGTGAAACTATGAATGGAGAACGTTATCGACGACAATTAATGCGTTTGAAGCAAGCTCTGGCCAGAACACGACCAGAATGGGAGAACAGACATAATAAACTTATTGTTCAACATGATAACGCTCGCCCACATGTCGCAAAACCGGTCAAAACATATTTAGAAAATGTCGGATGGGAAGTTTTACCCCACCCGCCGTATTCACCAGACGTTGCTCCTTCGGACTACTACTTGTTCGATTGCATGAACAACGATTTGATTGGACAGCGGTTTACTTCTTCAGAAGATATCGAAACATGGGTCTCTGACTGGATCGCTTCCAAAGATGAGGACTTCTTTCGCCACGGAATCCGTACATTGCCTGACAGATGGGCGAAAGTGGTGGCTAGCGATGGACAATATTTTTCTTAAGGTATTTATGTATTTTGTGTTTGTACTACAGCTTCAATGTGTGCGTACCAACCGCACGAATTAATTCCTAGACCAAATAAAGAAAAGAAATTATACAGTGTGCAACTTGTATGCAGCTGGAGCATTTCCGAGCATTTCCCTGTTTCTCATACGTCAAAATGTTATAGAACCTTTTCTGTTGCAAATTTTGTTTGGTTTCCAGATTTCTAAGTATTTTTCTCAAAGACAATAAGAGAAACTTAAAAAAAAGAAAAGAAAAGAAAACAGTTCTAAGAATATTTTTTCAAAGTTTCCGGGGGTTTCGAGGGAATTTTTGGTACGTAGTAAAAAATTCGGATTCAGTATCTTGAAAACCTAAGTAAGCCTATTTCCAGAACTATAATGGATTTTTCCAGGTAAATTCAACTATCCTCTAAACCATTGCAGTAAATCACAGTCCAATAGTGTTAATTGGTATTAATAATGTTTTCGATTTGTCCCCCCACCCACATACCTACCTACCAAGGCGTCAATTGGGACCTCAGGGAGAGGCAATTTTTGCTTCGCCTCAGTTTCAGAAATACCAGTATATCTTTTTATCATTGCAAAGTAAAACCTGAAGTAACACTGCTGATCCTCACATCATTCTTAAGTACTTACACATCCTATTATGATGGGTACAATCTCTAATCTCTTTCGCCTTCTTTCTTTTATAAAGGTAACCAACAAACTTTTGTCGCTTTTTTGTGGATCTCTGTGTTCAATTGGCCCCTACATCGTGAGTTTAATGCGAATGGACATAAGGCGAAGCTCAGTTGTTGGTGTGGGTATATCCAACATACCACCTGGTTGTGGCAGTTCAGTTACACCGTGAACTTGCGTAAGGACAGAGTGAACATGGGACCTCCACAGAGCGTCATAAGGGCGTATATGCTACACGAGTTCAAACTGGGGTCAAACGCTGCTGAAGCGGGGCGAAAGATATGCCAGGCCTTTCATGAGGCTATCATGACTACGCGGACAGTGCAGCGATGGTTTAACAAGTTACGGCGGTGAAACACTCGAAGGCCCACCACGTGCCGGACATGTACAAAATGAAGATCTTCAGGCAGCAATTGAGGCGAACAATTGCCAGACATGTAAGAAACTGGTGCTACAATTCAGTGTGAGTGGAGAAACCATTCGGCAGCACCTCCATCAACTCTGGAAGCACTACAAGTTGGGTCGATGGGTCCCACATGATTTGACTCCGGGTCAGAAGACAACACGAGCAGACACCTACGTTTCTTTGCTGTCTCGTCTGAGGAAGGAGCCATTTCTGGACAGGGTGTTGACATGTGATGAGAAATGGGTCCTGTACAATGCTCCACGGCGCCGTCATCATTGGTTAGCATCGCAAGAACCGGTTCCAAAACAACCAAAACCAGCACTACATCAGAAGAAGGCCCTCCTGTGTGTTTGATAGACTACTTGCGGCATTATGCATCGGGAACTCCTACCAGTTGGTAAGACCATCAATGCAACTGTGTACTGTCAGCACTTGAGCCATGTTCAAGAAAATCTCAAAACTCCGGAGCCAGTACTTCTGAATCGCAAAGGATCCTCCTGTTACAGGACAACACTAAGCCCCACGTGGCTAGGATGACCCGGGACACCATTCTACGCTTTGGATAGAAAACACTATTGCATCCGCCATACTCCCCGGAAGTTTCATAGTCCGATTACCACCTGTTCCATTCCTTAGACAATCAATTTAGAGGACGCCAGTTCAAATCCCTAGTAGAGGTGCAAAAAGCACTTGATACCTTCTTCTCTTCACGGCCCACCAATTTCTACCGCAATGGAATCCATGGCCTTCCATAACGTAGGAAGAAGGTCGTTGCTGATGGGGGCTATTTTTGATCTTCCAGGTACGTCTTAGGTGATATATTGATGTTTGAAGATGGTGGGTGGAAAAGCGACAGAACTTTCTTGATTACTTTTATAAATGATAATGAAGATGAATTATTTTTTTGTTTCAGATTATGAATTCATTCTTTACCTGTGTGTATATAATATCAACCCTTTATTGAGCACTGTTGCTCTCAAGCAACATGGCATTCTATTGCGTTATCTTTATCCGCACGAATTATAACTTCACTAATCATTTAATTGGCATTATTGCTTTCATACAATATTCATATACATGATTTGCTAGTCGCTTCTTTAGATACTTATAATCTTCGTGAATAGAGGACAGTCAAATTTAGTATTGTAGAAGCATTATCTCCTACATTCCGCGAATTTCTTTTTTATTTTTTTTTTATTTGTGGTTTCTTGCTCTGTAGGAAAATATTTCAACGAAACTGCTGCTAATTACTGAGAGTACTCTTATGATATTTGACCGCAATAGGGCATTTCTGCTCAGTAGATACATATATGACATATTTTATGGCAATGTTGCTTTGAAAGAAACATCCTGTATTTTGTAACCAAAGTACATACGAAATTATTATCAGGAAGACATGGTTCAATCATAAAAGTAAACTAAATATTTTAATGGTAATGCTATTAATGCTTGCCAATTAAAGGGTTAAGTTTGTAACGTGCCACTATGTGCTCCGTCCTGGGCCGCTGGTTGTAATAACCAGGACAATTATTAGTATGCGGGATTCGTAATTTCTATATATAATGGCTATTTCTTGCAAGTAAGCATTTAAAAATTTCCATGCAGAATTATCGGTAGTTATTCTATATTTCGAGTGAATTTCAGACTAGAACTAGCTTAAATATTACCAGTAAATGCTATTATCTTCATAAATTAAAAAAAAATTAAATGAAATACTAAGGTAATTTGGATAAGTAAAAGTAACTGATTTTCTAGCTTGATAAATTTTATAACAAAGTTCATGAAAAATTAAATATGCAATACAGAAAAATCTTTAATGAAATAACAACAATTTTTAAGCAAAATTGAAAATCCAAAAATATATATTTGAGTTGACTGGTACTATGCTTTCTTTTGAACAAGTATACAACTTTCGATAATGAATCCAATAAATTTAATAAATATAATACCTCGTAATCCTTATAATTCCAATATGAATTTAATATTTGATCTGCAGGAAAAATTTAACAATATATATTGAGAATATTAAATAATCAAGATTTAACACTCACCCAATTAAATATGCTTTGAACAACCATCTAACACCTTCAGGAGGACTGTTTCGTATAACCTCTGTTAACACGATTATCATATTATCACACCAATTATAGATATTTCGGTATAGAACTCTCACAAATTAATAGGTTGATTTTTTTTATTACTATTAACAATTTCACATAATTCTTGAAATTTATATCACGATAATTTTTCGACTAAACCACTTGCATGAAAACCGTTAAAGATTCACATTAAGCAGAGATAAACCTTGCCCAGTTCGACATATCGTTTCGAATGGCTGTTCAAGCTACCTACAGCTCATTCGAACGTATGTGTTTTCTGATATTTCCGCTAGAGGCGCTCTAGTACCCTGAAGTGTAGGTACTGAAAGCATAACCTTCTAGGATATCATTGACATTATAACTTTTTTTTATATATATATATAATGTGATCTCATCACACGTAACAAGTTATCGTATATTTTCTTTTAGGTTTCTTGAGTACAGAGGACCAAGTATCTCCAGGCAACTACGGGATGAAAGACCAAGTAATGGCCCTTCGCTGGCTGCAGAAGAACATCAAGGCCTTCGGAGGAGACCCTCAAAGCGTCACAATCTTTGGACAAAGCGCTGGGGGCGCCAGCGTCCATTTGCATTTACTGTCACCTCTGTCTGCAGGTAAACATCAGACTACCATTATCCTGTTCATTGCACGCACATTCAATGTTCACTTATAAATCTAGCTTTTCAATAATAAAACGTATAAGAAAACGATGTATTAATGAAAAATATAACTACGAATTACAGAATCTATTTTTGACTGTGTTAGTGTGTTAGTTACTTCCTGATCATCGTCTGCAATGCGCTGACATTTGTAAATTGTTTCCTATGATTCGATGTCTTGCAGGTCTCTTCCACCGAGCCATCTCGCAGAGTGGGTCTGCTCTTTGTCCCTGGGGAATGATGAAGAACCCAAAATGGAGAGCCCAGTTGCAGGCGGTGCTCGTCGGATGTCCGTCAGCGCCTTCTGAAGAACTAGTCAAATGCATGCGGAGGGTGGATGCTCATCACATCATTGAAACGTTCCCAAAACATTTTGTAAGTTGGATAACACTAGGAATGCCTACAAGGTGGACAATCATGACGCATGGTGCATCATTAACATGTAAGAGATCCAAGAAAAGTACTTAAACGCACCACTTTTCTCTGGTTGTACGAAATGGTACGCAATACTGGTAACTTTGTTCTAAACTTTTCTGAAAGAATGCAAATTGTCTTGCTATTTTCTTTGAATCTTTCGTTAGAGAAGGCTGAAGGCTGCAAAACGTCTGCTTGAATATTATAATTCTGATTTACCTCGATATGCTAAAATTTTAAATGCCTAACTTTGAGCGGGAAATCCTGGGATGACGTTTTGTGAAGCTGAAATTAGATAGATAACACACAAATTCCGTTTAAATGGAAGAGAATCAGTTGATGTTTTCCGTGAGTATCCAAGAACATATGAAGTCCTGGACATGCTTCATCCATTAAATCACACTTTGGGTTCAATCGCAATATCTTCCAGTGAATGCCAAAGCGTATTCTCTCAGATGAATGTTATCTAGGTCATTTTCGCTTGTCATAAGAGTGGTAGGACCATTTCCGACACGTTTTATACTACAAAATATGCGGACGTCCTTCTACAGTTGATAGCAAAGAAAGAAGCTATGTTGAGAGCTTATCGGAGGGTATGTAAGAAGTGTGCAAATAGCTGGGCTGCAGTAACAAATTCATACTCAGCACTTAAAATGTACAGAAAGTATAATTAGAGAATAACAACACTGTTGGGAAAGGGGAGAGATATTTGGGAGTTGTTGATTAGGGTTCATAGCAGGTGTTTTTTGGGGGAGTGAAGGGAATCAGTGAGTTCAGGAGATTGCATCATACACCAAAAAATTAGCGATCCTCTCGTAATTAACTAGCAGTAAATTTCAATCTCAGAAAATAGTGAAATGAATATGTTTTCTTTTTATGTACAGTACGTACATTGCAAAAAAAAAAAAAAAAAAAAAAAAATCACTGTTTGGACTTTTGTTAGAAACGACTTTCCAAAAATGTTTTGAAATACTCTATCAGTAAACAAAATATCTTTTAGAATATATCCTAACAGTGTTTAATAGGAGCTGCAATCGTAGTGTTCAAAATGTGCCTGAACTACTCTTGTGTCCAATAAATACGGTCAGAAACGATTTTTGAATGAGTAAAATGGCGACGACTGTTTAAAAATCGTTTTTATGCACGAACAGTTGTTGAACACAGAAGTTCAGATATATATATATTTTAAATACTGTCAAGATAGTTCGTATTAGCCACTGTTAGAATCCATTCTAGAAATCATTTTTGTTCACTCAGAGAACATTTCAAGACGTTTTTGGGTAGGCCCTATGTTAACCAATGGCCAAAAGTCATCTCTAAAAAGATGGCCATCATTTTCAAATACTGACTTTTTTTTAGTGTACTCCCTTCAAAACCTTTCTACTTCCGCAGTTGCTTATAACGTATTTCATAAAACATGGAAAATGTCAGACTATAAAGTTTAAGAGAAAGGGACATTGCTTATTCCTTAACATGACTGTACCGTAAGTTACTACGCAACGCTATTACAATTACACTATTCATTTTATTGCGATATTTCACGGATATATGAAGTAAAAGCAAGGCACAGAAAGCAGTCATTACATATTGCATATGAACACGTGTATCATAAGTTCATTCTTTTTCACATAAATGTACGGAGTACCTCAATTATTCTTAAGAAGCCTCATGTGTTATCAGCTTTGTTTTCCTTTTATTTATTGTGCCTTCCAGTTATTATTATTATTATTATTATTATTATTATTATTATTATTATTATTATTATTATTATTATTATTATTATTATTATTATTATTATTATTATTTTCAAAAAATCTTTTAAAAATGTATATTGCGTTCCGATACATTTGCTAAACTACAATGTTCGACAATAAAGTTTCTTGAAGTTACTGAAGCAAATCGTGGTGAGGTAGTAGCGGAGCAAGAAGGGCGATTTCAGACGGATAATGACGGATGACGGATAATGAAGTACAATAAATACATGCAATATTTAATTAACAAAAATATAACTATTTGTATAAAAAATAAAATACGTTTTCAATATATTGTAACAAATGACATACAATGTATGATTTGTTGTGCTTTTGTTGATAGCCTTTATATATTTAATTATAGTCTCGTGCTACACAGCTTCACTATTGATAAAGATTCTAAATAGATATAAATCAAACCAAAAGTCCGAGATTCTGTTTTAATAAGGAAGACTCTACTGTACTTATTTATTCCTTTGTTTCTATTCAAGGTGGAAGATATTGTGTATTTTATGCTTCGAACTCGCATTTTCTTTTTTGTAACATGAAATAGAAATAAATTTTTAGTTCAAAGAGTAGTTTCACCTTCCTACGTCTGTGAAAAGTATGAATCTTACAGTTGCAGCTTTAAGGTTCATCGCGATCGGCCTAAGGAATATTTACTATTCAAATGAATGTTCCGATTTTGAGTAGACATTGCCAGGCTTCTGTTACACAAATTGGATAGACAAATATTAATATTAATAATAATAATAATAATAATAATAATAATAATAATAATACGAAGAAGAAGAAGAACAAAAACAAATAAGAAAAAGAAAAAAAACAGTGTTACTGTTCTCTAATGAATACATACGCAAGAAATATTACGTGTCTCTGTCAACACATCTGTTGTCTTGTGTTTTGACTTGTCGCCAAGTTAGTTCACCGCGTAACCTTCCTGCACAGATATTTGAGACGTGTTACAAAGATAACAAATGCAATAATAAAACTAAGCATTAACAAATAAGAAATATACAAGAAATTATTAGTGTTGCTGTTCTGATTGTAGGAATGGTCTACCGATCCTATGTGTGCTTTTGGGCCTACAGTAGAAGCAGGCATTGACCCATCAGAAGCCTTTCTTTCAGAAGAACCAGTGACGGCTATGAAAGAGGGACACATCAACGCTGTTCCTTGGATGGTAGGAGTTACCAAGCACGAGGGTATCTACAGAGTTGCTGGTGAGATACATTCACAAAATAAAAAGCTTTTAGGTTATTTGTCAGTAGGCCTCATACTGTTCCATGAAACAATATTTAAGTTTTTCTTTATTTCTATTCATGTCAAAAGATTCTTTGCCTTCTTTACACGTTGTTATAGCTAATTTCTGACTACTTGTTTAGAATGAAAAGTCGTATTGTTACGAGTTACTGTTTCACCTCTTTCGATTCTCATTTTGTAACATGTTCACACTTCTTCACAGCACTTCTACTGCTTTGTTAGGTATCAAAGACGATTTGCTTTCTGCACTAAATGACAAAGATGTGATAACACTAGTTTATTAGATCTCTCAAAGGCATTTGACCTTGTCCAGCATGATGTTGTCTTAACAAAAATGAAATACTATAACTGAAAGTAAATACCATGAAATGGTTCGAATCCTGTTTACATAAGGGAACACAGCAAGTTGGTTTACGTAGTTCCTCTCATTACAAAATTTCTGAAGCTGCTGTTCTTGATAGATGTGTTCCACAATGCTCAATTTTAGGACCTGTTATTTACTTTCAGTTATAGTATTTTACCTTATATGCTGCAGATCTGATATCTGTTGTACAGCATTCAAAGATGTACTGTTACACGGACGACACTCAATTGTTTAGCCTTGTCTCAGGACTTACCACAAGTTGTTCGACTCCTCAATCAACATCTTAATGCTACAAGTATCAGTAACAGATGTATTGATAACGGCCTTGTTATGAATCCCTTAAAATGTACTTACACTGTTCTAGGATCCGCTAATCACTTGAATAAAATTGCTCCTGAAAAATTAGAATTACAAATAATGGACCCAAACATTAGCTATTCACCTTGTGTAAAAAGTCATTTTATGAACACAAATGATGAAAAATTTTAGAATGTCAAGTCCTGTTTTATCTTATATAAGCGTCATCATTCTTTCTGTTTTCCGTCGTGAGGTAAAAATACATTCGTAAAGTAAGCGCCTTTTAACTGATTGGTTGGTAGAAATAGAAAGCTTCTGTGTATATTTCAGCCATCGTAGTGGACCCTGACCTAATGGAAGATGTTGAGAAACGCTTTGACCAAGTGGCTCCCCATTCCTTCCACTTCTTGGACAGTTCGATGGATGATGATACGGTGACTCAAAGGATCAAGTCTTTCTACTTCAATGGCAGCAACCCAACAGAACACACAATGGGAAATCTCACAGATGTAAGTCTTTGCAGGACTCAGCTAATATTCTTTTATCCTTCCAGCTAAAATTAACTCAGCAGGAATTTTATTTATATTTGTGTCTCTGTAATTTCTTTATATTGATTTTTATATCTGTTCGGTTAGGTTCTGAATTATACGGTTCTGTTGTATGAATTTCCATGTTCTTCTTTGTGTGTTGAGCAAATTGTCAAAAAAATACTTTTCCTTATTCAAAATACTATCTGTATCCTTGAGAATTATTCTGTTCGTTTTCTTTAATATATTGCGCGGAGTTGATATACTTTTTAATTTCGTTTGTGCTTTTATACATGTCACGAATATTTTTATTTTTACTATTATGTTCAAGTTTAATAACTTTAACTTTCAAAAAATCGTTTCTTTTTCTTTTTTTTCAAAAGTTCTCAAAGTTTCCTGCCTGAAGACAATAAAATTTTGTACAATTCTATGGTTTGATTTGTGTAGCCAACGCAGTTTTCTTGCTAACTTTATGCATTCCTGGTCGAACCGTGGTTTGTTCCCATGTATTTCCTCATATCTCAATTTTTCTTTTGCTGCAATTTTAATGCTATCTCAAATTATTACGTAAATATACTCAACATTAATGCATTCTGAACTTTCTAAATCTAAGAATCTATTCGGCATTTCCCTATCACCTGATCCCCCTCTAATTTCTTATTATTTCCTCTTTTTTCATGTCTAGTGGTTAGTGTTACACCTTCTCTAAACGACCGAACATCAATTATGCTAGATTATTCTACCTTCGACTATGTGTTTTTGTATCTGGTGAGGTCCAAGAATATATATGAATGTCGCAATGTCGATATTTTCCACTCGTCATGATTAGGTTTTTGGATGTTGGAAGGTTCGTGAGTCTAATTCCGTTGTCATTAATTTCCTTATAATAATCGGTTTGAATATATCTCCTCCTCCTACCTTCACATTAAAATCTTCCCGTTTAGCAGAATGTGTTAAACCTGGCTGGCGTGTAAGGATCAATTTCTTTACAAAAAATCTAAATAAGAAAAAGGCAAAGCCAGTAATCATATTATTCACCACAAACTTAAAATTGGTTTAAAATACACATTCTGTACATTTCCATATTTTGGAATTACTTATCTTTGTAATATTTTATTTTGCTTTAAATTAAAGAGCAGCAATCATTAAAAAAATCACAAAACAAAAATAAAAATTACACAATGCTACAACTAATATATTTAAGTATGAATGAGAGCAGTTGAAGGCACAAAAACTATTTTCCTAAATGCACTTTCCTTGTGCAGCTAATCTTCAAACACTGCATTTTTTAATTTCCGAAATGTTATGAGTTTAGAGACAAAAGTTTGTATATCGCTCGAACGCTTCACTGGACAACGAGGAGCAGGTGACTTAATATTTATCATATTACATTGGGTTTGTACGACTCACGTCTGTCACTTTCAAAGGCCAATAGAATTAAAACTACGATATCTGGTTAGGGAACGTAGTCCCGGCTGCAGTTACTCATTTTCCTTCCGCTCAAACGACTGGATTCTGTGGCGAAATAACTTTAGAATCTATCTTACGAAGAGGTCTTTTATCCTATCATCAGAGAAATGCTTGAGACGGAGGATGAGATAATAGTTGGTGGGAGAGAAGTCAGGATAATAATGTGGAGAGGAAACATTTCATTCTGCAACTCATGGACAGTTAGTGAATTTTAAATTTTTGTGCAATGTGAGGACACCATATCTGTTGATCATTGTTGGCTGCATGTGGATAAGCTTGCAGTGATAATTTTGCCTAGAAAGAAAGACATGATGGATACTATAGAGCACTATACCCACAACAACTCCCTCTACGGATAGAGAAATAGTTTGTAAGCCATTCTGTACATTAATCAATGTCCAATCACTAACCTCTAGTTTACAATTGTCGTTCGAAACGGATTTTTTATTTGAAGTAGCAATCCGATGCGGTTATTCCGTACACTCAAACAACTTCACATCTCAAGATGGCGACCCATGACAGCTGGCAACAACTCAAGTGGCATTTAGAATCCAAGTTCTTTTATCTTACCGATTTCGTGGAACAGCCGCACAACTGTGGTATGGTGTATGTCTAACTCCTCTACAATTACACAAGCACTTTTCTGAGGATCCGCTTCTATGGTGCTCCTGAGAAGCTAATCAGAACACTGTTGGTGGCTGACCGCGGGAGTTTACCCATATCTTTTCACTATTGTATCATCCATATAACGTTTAACAAACCAACAGTACATCTGTCGTTCTTTCACCACTTCTGGCCCAAACACGGATAAGTGTATAGAATGTCTCACTCCGAACTCGTAAATGAAAATCCCTCCCTGGTACTCTTTCAACAATATACTGCCTCCAAACTTATTGAGCACCTCAGCGTGTTCTGAACATGTACGGAGTTTTGTGATATCGATGTCTAGGTTGCGTTACAGAGAGTGGTTTCTCACCAGACATAAATATGTACATTTCAATCGCACCAGCCCAATATAAATTGTATATAATAATTATTATTATTATTGCAGGCGTACACAGACCGTCTGTTCCTAGTGGGTGTAGACAAGGCTGTGAGGTTGCATGTGAGAAGCGTTGGTGCCCCCGTCTACTACTACCAGCTCAGTTACGAAGGGAAACACAGCTACAGCACAACTTACGGACCAACTGACAGAACTCTAGGTAAGCACTTTGTAGCACAAGCCAACCTTACTAAACTTAAATACTTTCGCTATGCTTCTTCATCAGAGTCGTGAACTTCATTTTCGATGAAACACTAAAAGCTATGACGTAACGATATAACATGATGGGAGGCCATTTTAGATGGTGGTTGAAGATATGCTCAAAATGGGTGGTATTTGTAATTGTAACGCTGCAAGTGGTCTTCCCACAATTTATTTCTTTATATTTGTCTTCATCCCGCAACTAACTTTAAGAGAACTAAAAATATTGTGGGAAGCATCATTATTACAGTTATAATGTATGCTATTCATAAGTATCAGTAAATGTCATAAACAAACAGTTCGAAAACGAGAAGGCGGATAGGTATTTGTTTTCTGAAAAGAGAAAAACGCTTCCCTCTTCAGCTCTTGATTTATTTTACGGTAACATTCATAATGCCATGTTTCGTTTCTAAAGAACTGTAGAAAGGCAAAACCAAGTATTTTTAGAAGTCCAAGGAAGTCACGTGAATCACAATCAGATACCAGTCGAATAAAACTACCCTCGAGATAGCCGCTGCTTTCATTCGCTCACAAGAATGACTTCTTTTCACCTATGCAATGTCTCTTTCAAGGCAGGTACGATTTTTCTGAAAGATAGAATATGCCTCCATTATCCTTTATTTATTTCATCGGTTTGTGTCCGTATGTACTATTGTACTTTACTTTATTGTATTTATTATTTAAAAGAAATAAATTTTGAGCAATATAGTATTGAAAATGGATTTTTTATAATAGTTTTATTTTTTTAAAATATGAAACCAATTAATGAAATCTTCATTATTTTCTATGGGAAAATTCTATTCGAGATACGAGTTTCTCAAGAAACAGTGAGCTTTAATCTCTAATAAAGAATAATAATAATAATAATAATAAAGTAATAAAGAATTAATCTCTTATATCGATGAACCTCTTAACTAAATGAAAGTGTTGGACGAAGAATAAAATTTTTCACAACGTATTTTTCTTCCTTATTGTTTTTAAAATGTCTTGAGCTTGTGTGTTATGCGATGAGAATTTCCATGTCTTGGGTTTGACTTGATTTCTCTTACGCTTGACGAAGTTTTAACTTGTATTGTTGTGTGTAGATAGAGTGAATTATGCTAAATATTATGTTGATTATTGAAGGTGTGTGCCATGGAGACGACCTGCTGTACCTGTTCAACAACACAGGAATGCCCGAGATCACTGCTCAACACCCTGATATGCACATGTCACAAACGCTTGTCAAACTTTGGACGAATTTCGCAAAAACAGGGTGAGTGCATCATTATTATCATTCAATTAATTTTTTTGAGGTCATCATTGTTTCTCCAACAAGGGCCATATAATATGTAATTCGTGTACACCTACCTAATCTATTTACCCTGTGAGAGCCTCCTTCTCTATCTCTTACAGGTTGGTATTAAATGTCCTTCCAATTAATATTCCTTTGTTCCTTCCTTCCTTATTTTAGTGCTTGCATATTGCTTCATGTTACAAGTTTATAATGAGCTTCGTAACTGTTCATTCCAGCCCAATCTTCTTTAGAACTTCTGTCAATATTTCCCAGTTGAACGGATCAACGGAGATAGAATTTACTTTTATTTCTCTGTCCATCTTTCACCTATTATTCTTAATAAACTCATTCCTTGGTTTTACAGACTTGGATTTAACGGACTTTGAAAGCAATGGACAAACTCTGCGGCAGCCCATTTAGTCTGAAAGTCTTGATTTTAAGGTTAAAACGTTGAATTTTCTGTATTGTGACGTATATTTACAATGTACAGGATATTTTGGACTGTCAGATTAAATAGTCTACTTAATTAAATGTACAATTCATTATCTCTCATAAAGTAATTATAAATATTAGCCTTTGCAGTGTTAGTGCCGGAAGTTGTTGAAAATATTCAAATTCTTTGTGAAATTATTCTCAAATGTACTTTAGCTTATTTTCTATATATTCATTCAGTTTCATCTTTGTAGCAATCCTACGCCTGTGGAGGATAATCCCTTGCCAGTTGTTTGGCCCCCTACTTCCAGCGACAATCCTGTCTACTTGGAGTTAGGAGAGAGTATTCATCTAAGCGAGAATCTCCATAGTCAGCGAATTGAATTCTGGGAGTCTTTACCACTGAAAGAGAACCCACCAACGCCGGTGGTTCTGAAGGACGAATTGTAAGGGCTGTACTAACAGGAGCATTTATATCCTTCTGAACCATTTGATCCTAGTCCCTACGAATAGCTCATTTCTTTATGACTGACAACTGTTTGAAAGTGAAATGTTAAAAAGACCATTGAAATAAAGACTAAATAAATTCTTGTGTGTACTTGAAGCTTGAATTCTTGAGTATTATTCATAATTGTGTTGAAAATATTGTACTTTCTACTTTATACCTTTCAAAATACATTTTTACTGTATTGCATTACTTGAAAACTTTCCATCATTTAAATATTTCTAAGGTACGAGAAGTGAGGCGATGCTTGTAATAGAATGGTTGATGCAGTTGTTACTTTTAGACACTATATGATTATAGTAGCAAATAAAGTACTATAGAAAGTTGGATTCACGCTTTCAGGTGTCCTCAACAGGTTTCAGTATATCTATACTGTATGTGGGCACGAGAAACATTTTTAAGCAAATATCTTTATCATCCATTCCATTTCTTACTATTGCCCAGTTCTACTGGAAGATGATCGTAAATGGGGCTACATGTTTTCAAAAGACCAACGTATTACTGCAACAAGGAGACAAGGCGTGTGAGCGTGTGGCCCCCCTCACTCCCATTCCATTTTAAATTTCCCAGTTACTGTTGGCTGAATTGGAATGAGGCTCCGTGTACTGTTCGTCGACGCAAATTGTGCTCTAGTTTTATCTTTTTGTAAGTTGGCAATCCTGTGAGTGATGACTCGTGCTTCCTGTTCACTGAACAAAGGAGGCGTAATATGGTTAAAATGATGCAAAACATAGTTCGTCGAATTCAAACATCATCGAGACTTACTTTTACTGTTTTTAACATTTCAATTATTTTGTTTTAATGGTGAACTTATTTAACGCCCTTTGATATGCGTATTTCTGATAAAGAATATTTATTATGAACATTTGTAAAATCTTTTCTGGTGTGCTCGGCGCAAACATACTGACGCTGAGGTAAAAAAGGCCGCGAAGGTGTGTTAAGCAGCTATGGTGGCCTAGATTGTTCTATTTCTGTGGCGACTGTGAATAATATCTAAGTTTTTCTTCGCAATCGATCACGATTTTTGTAAATTCGACTATGGGAAGAACAAGTTAATCCTACACGAATGATAAACATAACATTAACACAAAATCTACGTTTGTGTGCTAAAATAGCGTATAATATGTGAATGTATGAAATCAACGAGGCATGAGTAAGGAACCAACACAGGTAAAAGGGCGAATTGCACTCACAACTGAAGAGTAATAACTATGACGGAACCTAAATAATAACTGTTCGACGAGCAACAAGAAGCACCGTGGAATCCTTTTTTTTTTTTTTGAAGAATAGCTACATGATTCCCCCCCCCCAAATCCATCAACTTATAGTGTAGTTAAGTGTGATACGAAAATAGCGTGTGTTTAATGCTAGTGCATCGTGTAATGCAAATTTCAGCCGGCATTCGTAGTGCGTCATTTTCTTATAAAATAAAAAATAAAAATATATAATAATTTCATAAAAATTCCACATTAATAAATTTTTGGGCTCATGGTGTCTTGGTACATGTTAAGTAAAAATCACTAACAAAATGTTGTAATGTCATTAACGTAAGTACTATACATAACCTGTGTTAACTGAATAAAATTTACATACAATCTATTTCTTTATGTACAATTACCTTTACAGCATTTCTGCACAATCACTACCCAAAATGGTGGATGTTATGTTTAGTAACTTGTATTCATTCCGCTATCGCCAGCAGGCGTGGCAATGACGGTGGGCGCTCGTAGTCGCAACCTCAATGAAACAGTATTTTGGTTCGCGATCCAACTTGGAGGTTTGCGCACTCTCTATTGTAGTATTATCATTTTTGTTGCGAATGCCTTCTTCATGCCAATTACTAAAATCCACCACAGGTAAGCTGTATTGAACGGGAGTTGTTTCCAGCAGAGTTATAAGATTTGGTTATCCCGAATGGGATCAGGTAAGGATCAGACTCTGCCAGTCACAAAAGTGGTTAGCTCGAACAAGAATTAGACCCTGCAGGCCATAAGAACGGCTGCCCCGAACTGGAACCGAACCCAACACGATCCAATCGTGTTATAAAAATGGCGCTCCGAAACAGGAACAGAACTCCTTCACCGTACATGCAAAAGTAGTGATTTATGTGTAGAAACGTAAAGGTACAAAGTATCTGACTCGTATTTAGAAATTTTATGTAATGGTACAAAATGGATGAAAGCAATGCCAAGTTGTTGGACGCCATTAAAATTGAAATACAAAATTTACGTGAATCTTTAGAAAATAAAGTTGAAAAGGTTAATAAATCTTTGGAAGGAAAAATAGTTGAAATAAATGAATCTTTGGAAAACAAAATAGGAAAAGTCGGTAAACAAGGTAACGTATGGGAATCTTTAGAAAGCACAATAGATAATTTTGGTAAATCTTTGGGAAGTAAATATGTGGAAGTCAATGAAATAATTGTAAAGCACGTTAACGATAAACTCCAGGCACAAATAGAAGTTGCAAAGAAAGAAATTTGGGGTAAAAGTGAAGAAAAGGGGGTCCAAGCACTTGAAAAAATTGAATCAGTTGAAGCTCCAATTGAAAAGGCTAGTTGTGCAGATGTAGAACAAGGGTGCCAAAAGGTAGTAAATGAGTCAGTTTTTGTTAGCGCTTGCAATGGTAAAGAAAAAAGTAGTCAGCCAGTATCATACAAATGTAAATGCCAAACTGTTACGTCATGTAGGCCTAGTGTTCGTTCGAAGTTTAAACAGAAAGTAGATGCGTTGAACATAAAATATTTGTCATGTTACGGAGGAAAATGCACTGATAGGTTTTGTACGTGTAATTGTACTAATGTAGTAATATTAATGAATGGAGGCAAGAGAATGCGCTCTTTACTCATTAGTCATATGTTGAATTTAATGGAGCTAGGATGCGTCCAAAGCACGTCACAAACAGATAAGTTAGCATGTATTCCTAGTAATGACATATGTTCGTACTTCGTGAACATAGTTAGGGTTCAGATTGACAAAAAGGAAAACAGTGGTAACAGTTCTCACTTGGTGGTAATAAATATGAATGTTGAAAATTTCAAGCGCATAAGGTTTTATTGTTTTCTATGCACCCAAATATGTGTAATGAATGATGAAATCAGTTCAGGCACTAGTAGCATCAAAGAGAATAATGTTAGTGGAATGTCATGGCACAAACAAGTTGAAAGTTGTCGAAATAATTTTAGTAAGTTGCAGTACATTTTGAGTAAATCCGTCAGCAAGTATAAATATTGGTCACAACGTAGTAAGCACGCGTCCGATAAGAAACGAAAGTTGTGTAAATTGAAACGAAAAATAAAAGGCATGCACAAAATATTGCGATCTTTTGAAAGAATGTCAAAGTTTGTCCGTAGGAATTTTAAGAAAACCCAATGTAAGCACAAAGGCAATTGTATGGTGGTAAGTAGTAATGAAAAAAGCAATGTAGTCACTCCAGAAAAAGCACAATCAGAAAATGTAAGTGAAAAGCGAAATGAAAAGTTGAAACCTAGTAAGCGTTGTAAGTTGTTCAAAAGGTCAAAAGTCAATGCAAAAGGAAACGACATGCAGGAATTAGTCGTTAAAAATCATAATGGTGTCCGTGAAAAATGTAGAAATCAGGTGAGAAAACCGTGTCGTAGCCAAGCGTCGAAAATTCAAAACAAACGCGAGAAAAAGGCAAAAGTTAGGTTAGTCCAACGAACTTGTGCTAGGTGGCACGAGCATTCAGTAACAGCACCTACGCGTAAGCACACAGGGAAAATGAAAAACTGGGTTGATCATAAAAGCAAATTCAATGCTTCATATAAAATTAGGCAGAGAATTTTCCGCAACAAAATTTTGAAAGAAAATAAGTGCAGTAAACATAATTACAAAATACGTAAAAATTGCAAGTTCGTGAAGCAATGTGGTAAGTCGAAAGTCAAAATTTTCTGTCAATATACAATTTGTTGTTGCTTCTGACAATGAAAAATCACACGCGTATGAAAAATCAATAAGTATCAAAGTAAATATTTGTTGCAAAAAACACACAGGCAATTACGAAGACATGTTTATTAAACGTTTTGGAATAAAATTCAAAATTCTTGTTGTACTTGAAAAACCAAGAGTAGGAATTGGATAAAAACATGCTTGCGAGAAAACTGGATGGTGTACATTTTGAAAATTTGACCGTAGCAATGTTTAAGATTCTTGAATATTACAAAAAAAAAAGATGAATGCAAGATTAAATATTTTGTTTTTAAAATGTGAAGAAATTAGAAATTAAGAAGATTGGTAAATTGTTAGACCCTTTAACTGGTAAGTCAATTGGTTCACATTCTGTGGATAGACTTAAGGTGTGGAAACCTACGAAACAAACTCGTAAAATCTGGTTAGAGCTCGCAGTAAAACATAGTTCTGAGAAATACCATGATGTAATTTCAAGCGAATTTAAAAATTCAGATCTAGAAAGTAGTGTTGAAACTGTTCTTTGCAATGCATTAACCACAACACCAGTGTGTTTATCTCAAAGTGTTCAATCCAGAAGTAATAACCAACGAATACATAAAATCTTGGAGAAATTGTTGGATATTGATAAGTATTTGAATTTTCTATACTGTAAAAATTTGTGTTCATCTGATGTATTGGAATTTGCGTTAGTAAATCTACAGAATCCTTATTTGGCACTAAATGAACAAGTACAAGGAATGTAAAAAAAAAAAGTCGTTTCATATGATATATGCAGGCATCTGAGACCCGCTATGCGACTTCCAGATAGCCGTTGATATTTCTTTTCCAAAGCAATGGAAAAACCAGCGAAGAAATATGCCAAGTCATGGAGATGAGGTCCCCCCCCCTTATGTGTATTGGGTAATGTAACATGTTTTTAATGCTCGGAGTAAGCTATTTTGGTAAATCCCATTCTTTATTATTTTAAGTTTTTAACCTTGTATTCTTTAATTCGGCCTCATCTCGGGGTGGTAAAATAAATAATTTATTGTGCGTAGGTTCCTTCGAAATTTAGCCAGGCAGATCCTGTCGAGTGATCAGAGAGAGTCATAACTGAATTATTACGTTGTAAAAATTTAGCTGTGAATCTTAACGGCGCCGATAAATTTTATTAAATCTCGACAAAACGTATATTACTCAATATTGTGTGAAATAAAGTTTTTAATATGTAATATGTTTTAAAAATTTGTTTACGAATGAAAGATTTCATTTCATATATTCATGTCACTATACTATTGCATTATATTTGAAAATTAACTTGTAAGTTGATATAGTGTTGCTTAAATGTTGCATTTTAAAGATTTGAAGAATGGAAATATTACACTATTAGGAGTTATTTTGAGAATTAGTTATAAGGAAGTATATATTGATGAAAAGGTTATTTTTACATTTCATGTGTCATTTTTCTCAAAATATTGAAAATTTCATGTGTTTAGTACGATAAGAATATTGAGTGTAAGATGTAAAAACACGAGTCAGATACTTACAAAAAAAAAAAATTGAAAAATTTATGATTTAAGTAATAGTGTAAGAAATATATTGGTTTGATGTTAATAAATAAAATATAAATAGGATATAATATAAAATGAAAATATAATAGATAATCAATATTATTCAACTTATATTGAAATATTGTATTATGAAAACAAATGTAATCTTATATTTACACATACAAAAGGAGAGCCCATTTAAAGTATATAGCCCATAAAATAAAAAGCCCATCTACGTCTGTGTAAAGTGTTAATGAACCATAATGGATCAAATGTTAATAATGGAAGAAAGAAGAGGAATAATAACCGGAAAAATAACTCTAAGAAGAGGAAACCCAAGATCCCAGGGTTCTGATAATCTTCAAAGAAGATCATCGTCCGTGTCGCACGCCATTTGTGAGCGTGTGGTCCCCCTCACTCCCATTCCATTTTAAATTTCCCAGTTACTGTTGGCTGAATTGGAATGAGGCTCCGTGTACTGTTCGTCGACGCAAATTGTGCTCTAGTTTTATCTTTTTGTAAGTTGGCAATCCTGTGAGTGATGACTCGTGTTTCCTGTTCACTGAACAAAGGAGGCGTAATATGGTTAAAATGATGCAAAACATAGTTCGTCGAATTCAAACGTCATCGAGACTTACTTTTACTGTTTTTAACATTTCAATTATTTTGTTTTAATGGTGAACTTATTTAACGCCCTTTGATATGCGTATTTCTGATAAAGAATATTTATTATGAACATTTGTAAAATCTTTTCTGGTGTGCTCGGCGCAAACATACTGACGCTGAGGTAAAAAAGGCCGCGAAGGTGTGTTAAGCAGCTATGGTGGCCTAGATTGTTCTATTTCTGTGGCGACTGTGAATAATATCTAAGTTTTTCTTCGCAATCGATCACGATTTTTGTAAATTCGACTATGGGAAGAACAAGTTAATCCTACACGAATGATAAACATAACATTAACACAAAATCTACGTTTGTGTGCTAAAATAGCGTATAATATGTGAATGTATGAAATCAACGAGGCATGAGTAAGGAACCAACACAGGTAAAAGGGCGAATTGCACTCACAACTGAAGAGTAATAACTATGACGGAACCTAAATAATAACTGTTCGACGAGCAACAAGAAGCACCGTGGAATCCTTTTTTTTTTTGAAGAATAGCTACATGATTCCCCCCCCCCCAAATCCATCAACTTATAGTGTAGTTAAGTGTGATACGAAAATAGCGTGTGTTTAATGCTAGTGCATCGTGTAATGCAAATTTCAGCCGGCATTCGTAGTGCGTCATTTTCTTATAAAAAAAATAAAAATATATAATAATTTCATATAAATTCCACATTAATAAATTTTTGGGCTCATGGTGTCTTGGTACATGTTAAGTAAAAATCACTAACAAAATGTTGTAATGTCATTAACGTAAGTACTATACATAACCTGTGTTAACTGAATAAAATTTACATACAATCTATTTCTTTATGTACAATTACCTTTACAGCATTTCTGCACAATCACTACCCAAAATGGTGGATGTTATGTTTAGTAACTTGTATTCATTCCGCTATCGCCAGCAGGCGTGGCAATGACGGTGGGCGCTCGTAGTCGCAACCTCAATGAAACAGTATTTTGGTTCGCGATCCAACTTGGAGGTTTGCGCACTCTCTATTGTAGTATTATCATTTTTGTTGCGAATGCCTTCTTCATGCCAATTACTAAAATCCACCACAGGTAAGCTGTATTGAACGGGAGTTGTTTCCAGCAGAGTTATAAGATTTGGTTATCCCGAATGGGATCAGGTAAGGATCAGACTCTGCCAGTCACAAAAGTGGTTAGCTCGAACAAGAATTAGACCCTGCAGGCCATAAGAACGGCTGCCCCGAACTGGAACCGAACCCAACACGATCCAATCGTGTTATAGGCGTTCTCCATTACCTTCAAGTAATATGTCTCGCAATAAAGTGTGGAACATATTTTTTCATCTGATGTACCGCTCTACATTTCAAAGATCTCCAAGGTAGCAAGCCAGGCTCCCAGGTTAATAATTGAGGCGAGCACTTTTATAAGCGAGCCCCAATGAGATAGGTCAACACGAGCACCGATTGAGAAATGACCAGCACTGACTACGCGATTATAACTAGAATAGGAAATAGGAAATAGCACGCGTTTGGGATGTCAAAAGTTTATTATTATTTTATGAACGATTTTCTCCTTAATTCAATTTATATCTTTAAACATGAATACTTATTCGTATGTTGTCATCGACAAGATCATGATTAAGTAAAATGAAGAATAAAGTCAGGTAGTCTTCATCAAGCTTATTACACCTGTGAACTATTTTCCTGTGTGGAGCTTTGATTCAGAATTATAGGCTACCAAAGTTGGGATTTAGACTTTTCGAGAAATTCTCTATTTGCTAGTTAGACTTAAAAAAAAAAAAATACATGGAACAAACCTGTTAAGCGTTAAGCTGCGGGTTGAGATCGTTGATTAGCTACGTTGTTCAGCAGTTACAATGCATAATAAAGAATGTGTAAACCAACGAAGGACGTATTTCTCCCGCATCGGTCAAAGTTATTCCTTAGAATTACTACCTGAGTGGTCTATTAAGTACGAAGTTGCTGAACTAATTAAATTGTTTTACAATTAGTAACTTAAAAACATAAAATGCATCTTAATATAATTGGTGCATAAACTATATTTGTCTTTTCGTAGTATAAGAGTGCGCTGAGCTGGATAAGGTTATGTGCCACTAACATAGAAGGTGGAATGTAATTATACCTCTTATACGAAGATATTAGAGGCAACAGATATCATCATACCAGAGGGGGTTATACAGTTGCTGTGCTGACTCTCAATTTTTATCTAGATATGGCTAATTTTTACTGCAAAACATAAAAGAAAGACCTTTCGCTTACAATTTTTATAAATAGCTAATACGTATTGTACTTTTATACTTACTTTTATTGAGTCATTTAATGGTATGAATACCCTTGCTTGTTCTAGATTAACATTTATTTAATAAATATTTAGGTAGGTTAAGGAGAAGAGAGCTTAGATTTCATGTGAGGGGCCCTGATTGCACCGCGGGCTGTGTGCATTTATTGTAAACCACATTGTGCCCTTTTTTCTCTCAGAATTTTCCGTTTCTTTTCAGGCTCTCTTAATCATTCATCCATGTACTTGATTCGTTTCCCTTAGCCTAAAGCAGTGTCGAACGCAAGGAAAGTTTCGAGACTTAAACGTCTCCATTGAGTAAGATATTATAGAAAAATAAACATTTACTATATTACATAAATTAAAAAAAAATCACGCTTGTCCTTAAAGGATATGAGATTGAGTGCCCCTCCCTTAATGAAATTCTGCATACGCCATTGGCCTAAAGGACATACGAACATTAAAATTAAGGTTTTCACTTCATTAGTCAAAAAAATTCTCCATCAAACGTAAAGACATTAAATTATACACTATTTAAAAAGTGCATCCAGCACAAGACTACTACTCCTTTTTGCTGATGACACAACAGTAATTGTAACTGAGAAAGACAGAGATAGCTTGCAAGAAACCATTGATCTTACAACATCCCAACTTACACATTGGTTTTGCTTCAAATAAATTGAAACTAAATGTAGATAAAACAAACTTTGTTTTCTATCATTTATCTCACAGAATATCAAACCAACTGCCACAGATATAATTGAATAATGAAGTATGTAGATTTACTGACACTATAAAATTTTTAGGTATGAATCTGGATGATAATTTTTCATGACAAGAACACGTAGAGAAACTAAGCAAAAAATTAGTCCAGGCTATGTACACAATACGAACTCTAGTCCCAATACTTAATCTGCAATCAATTCTGTCCCTGTACTATGCCATATTCTATTATATTAAATATGGAATTGCGTTCTGGGGGTCTTCGCCGAAGCTTCAGAATATATTTAAACAACAAAAATGTGTCTTAAGAATCATTACTAAATCACCGAAACGCACCAGCTGTAAGAAACTATTTGAATCATTGAATACGATGACAGTTCCTTCTTTATACATATTTGAACTTCTGAAAATTACCTGGGATCATTTATATAATATTAAAAGAGATGGTGATACTCACAACTACCTTACGCGTGGAAAAGATAGCTTATCCACTGTGTATCATAGAACATCAGCATACGGAAAATCACAATCTAAATGGGTGTAAAGTTGTACACTTATGTCCAAAATAATTGTCGCATATCTATAACTGTCTTCTTGTAAGAATATAAGTTGATAATGATTTTGCAGGGTACTTTGAATACTGATACTGTGTGTATAATCGAGAAATGTATATTTGTGGTAAATTTCATAGGAAAAGAATTATAAATACGAAAATTAGAATGAGTAAAACAAAATGTTGCTAAATGGACATGAAAGTTTTATTTTCGTTTTATTGTTCTTATTTATTGCTCTTTTGACATGAAATTTGCCACATACATGTCTTTGCCGATTATACACATACTAACATTATAAGAAATACTGGGCAAATTCGTTGTCAAATTATATTCCTACAACATACAGTAAAACCTGTCTTCAACGGACCCTTTATTAAACGGAAAACTGTCTTATACGGAAATATTTCACGGTCCCATGAATTTTGGAGAACAAAACGTGTAAAACTCCCTTCATTAAGCGGAAACTGTGTTACGCGGACAACGGAAATAAAAATAAACATTTAACGGAAAATTCTGAGTTCCGGACTAGAGCGTTTAGAATATGTTTAGACATTCTGTGAGACATATGCATTACACTGTCTGCGATAAAATGTTCGTTCTTTTGTTAAATATTTCTGGACAGTGTTGACTTTCCCCAATCACTATTCATATTCACCCCCACAAATTGTCCTTAATCCCCGCAACTTAATCAAGAATCATACGGAATGTCGGAAAGAAGAAAACGAGATAGAGGAAGAAGAGGAATACGGTACCGAGTTCCAAGAAGAGTGTAGGATAAATACATATCAAGATTCTCTCAGAAGTTTAAAGGAACTGCAGAAATTTGCCTTACGAAAAAATTATTCTGATTCACTTAGTATAATTTCTCAGGCTAAAGTTTATGCGGAAAGTCAATCAGCCAAACAGCAATGTACACAGAAAACCCTGCTTGGCTATTAGAAAAATAAAGAAAACGTGTGCATAGCATATTATGTGTTCATTTTAATTTTTTTGTGCATTTATTCGTAGAAGAAAGAAGTACTGTAATCGAACAATGTGCGTACAGCAATATATTTCAATATATTTTCTCAGTATGCCCCTTTATAAGCATGTGTTTTTTGTTATTTTTTGTTTTTTGTTTTTTGTTTTTTTTTTTAAAGAAAGGAAAGGTCTACCTCCACTAAGCGGAAACCTGACTTTAACGGAAATTTCTGCAAGTCCCGCTCGATTCCGCTAAAGACAGGTTTCACTGTATTTATAGACATGCGACAATAATTTTGGACATGATTGTACAATAAACTACCTGGGTACATAAAAAATAGTCATGGAAAGAGTTTCTTTGTGAACTCAGTGCGCAAAGTGTTATTAGAAAACACATTTTATTCTGTAAATGAATATCTTAGCAGCAAATTTTGAAACTTCCAAAAGTAATTAAATTCCAACTGTATATAGTAGATTTATTTCAGTTGATGTGGTTTTATGTATAGTTAAGATGGTAAATACAAATATATAGTAATTAAAATAGTAATTAAGTCCATATATATTAGTGTTATATAGATTGTAGAATTGGTTTAGCTTATATCTATTTTCACAAGTTGTTGAACACAAGAGCATTGTATTTGTTTTAAATATTGTATCAAAATTATGTTCTATACCATTTTGTACAAATATACATGTAGCATGGTCCAGAGAATGATTAATAAATCTAATCTAATCTAATCTAAACTTCGTTAAACACTGCAGAAGCATATGAGAAAATCGAAACTCTACAACAGAGCATGTCACGAATTTCAGGTATGCTTTTATATAAGGTGAATATAGTTGTATAAGCCTTTATTCATTTGTCCCTTGTGGCCAATACCCTACTTTCAACATACTACTAAAAGCAATTGTTTTACTTTACAGTACAATGACTTTTGGAATAAATTAAACAAAGTGATATTTAAATGTTTACATTCTCGTTCCTAACTTCAACTCTTCTTATCATTTATTTGTCCTGATGACTTGTTGTTCTCATTCACTGATAACTCTCTGAGTTACGAGATTTGCGATAGACAATGCAAATATTATTCCACATCAAATTAGGAAATGCTGCTTTAGTTTTTGTCATAAGACTGCATCCAAAGGAATATTAGGGGTTTACAATAGCTATTAGAGATATCAAGTTTACATTGAGTAGAATTGCTTTTAACGTAATCTCATTTTTTTTCTTTTCTTTCTTTCGTTTTCCTAATGACTAATAGCAGTGGCGTAACAAGACGGGGAAGCAAGGGGGCATTGCCCCCCTCCAAAGTTCTGGTAGAAGTTATTGGGGGCGCCGAAGACGCCTAATGATTACTTTCCCTTTTTTAAAGCCGATTGAAGAACGAAAAGTTTATGTACAAAAGCAGTGTTTTGTATGCACTGCCAAATCTTCGACAAAATATAGAGTGCAGTGCCTTGTATTATTATAACTAATGGACACTGATGCCTAGGGTACCTTTGATACAATAAAATAAAGAAATAAAAATTACCTGTATGACATCAAGCAGCGATATAAACATTTTCTTAATCCTTTGTCGCCACTCTTTATGTACGGGGACATAATGCTTCGATAGAATAAAAAAGAAATAATGTTACAATGACGGAACATTGTAAATATATTAATTATTCCTTTCGTCGCCCCTGATTGTATAGGGGCGCCTTTGATAGAATAAAAAAGAAATATTATTGCACCAAGGGGCGCTGTACATACATTAATTATTCATTTTGTCGCCCCTGATTGTATAGTGGCGCCTTCGATAGAACAAAAACAGGATATATAATTATTCCTTTTGTCGCCCCTGATTATATAGGGGGGCCTTCGATAGAACAAACAAGGATCTCCTCAGCTACCGCGCAGGAAACAGACCCCGAAAAGGCTAGAACACTCGCAGACATCCACGAAAAGTTACCAATTCAACACCACAGAAGAGAAATTACGCGCAACCTATTATGAATGTTTGGACAATATCATTTGCAAAATTTAGTCGATTCCATCAGCCTGAACTGAAGAAGTATCGTGCAATAGAGGATGTAATTCTGGAAGGTAACTTTTCTCAAGACATTAGTGACATTTTAAAAGAATACAATGTCAATCCGGACCGACTATAACTATAGATACACCACTATTTCTACTTCAAAAAATCTGAGAGACCTGCTTGAGAACTTCAAGAAACTGTAAAGAAACAAGAGAGTTGTTTCCTGAAGTGTTGAAAGTAATTCCTTGTCATCCAGGTGACATCTGCAACTGCCGAGAGAAGTTTCGGCAGTTGCGGCGTCTCAAAACTTATCTGAGGTCCACAATGACCCAGGCAAGACTAAACCATTTTGCAGTTCTTAATGCATACCCAGACAGGCTTGAGTCACTGGGCGTGAAGGAACTGTGTAGAGAATTCACAAATAGCTCCTACCTTGCGACTGTCTTCGGAAAAGTGTGAATTCTGCTCTTTGAAGTGTGCAGTTTTTGTATCGAAATGAGCTATAGGATCAGTGGCTCGTTATTTTTTACACTGAACATTTAATCAAATTGAAACTAAATTATTCCGTTCTTGTTAAATATATTAAAAGTTGGATGTTACGTACGCAAGGGCTCAAAAAACGGCTTTTAAAGTTTTTTCCAGCGCTTTTATGCCTGTCAAATTTTGAACTTTTTAAAAAAAATATTTCAAGTTTAATGAAGAAAGTACTTTCCACCTTTGTTCCCCATTATAAGAAGAAAAAGAGACTTAATTACCGCATTCTGAAGAAAAATAAATATGAGAAGTTCAACAATCAACAATAATCGATCACTCATAAGAAAAGAAGGGTAACTATATTCACCCTTTGGGAACTTTTGGTACAGATCTGAACCATGGCGTCGACCTTCGGAATTTGCTTTATAAATCTCTAGTAAAGCTTTTCACACCGTGTTTTTGCATTCATTCAAGCGGGGAAGCATCAAAGAATGTGTTTCAGGGACATTTTGCAGTCACCTTGCAATGCCTGGGACCAGTGACGTCAGAAACATGGAAGAAGGAAGAAAGAAAAGGATAAATTTTAGAGCTCTTTTTTTTTTTTTTTAAATCCTAACACACCGTTATTAATCCTAAAATCATGGCCCATACCTGGTTGTGTTCATAATGAAAAAATGTTTCCAACTATACAACTCAAATTTCCCTATTATATACCGGAAGCGGGAATATCCTGCCCAAAGTGGAAACAAGGAGATTTTTTCAGATTTTTTTTCGGAATTCCTCCCCTCAGGGACATGTGAGTGGTACCGTTTGAAACCTACCACCATTCCAAACAAAACAAGGTACATGATCGTAAGGTAAATAGTGATTTTTCAAAAAAAAAAAAAAAAATCTGAATTTTCTGATTATTACACATTTTTAGTCAATGTGTTTAGTAAAGTAGCTACAGGTCATCCCTATTTGTCGTAGGATCATGGTCTGTATCTCATTTTGTTCGTAATGGTGCAACATTTCCAACGGTACCACTACCATTGCGCTGTCATGTACGTGAGGAGATAAATTTCCGAGAAAGTTAATTTTTGAAAATTTGAATTTCCCGCTTTTCTTTATACATTTTGGGCGGGAATTTCTCCCCTCAGGTACATGATAGGAACATGCAAGTGATACAATTTAAAACGCTTGTTCATTACAAACTAAGAGGTACAAACCATAATCCTAGAATAAATAGTCTTGGTGCTAGAACTGATTTACTAAATTTCCTTCCCCATTTTTGGGTAATAGTTACTAATGTATTGTTATTCAATAAGCTCTAGCGCTGTTGTAGGACCATGATTCGTATCTCATTTTGTTTGTAATGAAGTAACGTTTCGAGCTGTACCACTGCCATGGCGCTAGCATGTATCTGGGGGAAGAAATTCTCAAAAAGGTTATTTTTTCCTGACAAAAATCTCTTTTTCCCAATTTGAGCGGGATTTTTCACTTCTGGTACATAATGGGGAAATTTGAATGGTACAGTTGGAAACATTCCTTCATTATAAATAGAAAGTTACGTACTATGATCCTACGATAAAGAGTCTTGACACTAGAGCTTGTTGAATAACAATAGTAGATATTAGGAAAAAATAGTAAATGAATTTTAGCACCAAAACTATTTACCCCAGTATTATGGTTCATACCTCGTTTTGTTTGAAGTGAAGCAAAGTTTCTTTTCTTTTTTTGTAACATTCGCATGTCTATGTTGTGTACCGAAGGGAAGAAATTCGCAGAAAATGGGGACTTTAAAAAAAATCCTTTTTTCGCAATTAGGACAGGAATTTTATTGCCTTAGGTACATATTAGGAAAATTTACAAATTAGGAAAACACTGTTTCATTCCGAACAAAACGGGGTATGAACCATGATTCTACGATAAATAGTCTCGACGCAGTAGCTGCTTAACTGAAAGTCTAAGATTTACCAAAAAAAAAAAAAAAAAAAAAAAAGTGGAAATCTCAAAAAGGGTTAATGTATAGGGTTTTCTAGTTCGAACGAACTGTTTGTACACTTCTTAGAATAAAGTTTAACGGCAAAAATGTTTTAGTGAAAAGTTAGTGGTGGGAAAAATAACTGCTCTGAATAGTGGTTTAAGGTCTCGAAAAAAAAAAACTTTTTTTTTTTTACAAACAGTAATATCTTTTCCATGCTTTTTTGGCTTTTGATTTTTTTCTTTTAATATTTCATATTTAGTGATACTGATTTAATATTTCAGAATACAACAGTGTGTTTCAGCTTTCTTTTCCCATTATAACTTTAAAAAAAAAATATATTGTATTCTGAAGAAATATAAAAGGTAAGAGCCACCACACTAAGCTTTGTTGCTCCAGTTCCTTAAACTAAATCATATTATGCTGCTGCTATTAGTGAAACATTTTCTTCTGAAATATGAACAAAATTATGAAGCCTTTTCGGCTCTAATATTAAGTATTGAAGAGTATCTGAAACAATAGTGTTTCTGGAACGGCGGTGATACTTTTTTCTTGTCTGCCAGTTTGTCTTTAAGGAACCCAAACAACACATTTCAAAATGTATAAATTTTAAGAACTTGATATCATGGTTAGGCAACCAACGTGGGACTTATGAGATGCTAGTTGTATCAAAAGTGCGAAAATTTCCTTTTTCTTTCCAAAAGCAGTTTTTTAATGAAAATAAAGCACGTCTCAAAAATCCGGTTATTTTTCATCTCTAGTCCGGTATATCAATACAAAGTGCAGTTCAATCTATGTACTGAAACATTTCAAGATTAGTGCGGTTTGAAAGTAAAATAAGAAAAGTGTGCGTGTAGGTATATTGCGAGAATCTGTTGATGAATTTAGAAAAAAAAATTGTGGTTGTGATATGTCTTCAGCCTATGAGTTCTGGAGAGTGAAAATGTGGCTTTAGTGCCGAACGTATACGGAACAATCATATCGTAAGTGATTAATTAATAGTAACGTGTACTTCATATACGTATCCCGACGCATTTCATATACACAAATCAAATTAGGTCTACTAGTTTTACTAATGTACGACTCTTGTGTTGAATGAATACATTGGGTGGGTGAAAAAGCTGTCTACTTCAAGTAAATCTAATATTTTAATTTTTCAAATGTATAGCTGTTTTGGTAAATTAAAATTATTTTCCCACACACACGAAAAAAATACATAACAGTAATACTGTAAAGATTAGAGGAAATTACGCGCTGTGATGGGGGGCGCTGTTGAGAGAGGGGCGCAGCAAAAAGACCCCTTCTATATTTGAAATGTTGTTACGCGGCTGACTAATAGTACTAATGAGCTTCGCTGTACTATTTTTCATTCTTTTCCTGTCTTCGATGCACCTAATGGCATTAAACTTTATGGGAACCAGAAATATAAAGAAAATTCGTACATTACACTAATTATAAACTAGAAAATAAAACACTCTTAATTTAAGAGAATAACTATGGCTGATCCAGGGGCGGATCCAGGACGGACTTCTGGGGGGGCGGTGGGTTGTAATACTGCAACTTAGAGCTACTTTTAGGAGCTCCAAACTCTGGGATGGGTTTTATTTAGGCCTATATATAAAATAAGAAAGTGTCCTCTTCTGGGTGGTGGGGCAATCGTCTCGATCGCCCCCCTGGATCCGCCCCTGGGCTGATGAGTGTTTTAATCTGGAAAGGTTGTGCTCAATGGTAGTTAATTTGAACCGTAATTTTATAAAGCCTTTCCAGGCACATTGAGAAAAAGAAAACATATGTGGTGTACGTAAAAACGTAGGTTACATGTGTAAATCCTATCATTTTTGGACTTAACAAAATATAACAAAATTATAACTGAAAAAGTATATTTTATACGTACTACTTTCCGTATAAGTGTTCCGAATAAACGTACTTTCCATACGAACGAAACAACTGTAAATAGGCAGTCAGAATCTCACATAGCTGACGTATGTAACATACGTATACATATGTAATACGGAAGACTCTTAGTTGTCAGGCATCCTGCAATGGCATGATTCAACATCTAAGCGGGAAAAGTATGTAGCTTATGGACAACATATGTTCCGTACAGATTTCAGTAGTAAATATAAGGCTTCCGTATATTTGTACAATATACTGCTGTCCGGATAACGGATTTTTCTCAGTGTATTTGATTTTCATTTGGTTTGGAAAGATCTAATGTTAATTCTTGCAGAGTACATGGGCTGAATAGGTTTAACTAAAATATGTACAACGAATATGGTGTTTTATAACAATCTAAATTCAGTAAACCAAATTATTCCCATTTTAAGTTTGAGAGAGATAAAAACCATCCGCCTTATGCAGAGTCGTTTTGACATATGATTAGCGTCATACTAAAGCCCTGACTACTGTAGGAAACATTTATTAGTCGATCTCTTTAGTACGGCACTAATCACGCGTCAGAACGACTCTGCATAAGGCCCCATATTTCTTAGTGTTCAATATTATGGTGATCAGAGGTTGATTTTCGGCGAAGTCAAAAACATATCTAATTTCTTTTCGATTCTTGTCTCAAAATCGAGATGGAAAGAATACTTTTTTTAAAAATAATTCAAGACGAGACGATAAATTTGACGACTCTCGTGTTAGTGTTAGCTCATCTTAGTGTTAGATCTCAAACACTGTTTTAGTGTTACATGATTTACATATGAAAGCGATAAATTGTACGAACACAATGAAGAGCGTTTATCAATATTTAAAGGTACGTCAGTTAGTGCATAATACACTCAATAATAAATCTCGTTTAAATGTTATTATATCACTCCCTCCGTGGACCTCTCATAATGCGGAAGGATTTTGACAACTGCTGGATGAAATTCTTAAAAAAAAAGAGTAAAAATTTAAACAAAAATGTAGAAAACGTCGAGACGAGACGAGCTTTTCGAGAATGAGAGAGTAGAGAACAGAAGAGACGACACTTCATTTCTCGTCCGTCTTTTGAACAACTACTTTTAGACAGTTTTGTTTAATACAATAATGATGTCCGTTTCCTTCTATCGTGCACATCATACAACGAGTATCAGCCAAATCCAGAATTTGAAAAAGAGCTCCTTCGTGGCTAAGCGGTTAGCGTACGCACCTTTGGCTCCAAGCGGGAGCTCATGTGGTTCGGATTCCACGTTAATCAATAGGTCCATGCCTCATGTAGCCTTGCTGCTGAACGGGACATTAAACTCAAAATCAACTCAACTCAACTCAGAGCTTGAAAACGATAAATACAAATCAGAACGAGATCAAGAAATCAGAATGGATGTAAGGTACCTGGAAACAGACTCGGCATCACTATAACTACTGAAAATAACCAAGAAGATAGTAACTCTTATAGATGTAGCAATGCCACTAATTCACAGCATACGTACATTTAACACGGAAGTTACGAAATCAAAAAGATAACGAAATGTCGGAAAGTTACACTAAGATCCATTATTATTTTAGCTACAGCTATAGTCATTAAATGTACTATGACGCCAATTAAACTGATATACATAAAACAACAGCTAACAAAGTTAGAAAAATCAGTAATTCTGGAGACCTATCTTATAGTCAGGAAGTTCTTTGAAGAAAAACTCTTCCAATAATCTGCACTTGCAAGAAACGGAATCTACTGGACAATTATCGATTAATAAAGAAAGAGTAATAATATAATCCAATCCCTATTGTTGACCATAATCATCCATTGTAGTGAAGCACACTGACCCGAAAATACGTACTCCTGACACTAGGCACAGAAGGGACTTTACATTGAGGCTTCCGTTCTTCTAAGTCAGGGGAAACCGACTGCTACCAGCAAGAGACGTAGACAGGTCCACATTTTTTTTTCCGTGCCTCAGCGTTGAGTTAGTGTTACATTTACATGTTAAAATAATAATTATTGTTGTTGTTATTCGAAAGGGGTAGTGATGGTACATAATCTTGTAAGGGGATAAATAGTAACAGGGGATAATTATGCAGGACTCTTACTAAAGCTGCATGTGGTCGCTTCTGGCCCGTGTGAACCCGGGTTCCGACCTTCCGCCAACTGGGCTTTGGTCGACGAATACTGTGTCTCTTTGTTTTCTCCGGGCTTTGCCGTATATTTTCACTTCCATCATTCCACTGTTATTTAATCCATTTCATTATCAGTCTTCCTTATCCTTGGTGGACAATAGTATGGGATGTTAAACTTTAAAAAAAATAAAATAAAATAAAACAGTGTGACAAAATAGTATAGAGGGTTCAATGCTATACCGATGATGACGTTATGCATGCCGTTGATGACATTCTGAACGGCAGCATCGACAAAACTTTTTTAAAAATCATAAACGTGCCGTAGGCCCAGTGGAAACTCATGTCGTTCGGAGGCCACGTTAATACTATAGGTCCACATCTTATATAGTCCTGTTGTTGAAAGGGACGTTAAACTCAAAATCAAATCAAATCGAAGTCCATGGGCAAATTGTTTTGAATTGTTAGGGAACTTTGTTGAAAAGTAATACAACGTTTGGTCTCTCAGCTGCTTCGTTCATAGATTTAGAACTCTTGTACTAACTTTGTATACTAAAAGAAAGGAATAAAATTCGCATTAAAGAGTGTTTGTTATATCTTATATATGTTCTCTCCAGCGCCTTGGCCTTTGCTTTCTCCAGGAAAGTCGTAGAGGCAGGTCGTTTCATACACCAAAGGAAAGATAAATAGTTACACGTGAGCTGAAAAGAGATAAAGAAAGCCAAATCATAACTGGCGGAGAGGGAGGTGGACTGGCCTTGATTTGTATTAAAGCATTCGCAGCGGAAAGACCATGGCATCTATTCTTCTGCCTCTGTGCATCCTCATCTTGTCCTGCTCCTGCCTTTCTAGTCAGGAGGACATAGTGGTGCGAGTGTCAGAGGGACTCCTACGTGGGAAGAAGATCAGCTCACAGGGTGGAAGAACAATATTTGCTTTCCTTGGCATTCCATACGCCCAGCCTCCGCTTGGACACCTACGATTCAAGGTAAGTTATTTAAAGCACTAGTTTATCGTCGCAGAAACAAATCTATCTTGAGCAAATCCGATTCAATCAGAATTGTTACTCTTAGCGTAATTAGTTTATTTTTTGATGGGGCATGACCCCTTACTTCTGGAAGGCATGGTAGCTCAGTGGTAGAGTGCTCTGGTGCTTGGGAACCCTGGTTCGATCCCCGGGCAAATAAGTTTGTGGTGGACAACATCGTGTCGGAGTACTCCAGTTTCCTCCCACATTCTGATTCCACCATCATTCACTTGCCTTAATCATCGTCTCCCTTAACCTAAAGGATGTAATCGTGGGACGTTAAACTGAAAGATTTCATTTTATTTTTTCTTACTTCTGTGAATTGAATGAACTTTACTTCTGGTCCAACGATATTCTAGGAGATACAACAATGTTATAGGGAGGCAACACGCACCAGCATTGTTGTGGGAGTTAGCTGGGCCTATGACTGTTACCCATGTTCCTGAGACCTTTTCATATATTATCCCGCATCTCCTTCGCAGTCTACCAAAGACGTCTTTCCTTCAGGTTCCCAACTGGAATTTTTTCAGCCTTCTTCATAAAACAAACGAATTGACCACTTACCTCTCTTTATAGATTCGTATACATAGATGGAAAACTTTTCTATCCGTTGAGATCTTAGAGAATTTCCCATATGCCGTTGTAAGAATATAACCTTCAAAAGAGAGGTGGATGACCATACATCTTTGAACAAGATGTTCTTCTGTGCTAGAGAGACTTCTTCATCTGAATTCCGTACGAATATGTGCTGAGTGTGCTTTGTTTTTCTTAATTTTCCGGTCACATGTTGCTTTGAACATCTCCAGCACTTGGTGTCAAACTTTTGTTGCTCTATTCCACTTTGCAAGACAGCGTTCAATTCACGCGTCTGTATAGTACAAAGAAAAGAAGGATGTTTTTACAGATTTGTACTTTTATTGTTATATACTACTACTAATTTTTATTATTAGCTAGATATAAGCGATTATTAATAGGAATAACCGTCTCAATTATTTTTTAGTTGGAGATGGTGAATATCACTTGACCTATGGTCTCCCAATAGTAAACCACGAATGAAACTGGAATTGATAGGGGGGAACAGTCCCCCGTATAATAGCATTGCTCTTTTAATTTTTAAGCGATTCCCATCAACTTTTTTTTTTCTCATACACTGTTTTGTAGTTGAAGAATGGATAGCACATCTTCGTTTCAAGATGAAAGCTTCAACATTTAGTAATGTGACTAACGAATATCACTTTGTATACATTCAGTAGTGCCAGGCTTTGCAGAACAAAATAATGTTTATGCACAATATTAAAAAGCAAGGAACTACAGGGAACAATAACGATGCCGTTGCCGTAGTCAATTGCCAGAACAGCTGACATGCTCAGTGTTTATTAAACTTGGGCTTAAATGTCCTTAGGACTGTCATCAATCAGCTTAGCAACCCCGAAAATATGTATTCGACAGTAATCTCGGTCGTTTACAAACTTTTACACGTAACCCATTCCCACCCACAAGGGGCGCTAGGGCTGTCTTATCTCCACAGTATGTTACCAGATTGTGAGTAATATTTGTATGTGAAGTTGTTTTTAAAAATAAGCCTTAAAATGTTGCTCTAAACATCTTCCTAATATGAGGAGCCTGGGACAAGCAAACAAATATTGATTCTTATATATAAGATTACTTGTAAGAAATATTAGTGGGCTGGTCAAGTAAGCCAGGAAATTTTGTTCGATACAAGGGGAAATAATGGAATTAAAATAGAGGGGCTTCCGTTGGTAATGGACGTGACCTGGACAACAGTAATAGGAATTTAATTTGATGATTTCTGGTAAAAGGAGGGGCGATTGCCATATTCCCTGAGAGAAGCACTGCAAATGGTGACTGTTCCAAATCTATGCGTCATTTTATCCATTGCAGACTAAGTTTTGTAAGTGCCATTTTATCAAAGAAGGGGAAAGAGAGGGTGTTGTACGATGCACATTAAAGGAGCAGAGCACCTTTGTCTCTCCTGAAATATATAGAAATCCAACATTGGATGAAATAATATTCTGTAAAGGTATCTAGACTTTATACAAATATTAAATGTTCTAGTAAGTAAAGAAAGCGTAGCATTTTTTTTTTTTTTCGTGAGACTGTTATAATAATTTTGTCAATGATTTTTTTTTTAAATGCAATATTACTGCCCCGTTAGCACAAAACCATTCGAAGGGGCCATGTCAGTTCCTCCTAATGAGAAAGTCTCACAAAGATTGAAGCAACGGCTTCCTAACGGAATAACGAAACAGAGTAGATGTTTAGGTCTCATGGGACATACGTGGGCCGTTAAGAAAGATAACTCTAGGTCCCATGGGATCCATGAATAACCATATCAACTTTTTTCCGAGCAGAAAACGTGATTAGAAAAGCTTCTTTCTCGGTTGAGTTTTCGACATTCAACACAGGAAGAGATTTTAAAAAAATAAGGTCAGGCACCCGTTATCCAAATAAACGCAGTCTCACTATAGAATTTTTTGCAGTTAATTTTCGGCTATTCTTTTTTGTTAGTATTATTATTCGATTATAGCCTACATGTGGAGTAGTTGGAGCAAGTTCTCAAGCAGACGTTGGATATAGGTCAAAAGCTTTCTCGTTCAAGGACCAATCGAATCTTTTAAATTGTAGGTGTGGCTTCTTCAGCGCTTATAGATTTTATACAAAAACATCTTCATTCCAACGTAGCTGTTTAACAACTTTTTACTCTCTCTCTCTCTCTCTCTCTCTCTCTCTCTCCTTTGTGATGTTGTGGCAACTTTCCAATGACTGCTGATAGCAGATAACTTCGTTTGATAGATTCACTGAATAAACAACCTGTGATGTTGACACAACGTTTAGTATCAGAGTCACAGATGAAGCTAGTCATCCTTCGTCTCCAGGGAACCACAAAGAAATAACATTTAGAAAAGAAAAAAAAAAACATTGTTCCAGTTAGTTAGCAGTGCTTGACAAATAACGAAAGTTGTCGTCTATAATTGAATGAAAAAATTAATTGTTACTTCATATTTTTTAAAGAATTAATACTCTCTTTATTTGTAATTTCTTTATTTTTCTTTTGAGGACAAGAGCTTTGGGAACTGAACAATATAAACGAGAGAACCATCCCAAGCAGACCATAACGGCCAGTGGTGGATGTATCCCGGGGCCGGGGGCCCTAGGCTTCCCAGTTTTTTGAATGACAAAAATAATTTAAGCTATCATTTATATATTATGTGAAAGTTCATAGTAAACTCATCATATACCTAATACTCTGGGTTCTGGCTGCCCTCTTCTCTTCTCCCAGTTTTTATCTCCTAGATTCACCATGATAAGGTATTTCTTTACAAAGCGAATTACTGAAATTCACTTTTACCAATGTATTGGTAAAGGTGAATTTCAGTAATTCGCTTTGTAAAGAAATACCTTATCATCTTTGACATTGAAATAATTATATTAAATGATTAAGAACATTAAAAGTGAAGAGACATATGTTGAACGTGCACCCCTCGAAAAAGTAGTGAAAACTGACAAGGAACGGACATGATTCTGTCATTCGGTCTCCGAGTCAAGTCTAGTTCATTCGATAAACATAACAAAGATATGTTCATGCACAAAAAATTAGGTGCCATGGACAACGAAGTAAGTCTCTGGGGCCCGGCCCATTAACCCTGTTAGTATTTTAAAAAATCGTAGACTCGTAGTAAAAAAGCTATTGCATCAACACTGTTCATTAGAAAGTCATCTTTTATAGTTCATTCTCTTTACTATTAAACAAGCTTTCCAGAGGTGGTATGTATTGGGACTCATAAGATATTTAAACAGGGAAAATTTGGAGAATGTCGGGAAAATTCCCTCCAGAAATCCCTCCCATCAACTTAGGACCCCTCTGGATTGGCCCCGGCTAAAAGCACACAATCCAAATGTATCTTGAAAAAATACTGTAAGTGAAATGAGTGTAGCAAGTTTCGTTTTGATAGGCGGGATAGAAATGAAGGGAAAGGTTGTATACCAATATGCTCTGTACATACAAAACCGAACCTTTAACCTGACCTATAAAGAGAACATAATATAAAAAATATAAATGTAATACTATTTATTACGAAGTACTGTGTTTAATATTTTTAGATTATGTTCTATTTATAGATCAGGTCATAGGTTCGGTTTCGTATGCACAACCTTTCCCCACAGACATATTCCGTCTAACAAAGAGAAACTTGGTATACTCATTTCCTAGCCTCTATAGTATGTTTCGATATACATTTGGAACATATGCTTTTACCCGAGGACATTCCAGGAGAAGGGAAATTTGTTGGGAGGGATTTTTGATGGAAATTTTCCTGAAATAATTCCGATTTTCCCTGTTCAGGTACGTTATGGGAGCCAATATATAACACCTCTGGAAAACTTGTTTCATGCTAAAGAAAATGAACTATAAACCATGACTATCTAATGAATAGTGTTGTTGCAATAGCTATTTCACTGGAAGTCTATGATTTTCTTGATACTAACAAGGTAATGAACCACAGCGCAGGGACTTACTCCGTTGTCCATGGCACCTATTTTTTTGTGCATGAACATATCTTTGTTGAAATGACTAGGTTTGATTCGGATGTCCTAATGACACGTTCATGTCCGTTCCTTGTGAGAAGAGAAAACTTTTTAATTTAACAACCCACGAACACCCCCCCCCCCCTAGACTACAGCAGACGGATGATAATAGTAGCAAATCATTATCAAAGAGAAACGTTGGAGTGAGAATGTGGGAGGAAAGGGAACCTGAAGAAACCTACAGACACAACAATTGCACATGGCCTCGGATTCCTCACAGCAGAGGTGAGCGCTCTATTTTAGAGTCAATCCCCAATGAACCCCTCCCAGAATTTATGCAATTTCGATGGCATCAGACTACCCTCGACCGTACTGCTCTGCTATCTCACTAACGAGGCACGGTACTGTTGCTTGCCTCGTGGCAATCTCATGGTGATAAGTTGTGTATATGAGGTACAATTATACATTAAATTTGGCTATTATAACTGACTCCATCTTCGTGTATGTTACTGCAAACGAAATATAAATATATGAAAAACAAAATTGTATTTATAATTCCTTGTAAATTGGTATCCGCACAGATTTATTTTATGCATGGATAAATACAGTAGCGTAACCAGGATGTGTGTTTTTTTTTTGGGGGGGGGGCAAGTGCTGTTATAGGTACATATAGAAAAATTACAAACAAAAAATATATAAAGATAAAAATATATAAAAAAAATACAAACATCAAAGTACTAAAGTACATTGTCGGACCTCTTTAGGGGGGCGGCCCCTCCGGGCCCCCCTTCCCTACGCCACTGGATAAATATATTGGCCATAAATAAGAGTTTCCTTTATTTAAAAGAAAATATTGATAATGACTTAAAAAGCAATACAACATTCTTTAGCTTAGTTTAGGAGAGGGTTAAGTAGAATTAAAAATACTAAAAACTAATGAAACATGTGAGTGGTACCGTTGAAAAAGGTTTGTTATACTGAAGAAAATGACGTTTCAATCATGACGCTAGGTCAAACAGTAATGACGTAGTACATTTTTATAATATGTATATACATGTGTGTATATATAGGGCCTAAATTCAGACTTTCAACAATTTTTCCGCCCTTTGATTTCAAGATATGAGATTAAAACTTTTCACATATATTATGTACATAATAACTTATTCTTTTTTTTTCTTAAAAAAAAATCAGATTCCTACGTGAACCCAGGCCCGAGCCAGAGGGGCAAAGTGTTTTGACGGGATTTTCAAAAAAAAAAAACTTCCGGATTTTCCCCGAATTTCCCAGTTTGGGTGTATGATACAGACAGTAAGTGATATCGATGGAAAAGGCTTGTTACACTGAAGAAAATGACATTTGGACCATGACTCTAGGTTAAACAGTAATGACGCAGTACATTTTTGAAGTATATATATATATATATTCAAGAAAAATTCAGATTTCTACGTGAACCCAGGTCGGGGCCAGAGGGCACAAAAATTTCGAAAAAACAATATTATTTTCGAAAAATCTCTCGGTTTTACCAAATATTCCCGTTACTGGTGTATAATACGGACAAGTGAGTTGTACCATTGAAAAGTAAGCTCTACCCGTAAAAAAAAAAAAAAAAAAAAAAAAAAAAAAAACGAGGTATGAACCATGATCCTACAATAAATAGAAAGGAAGCAGTAAGTGTTTGAGTGAAAGTCTAAAATTTACCTCAAAAAGTGGAAATCCTAAAAGGGTTAAACTAGCCTAACGTAATCGAAAATAACTTAAACTGCATTTGTCAAAATTAAACTAAGCTAACCTAACAAGGGCAGCCTTAACTATTCTTATTACATCTTTATCCAACAGAAGCTAATCTATAATGCACTTACCAAAGCTAACGAGAATTAACCTAAGCTACACATACCAAAGCTAATTTTATTTAGGCCTACATAACTGAAGGTAGCCTAAAGTGACTTACCAAGCTAAACTAGCTTGGAACTAACCTAGCTTTAATCACATTTATCTAATATAACCGTAACTATTGTAGAAAAAATTGCTTACTAAAATTAAGCTAACCTACGATAAATTTAGTTATCCTAACTATAGTGGAAATATTAGAAAACGAATGTATCATTATTTATCGAAGGGCTCCACAGTCATATCGAGAAGTAACTCCAAGTAATATTTGTAGTGTGTGTGTGTGTGTTTTTTTTTTTTGGGGGGGGGAAGTAATGTAAGCCAATATGCTTCCTTTGTCTCTGTACATTTTGTCTTTTATCTCTGATATATATAAATAAATATTTTCAAATGTGTTTTACGTAGCCACCATTGCCTCCTGCTCCATGGGAAGGTGTAAGAGACGCTGTAAAAGACGCTCCGCTCTGCATTCAGAGGAATCTCTACATCAGATCCAAAGACATCGATGGCCAAGAAGACTGTCTCTATCTCAACGTCTACACTTCAAAAGTAAGTATAGAATCGTGTTTGCTTTAACTGTAAGGGATAAAAACATATTTAATTCTTATTTTGCACATTTATGTCAGAGGCTCTGTTAGAGATAGGAAATGACTATGAACCGAGTATTGAAAATATTTGAGATCTAATATATCGTCTATTAACGTTTCTGCATATCCACTCTATTACCATATGCTTCTTATATTAAATACCATCTTTGTAGAAGCCTAGATTTGGCGACAAACTTTGTTTTTACTTCGGTAAAGACCTTATCAATATCATCTGTACAGTCTTCGTCAAGTTGGAAAAATTGTAGAAATAGGAAAAAATGAAATTTTTGAGTTTTACGTCCCACGATTATGCCGGTTAGGCTAAAGAAGATAGGGATGCACGCGAGACACGAGACGAGAGTGAAAATTTTATGCGAGACGAGACACTAGACGAGACTCGGTTAAGTCTCGCACGAGAAGTCTCGCGAGACTTCTCGCAGTCTCGCAACATTTATGAATTACATGTAATTGTATATTTAGTGATTTTACATTTATTGAGTTTTCTAAGTTGAGCGTTAATGCCTCTAGGAACAAAAAAGTGATTGGGGCAATAGACATTTTATGGGATTTATTATTATTATTCAAGGTTGATTTTCAGAATTAAAGCCTTCTTTAGTTTCTAAACATCATTAAAAAAAGAAAAGCTTTGTAAATTGGAAATTTATTACAGCATCGATTTAGGACTTTATTTTGCGACACAAACACATACACGCGGGCGCGCACGAATACATGAACTTCTGTTTTTGGTCTGAAAAGCGAATAAGACTCCCTATTGCTGCGAAATGTGATATTTCTGTAGTTTCTGTCTTTTTCACATTACTACTAGCGATTAATGTTGGGAGATGGCGGGGAAATCCCCTTTCGTCAAAGTTTGTCTCCGGCCCGGCTCGCAGAAATAACATAATATTTTTACATGGAATAAGTATTTTCTTTCTATATATTTATCAAAAACATGCCCCTCTAGTTCGGAAGTTTAATTCAAACACTGGTTTGGTAAGATGGCCCTATAGGTTTGGTGCGAGATGGTAGGAATGGCCCTATATCTGTCAGTAATTTTATACGCGGGCGCGCATGAATACATGAACTTCTGTTTTTGGTCTGAAAAGCGAATAAGACTCCCTATTGCTGCGAAATGTGATATTTCTGTAGTTTCTGTCTTTTTCACATTACTACTAGCGATTAATGTTGGGGGATGGCGGGGAAATCCCCTTCCGTCAAAGTTTGTCTCCGGCCCGGCTCGCAGAAATAACATAATATTTTTACATGGAATAAGTATTTTCTTTCTATATATTTATCAAAAACATGCCCCTCTAGTTCGGAAGTTTAATTCAAACACTGGTTTGGTAAGATGGCCCTATAGGTTTGGTGCGAGATGGTAGGAATGGCCCTATATCTGTCAGTAATTTTATTTTCTAGAATCTGGCAACACTATATAAGTTGAAAGCGAAAGTTGATAAAATGCGATAATGCAACATTGCTACAAGCGCGAACGAACCGAAAGAATTGTGTTGTGAGGAGTTCTTTTGTTGTCTACAAGCGCTTTTGGTGGTATAAAAACATCTTTATAATGGAAAATCACCCTTCAAGGAAACGACCAAAACGTGTAAATGTTGATAGTGGCGACGATATTTTAGAAGAGCCAAATATTGCTGGAGACCTCTAAGCTGGAAAACAATGTTTGATCCAGCAACAATTTATGCTGGTTTTGCTGTAAATTACGCTATTAATTTGACGAAAATTAATGGTTCAGGAATCAAATTCCAGCACAACTTTTCTTTTAATTTGGAGCGGAGGGGACACAAGTTCGGATACCATGTTGAACTCTACGTTCCGTCTCCTTAGGATGTTATGAACATTAATCCCATGGAAAGCAATGAGAAACCACCATGGATTCACCTTGCCAAAGGACTTTTAGGTCAAATACCTGCCTTCGGACAGAATATCACATAATCATTCATTAACAGACATAGAATAACACATTGCAAAATTTTGACCCAGAATATATGCGAGACTGCGACTCTATGCGAGAGTCTCGCGCGAGACGCGAGATGAGACTCAAAATTTTATGCGAGACGAGACGAAACGCGAGACGAGACCAACATTTGAGGCGGCGAGACGAGACGAGACTTTTCCATTTCTCGTCTCGTCTCGCGTGCATCACTAAAAGGAGATGTAGAAATAGGAAGTGGCCGCGAGCAAAACCCGGTGTCAGGTTGACTTGTAATAACAGCATCCAACTATTTTAGAGCAAAACTCATTTTTCTATCTCTTTCTTTCTTGATAATTTCATGTAATTTTTGCAACTTTCCACAGTGTTCTCTTTTTGTAATAGAATCCTTTTGTGCACTTAGTGTGTCTTTGTGGTCGTAAAGCAGATGAAGCAGTGAGGTGAGGCCAAGACGAGAGTACAAACCTCGCACGTCTGGTGTGTAAAGATAAAAAGTAATATGATTTAAATGCCAGTGTTTTTATCGCTAGCATTCTTTCTTATGATAAGAGGACTACTTGTTCCTTGTTGCTTCCCAATTTACCAAAGGATTCTAAGATCTTTGAACGAAGCAAGAGTAGACGACAATGAATAACCACATTCATAAACACTGGATGAAATTAGGAACCATCAGTGAAATGGAGTATTATAATTAACTGAAACTGTATTGAATTTGACAATGTAGTTGTTCCGATATCACCGATAAATGTTAAATGAATGGAGAATTAAAGTTGGCTTAAAAAATATCGAACCCTGGCACAGGCCACTAAAGGAGTGATAATACAAAGATATTTATAATTTAAGTAAACGTCCAGAGCACGAAACAAAGTTTGGTTGCAACTGAATAACTGAATCATAGTGAAGTCACCAGCAGCAAGCAGCGCCTTAGGGACACCGGAGAAGTAGAGTCAAAGACAAGTTATATGGCTTTTAAAAGTGATAGATTACTTAACACACCTGTGAAAATGATCTTCTTTGATATCCACGTCGAATTTTCTGATCTACATAGACTACGTTAAACGGATAACCTTCTTTTTGAAACTTTTTTTTTCTGCAAATGTGATACTCGTTCATTAATTTTCCCAAAATAAGATTTCAAACCAAGATTCTTGCGCTTTTCACTCTCCTTTAGGTTTCCTCAAACTAAGATTATTTCGTTTACAGAACGCTTGACACCACCCCTTTCCTGCCATTTTACTTTCAGAGCAATATCTATCTATCTAACTCTCTATGGCCTATGGAACCCGGACGTTCAATGCCGCGTTCACAAAAGCTCTCCACTGACTTCTATCATTAGCTAACTGCATCCAGTTTCTACTTTGTATTCCAATCGCTGCGAGATCCATCTTAATATTGTCCTCCCATCTGCACCTAGGTCTTCCTAATGGTCGTTTTCCGATTGGTCTTCCAGTCAAGACTTTGAAAGCGTCTCTACTTTCTTCCATTCTAGCTACATGACCTGCCCACCTAAGCCTCCTAGACTTGACGACCCTAACAATGTTGGGTAAACCGTATAAATTATGTAGTTCCTCGTTATGAAGTTTCCGCCATTCCCCATTCCCGTTCTTCTTGGGTCCCAATATTGGGTCGACAACAAGAGATTTTGAACCGAATAGTAACACGAATTCCCTGCTTTTAGTCGACATTTAATTTCTCCGTGAATATGATTTTCCTCTGTTAATATTGATTCTAGATATTTGAAAGTATCCACTTTATCAAAAGTATTATTTAGTATTTTAACGCGTCCATAATTTGCTGTATTCCGGTTCCGACGCACTTCCATGTATTTAGTTTTCTCTGCATTTACTTCTAAACCCATGTCCCTGCAAGCGTTTAATAAGATCTCTGCATTTCTTTCTATTGTTCTCCTATCATCTATTAAATTTACATCATCAGCATATGCCATAACCTGGTGAATGCCGTTCAAATGTAAGCCCTGGTTGCTATCTTTGATTTTCCTTATAGCGTATTCCAAAACAAAGTTAAATAATAATGGCGACAACGCATCTCCTTGTTTCAGGCCATTTTCGACGTGAAAGCTCGTGGACAAAAATTTTCCTACCCGGACTTTACTTTGGGATTCATTTAAATACATCTTAATTAATCTAATTAGCTTTCTCGGTATTCCAAGTTCTGCAAGAACGTTGTATAATGTTTCTCTTCTAACCGAGTAGTACGCCTTTCTAAAATCAATAAATAGTTGATATACCGGGCTACTGTATTCCCACTTCTTTTCGAGTATTTGGCGAGTGGTAAATATTTGGTCGATAGTTGATCAATTTCGTCTAAATCCGCACTGATAATCTCCAATAATTTCATCTGCGTATGGGGTCAGTCTTGCTAACAGAATATTTGAAAGGATTTTATAGGATGTTGACAGAAGAGAAATGCCTCGATAATTTACAGTCAGTTTTGTCGCCTTTCTTGTGGATTGGAACAATGATTGATTCTTTCCACTCTTGTGACAATTCTTCCTTGTTCCAGATAAGCAGAATGAGTTTGTGTATCTTGTTCCACAATTTTTCGCCTCCAGCTAAAATTAACTCAGCCGGAATTTCATCTACACCCGGAGATTTGTGTTTCTTTAATTTCTTTATAGCGGTTTCTACTTCTATTCGGTTGGGTTCTGGAATATACGGTTCTGCGGTGTGTATCTCCTTTTCTTCACGAACACTAGTTTTTGGTTGCGTGTTAAGTAAATCGTCAAAGAAATCTTTCCATCTATTTAAGATGCTATCCGTGTCAGTGAGAACTGTACCGTCAGATTTCTTTAATATATAAGCACGAGGTTGATAGCCTTTCTTAAATTCGTTGATTCCCTTATACATGTCCCGGATGTTTTTATTTTTACTATTATCTTCAAGTTCCTTAATTTTAGCTTTCAGAAAATCGCGTTTCTTTGTTCTAAAAGTTTTGGAAGTTTCCCGCCTGATATCTGCGAAATTTTGTGTAGTCATTTCATTCGGATTTTGTAGCCAGCGTAATTTTGCCTGTTTTCTCTTCTCTGCTAGTTTTATGCATTCCTGGTCGAACCATGGTTTGTTCCTACGTATTTCCGCGTGTCCCAATTTTTCTTTTGCTGAAATTTTAATGCTATCTCTAATTTCAAACCAGGTATCCTCAACACTAGTGCACTCCGAATCTTCTAAAGCCGAAAATCTATTCGAAACTTCAATCTGGTATTCCTCTCTTACCTGGCTCTCTTCTAATTTCTTTAAATTGAATCTCTCCGTTTTCGGACAATGAATATTACCTTTATTCAACGATAACCTCTCTCGTATTATCGCTGCTACCAGGTAGTGGTCAGTGTCACAATCAGCCCCTCTAAACGACCGGACATCAATTATGCTAGATTGCCTTCTTCTATCTACTAAAACGTGATCAATTTGATTATGTGTTTTCCCGTCTGGTGATGTCCAAGTGTATTTATGAACGTCGCGATGTGGGAATTTTGTACTCTTCACGATTAGGTTTTTGGATGTTGCAAAGTTCACGAGTCTAACACCGTTGTCATTACTTTCCTTATGCAGACTTTCGTTCCCTATAATCGGTTTGAAAATATCCTCTCGTCCTACCTTCGCATTGAAATCCCCTAATAGAATTTTCATATGGTATCGCGGGAGTTGGTCAAATATCCGTTCCACTTCTTCGTAAAATCTGTCTTTTATATCGTCATCCTTATCTTCCGTTGGGGCATGTACATTTAAAACAATAATATCACACCATTGTCCCTTAAGAGTAATAAAAGAAAGTCTGTGAGTAACAAATTCAACCCGTTTAATTGCTGGTAATATACGTTTATGAACGAAAAACCCTGTTCCTAACTGGTGATTTTTATTTCATTTCCCGTAAAAGAACGTAAAATTTCCGGAATTCTCAGATCCATTTCCTTCCTACCTAACTTCCTGAACTCCTACTACGTCCATCCTGTATTTCTCTAACTCCCTCGTTACGGATTTTAACGCGCCTGCCCTATAAAGACTCCTAATGTTCCATGTTCCAAATCTCATGTCCATTTTGTTTTGCTGAGGTCGTGGCAAGTTATCAGTCCTTGTCCGAGGCTTTGGGAATATTTCTGAACAAGTGCTTTTTTTTTACAGGATGAGGTTGTTAGCCCTACCCAAACCCCCAAGCTGGAGGACCACTCCTAGTCGGCTGTCCGCGACTGCTTATTCAGTATATTCGCAGCTAACCTCTATATCTAGAGGCCTTCTCCTCGATCCGCAACCTGAGGACGCGCCATGCCGTGGTGACAGGAACCCACGTTACACGGTTCAGAACAATATCTAGTTTTAAAAATGTCTAGTTCATATTTAGAAACATAAAATGTATATATGTGCTGCTCGACACAGTTTATTTTAGTAAATCCAAAACTGTGGATTCCAAATATGTCTACTATGCCTACTTTTTCCTCTAAATCACTGGAAAACAAGCATGGTCCTCCAGTAACACCGAGCGATGTCTTACGCGTATAGCCTAAAGGAACGCGTATAGCCATTTGATATTCTCTGTTGATATTTAACACGTTTGTATAAGCTGGAGAAACGAACGTAATATAGCTCTGACTCTCAGCATCGACAGAATTAATTGCTTTTTCATGCTTTCTTTGCTCCATTGGAATCATTTGTCTCTTATCTTGTAATTTCTGACCATCTGAAAACTCAAAACATGCATATGCTTGATGAGAACCGAAACATAAACAAATATTAAATACCGTGTCCTTATTCCACTTTTATTCAAATTACCCGTTCTAATTTATCCAAATCGCCCCGCAAGAAGCGAATATACAATACAAAACGTAGTATGGAAACTACACACCGGATGGCGCCAGCGTACAATTGGCACTAATATGGTTAAATGCCAGATGCTTTACCTTTACCCACTTAATAACAATAAAAGGAGCATAAGAAAGCAAAGTTAAATATTATAACGACAAAATAAAATACATCTTAATATTTAACTTGCTAGAAACAATAAAAAAATGCTCCTTCAAAACCAAAGCGAATCCAGTAAAGTAGCACCTACAAATCCACTATATTTATACTAAAAAGGCGAGATGTGCTTCTACTACGGTTAAGAAAATGGTTAACATTATTGAAATTTTATCAGCCGTTCAAATTACTCCGTTGTACCTATATCGCAGATTCTTGTCCGTCTTCCGAAGCACAATTTGAAATGAGAGTGCTTTCGACCGTAAGTTCCGCTTTAACTTACCATTTTACTATAAAACTAGCTGAACCTGCGCTCTCTACACAGCGCATCATTCGCATTATGACCATAAATTTTCTCAGTCCTCACGACATCTGTACATGTCCCTTTACAGACACAAGTGAAAGGCGTCTTGATTAAAAGAAAAAAAAATCAGCAAGGGGAGATTTTTTCGATTATTTTTTCTCAATATCTCGCAAGATTTGAGCCTACTTCCGGTTGGGGTTTCTAATTCATGTATGACCAGTGTTTTCTTTCTTCTTGCATGCAGTATGTAATAAGCAAATACATTACATATACAATTAATTATAATGTCAGTTATATATGGTGCTCATTGGGCAAAACACTCAAAAAATACAGATTTATCTTAAGACTCGAGAAATGGTTATCCTTCCTTTTTCATTATTATTTGGCCATGAAACAAACGCCTGAGACAATATACAAACCCAATATACAACATTGTGATGTTGGAGTGTATAAAGCATAGGATATGAAGCTTTAGGTTTTTTTTTTTTAATTTCAACGCTTTCAGTGTGCCCTAAAAAAACGTAATAAAGAAATAATGGCCATGTTTTTTTTAAAATATTCAGTTAGAACTGGACAATCTACGCAAAATTTCCAATCGATCAGTCAAAACGTCATCTTTCTAGAGCCTGTAGTTTCCGAGATCTCTTTGTCGAAAGGATTGGCCACAAACATATAAACATAGTTTAAAACAACTTGGAAGATGGAAGCACAATTCACATCCATTGATTTTAAAGAAGGCTTATTAAAATACAAAGGCTTTGAACAATAATTTTATATCATAAACTTTAGGAAAAATATATAGTTAACTAATTTAGACTATTTAAAGTAATGGTGGGCATAAAAACCGGTTTTTCATCGAAACCGGTTATCGGTTTTCTCCGAAACCGGTTATCGGTTTTCTCCAAAACCGGTTCGGTTTTTCACCTGATCCGGTTTCGGTTTTCTCCAAAACCGATTCCGTTTTTTTTTTAAATTTGTTCTATTTCTGACCAGAATGGTGTTTCGTTGTTCTCCGGAAACCGAATCCATTTCCAGAGAAATAGTCTTATGTGTTTTCGAAAAGTTAGTTTCGGTGAAAAACCGAACCGGTTTTGGGGAAAACCGAACCGGTTTTGGAGAAAACCGAAATGTCGGTTTTTCGGGTTTCGGTTTTTATAGAAACCGGTTTTCGGTTTTTATAAAAACCGGTTTTGCCCATCCCTAATTTAAAGTACAAATACTTAAAATGTTTGTCTCTGTTAAACGTGAAATCACACATAACCGTAAATTAAAGATTTGAAAGCCAAAGTTATAGGTTGGAACTCAGGCGCTTTTACTTGTTATTGTAGCATTTTAATAGATAGATTAATTATTCGGCGCCTGTTTGTTATACAACCCAGTTATAACCGAAGTGTGGTTGGTTGCAGATGACTAGGCGTTCTCTTGATCCCATTTCAACAAGTTTGGGCATTCATATTTCCATGTCTCTTTCCGAAATGTTTTAATAAACGAATAGCATCTCTCTTTGCTGTTTTCCAACATCGATAGGATTCCTCTAGGTAGGCTAAGGTTGACTGTCGATTATCAGTGATAACGTAGGATTGACCAATATTGAAGCATTTCTACAGAATACTTATTTTCTTAGAACTAGATAATATCTTCAATGTTATTAGCGTTTAATGACAAGATGACCAAAAGTGAGACAAACAGCAATCCATAGGACCTTAACAAAATTATATGGGTGAGCGTAGTTTTCGACAAAATGGATAAAAACTAATTTTTATATTCCTAAAAAATAATACAGTAGGACGTCGATAATCTGGAAGTCAAATAACCAAACCCTGTTCCTAGAAACTTTTTACATTTTGTCTTAGCGCTAACGATAAACAAACAATAGGGTTGTTCGTCGGCGTTGTGTGAAGTCAGTGTTTTTACAAAAGGTCATTCATATGTAATTGTTTGTCATACAAATTTTTATTTTTATTTTTATTTTCCCTTACGCCTATACAAGTTAAGTTTTAAGTGTGAGTTACAAGAACAGTGTAATTTAGTGAACAAGAACGTTCTTCAGAAACATTAAATGTAAGTAGCCTTACGTACGGTATTGTAATTACTGTCTGTACTGTATAATCACTAAGCCTAAATGACATTTTCTTGATCATTTTCGAAAATCCGAACTACCTGAGATCCCAATTAGTTCGGATTTTTGACTTCCTACGATAACCACGCCAAACTGACGAATATCTTCAACATACACATCGTCTCTAACAGATGGCAGCACACACATAACTTTAAATTGTGATTAACGCTAAACTTTTTTTCTCATTTCTAACTATAATATTGTGCAAAGATAAGATAATCGATGGATCAGATCAAGCTGAACATAATGAAGCAGTAGCGTAGCCAGGATGTGTGTTTGGGGGGACAAGTGCTGTTATAAGTACATATAGGGAAATTAGAAGCAAAAAATATATAAATATAAATATATATAAAAAAATACAAATATCAAAGTACCAAAGTACATTGTCGGACCTCTTTGGGGGGCGGCCCCTCTGAGCCCCCCTTCCCTACGCCACTGTAATGAAGTGATTAAGAGAAAATTTTCAGAAAAGAATTATATCGGTAAAAATAATGTCGTTCGTTTCAATAATAAATTGATAGCTTTTGTTCCACTGAAATGTCAAATATTAATTGTTGAGGAGTAAATTTTATTTATTCTTACTTTGCCACATAGACACCTACGAATAATGCACATAATTGTCACCGTCCTACAGCTCATTTTTTGCAATTTAAAAGAAACGTTGAGAAAATAGATTCGTTCTGAACTTTATTAATCAACCCTCGTATAAATAAAAATGTTCTAGAAACTCTTTGTCATCGTTTTGGAATGTTTGTTCGTCTGTGTTGGTAGACTTCCGTTCGATTTCATAACCATATACGGACATACGACGCAGAAACAACGACTCTCTTTGTGAACGTTCTCTAACTCCGGAAAATCGGGAAAGTCGCAAAACATTTTACTTCTCTTCAGTGCTCAACGCTGATTTGATTATTTAAAATGGCCGCACTTCTTTAGCCAAAGAGTGTGAACTTGTCATCATACGTCATCACCGAAGAGCTTCAGCCCGGAAAGATATACGCACTAGCTAACTGAACAAAAGGCGCAGTCGCCGTGGACCAGTTCAAGAGGAACGTGTTGACGTTCGCTCGCCCGAATTACATTTACCTAAAAGCAGCATTCAGGCTGCCTAGTTTTCTATATACAAAGTGACAGTTCATATTTTTCATAGTGATTTTTCTATAAGTGCACTTATTTGACAATACAGCGGTAACGAACTCCTGGAGCAAAACCTGCATTTGTAAACCCTATGGGGAACCATCACTGAAGAAGCAGTAAATTAATTTTGGGACCTTAACGCCAAAACCAGTACAGATCATCGAACACAGGACAGCGGAGGAGCGACATCGACAGGCTAGCCGAAGAAACACGTGAGTTAATTGACATTTAATGCCACCTCGTCGTCTATTATTAAAATCAAGCCACTAGCGTAAAAACAGTGTTAGATTGTTCATGGTGAATATATTGCAAATGCAAACGTATGTAATATTTGTGCTTTTATAGTAACATTATATTTCTTTTATCGAAAAGTCATTTTATCATTTGTATAGTTAATATCAAATCCTATTGTACTTGTAGCCTAACAAATTTATTTACGTTGTCTACATTTTTCGTTTATTGCGTTTCCAGCTACCGCATAACGAAACTGTAGGCATGGGCAAGTGATCGTATACGTCGTAAAGTAGCTGGAAAATAAGAGAAGAAAAGGGCGCAGTATGAGACTGAGAAATTAATCCGAACCACGACGCAAAATAACGATTACATAATATTTTCAAATAAATAAATAACCAAAACGAAGAAATATCAGTACGTGAATTGCTTTCAGCCATTTTGTGTGAGATTTTTTGACGTTAATATTTCGAAAAGGGATAAAGGACAACATATATGGGATTTTTCATATGGAGACATACATAAAATCCATGTTAACAAAATTCACTACAGGCAGAAGTAGACATATTGAATCATCAATAAGTGTGAAATGAATTGTGTCAAATTCGCAGGTTTTTTTTAACCGAGATCTTAATCTTTCTTTTGCTGTTGGGATAGTGTGGAAACTGTTTCCGAGGTTACAAATGTGTGGTACAAAAACAAACAAACAAACAAGTAACACAATTTGTGCTCCTGCACTTAAGAAATAAAAGAGAAAATAAAATAAATGAACAAATGAATGAAAGAAGATAGAGTACCAACGAGAAACAATCAACTTTCAGGGCATTCCTTACAAAATATGTGAAGAATGAAGGTTTTTTGTTTTTCAGTATCGCGACGGCCAGTAGAAGCTCATGGCACAAAGTCGTGATATCGATACTGCACTTCTAGGAACAAAATATATTTGTTTTCAATTAAGGAAACACTTATTAATAAATTAGTTTATAAATATAGAAGTTCGATAAAAGATAATTTATTGAGACCTTCTGAAAACTTACTGTTCCACAAAAGTTTAATTTTTCATATTACACATCATATTTGTAATGACTTGAGTATAACATGGAAAATCAGAGTCAAAATGGGACTTTTTACCTCGCGATATGGAATTTTATAACGTTTCAGGTTGGCAGCACTGCTTGTTTTTAAAAAACAAGAATACTAAGAAGTTTATAAATTTACATATACAAAGTCAGCTGAATTCTGTTGTCCATTTATTAAACTTTTTGTTTGTTTGTTTGTTTAATTTCAGTTGCCGGATCCTGGAAACGAGAGATTCGATGTAATGGTATGGTTTCATGGAGGGGGATGGTTTGCAGGGACCGGAAACAGCTTCGTCTATGGTCCAGAGCTCCTACTTGACAAAGATGTTGTCCTGGTAACTCTTAACTACCGCCTCGGACCTTTAGGTAATTATCTTTCTAAATTATTGTATACAGTTTAAATGATGAAATATTGAAATTGCACCATCCAATGTTTTATTACGTATCTTATCTATCAAGAGATTCTTTACTGTTGTGGAATATTAGAGACTACTTATTAGCACAGATTTTCCCCAGAATTTCTCTTAACTGCACGATTGATCGCATCCATAAGCGCCGACGTTGGGGGGACAGGACACTTTTGGCCAGTGATTTATTTGTGGATTTTGTAGAAGGGGGGAATATTTATTGTGTTCCATATAATAGAACAATCTTAAAGTGGGGTTGGGATAACGTTATTTTTAAACCTATCTACTTTGAAATTATGGTACTAGTTTGATAGGAGACCCCCAAGATCATCATTTTTTAAACTTTTTAAAACACAATTTTATGATAAATACGGATAGGTACGTTAGGTAAGATTTGGTTAGGTAGATTAGATTGCATGCGTTACTTACCTTACTACTTTTTGTCCTACTGTTGAGGACAAGTGTAAAGCATCCAGTAAAAGCCCTGGAGTTGTATTGCAATTTTGTACATCTTGTCATAACAAGTGTCACACTCCTACGTAAAACGGTTTTCCTATGACAAGTAATTCTTTAGTCTGTTCTAATTTGGTCCTTAAAGATCAAATTCCCCGCCCGAACAATAAATACTACAAAAGGTAAGAATTTACTTTGAGCAGAACAGTGACAGGTGCACATACACTTGCGCCTAATTTTATTAAGTAGAAGGGGAAAGACGCTACTAAATGTCATTCCTTATCATAAGTAAGTTTTCGTACCAATTTGCTCCTTATCTTTAATAAAATTAGATTCAGGGGTGTGTGCACCTATCAATGTTCTGCTAAAAGTGAACTTTTGGCCAACAAAAAATACTGGCATTAAAATGAATCCAGAATTAAACAAAGACAGGGTGAAGCTGAAACATGATTTACGGCATGTTATATAACACTGTCTTTAAAAATTAACAATACTTTCACACCGTACCTCACTTTAGCAATACGTAGAATAGTGTAGCAATACGAGGTTCTTTTACATCGAATACCGTCTTTTTCCCAGTTGGTTTGTTGGTAGTAGCATTATGTCATAATGTCCATTTCTTATCCAGCTGATGGCATACTTTTCTGCATTGAACGAGGTAATATCTGGTCCATTAACGTTTACGAAAAAATAAATTAGAGGGTTTTTACAGATATGTGGTTTGTAGTATCAGTATGCTGCAAGTTTAAGCTGGAAAAGCCTCTCTCACACTCTGCAGAAGAAACTGAAAGAACACTGATTTCCATGTTAAGATTTTGTAGATTTGGGCCAATATTAGGTTTCATCTTATGCTCTCGAAATTCCTGCAGAATTTTGGCTGAATCATCAGAGGAAAATTTTAATTCTTTTATTTTTATTTTATTTTATTTTTAAAATTTGCATTACTTCTTTGTTGCCCTTTAACATTCTTGCAGACAATTCTTCTCGCCCATTGGATTGTAGCAGAACCCAATACTACTACTAGACCCTTGCAATCTTATTTTCTGGTACTTCTCAAGAGAATTGTCTAAGGGTTTTGCCAGTGAGACGCCACAAAACTGGCCAGTTTCTTCAAACTGACGTAATTGTTCCATGGACATGCCCCTTTATCTTTCAACGCTTCCAGAACATTTACAGTTTTTCAATTTTGCTTATTACCTGTACAAGGGATGCATACCTTTCTTATAGAAACAGGCTAAGGATATGTAGAGGTTCCAGCGCATCTCGGATCATGGACATTTAATAAACAAAGTTCCACTTAGTGAGTTTTACGTACAGATCTGAAAATATTGCACGCTGCTGAAAACTTCTCTGGAAATTTGTAGAAGCTTCTCGAAAGTGTTCCACTAGCGCAGGATAGGACTTCCGCAATGCTTCTACTGAACGGTAGGAAGAGCCTAACCACAGTACATCAAAACTTTAGTAATATTATAGAAGTGAATACTTAGTTCTCGTGATATTAATTCGATTTCTCTCCTGTTCTTCGGGGACATTGAGTAAACACTGTGCAATTGCACTACAAGGCTTTGAAAATGAACCATATCTAAAATCGTATTTACAAAGTTGTGAACAGCCAGTTTCAGCTTTGACTCTACAACGACTCACCAAAGGTAGTCGTCAACCTGGTTCGGCTAATGATATAAGTAAATCTTGAGTGGTAGTAATTGTTTACACATAAAAATATCTTCAATAATTATATATACTATTATTCTCACCTTTTCTATCGAAATTACAAGTCGATGATCGGTATTAAATGGTTTATTAGTTGATACTCTTATAACGTATTTTCACTCAAACTGTCTTGCAAACATACATGTTGATTAGGTATCTATCAACAACTACATAGCAACTAATTATACTATAATGTCTGTTTCTTACATATATTAAAAACATTCTTCTTTTGTTATTTTTAAATTAACATTATATCTGGTATAGTGCTTATGTAGAAGCACTTTCTGCCCAAAAATACAAGTAATTATCAATTTATACAAAGTATCTCGTTGTATAAAAATGTCGCCCGACGATGGGACTGAATATAAAAGTTACAAGGGAGTTTGGTTTTTATATTTAAGAACCACTGGTCCGTTTATAAGAACAATATTCCATTAATTATATCCTATACATTTTGATCGACCCTCGCATATATATAACATTATTTATTTTCATTCATATAAATATATTTATAATTAATCTTTCATTTCATTATCATTTATCTTTTATTACATTAATATATATATTTTATTATTAAAACGTCGTCGCTTATTTATATAATTAACGAAGGGTACGAATTCAAAATAGTAAGAAGCAATTACATTTCAAAACATGAGTCACCATGATCAAGGGCGCATTATATATTAATTACTTTAGATGATATTCTACAGTATGCATTGTATCAATCGGGCGTCAGAATATAGAAGAATCTTATTCAAGTAACATATAAGATTGTGCATGAAGACAGTCGTCGAATAACTAGCTTAATAGAATGAATCATATACTTAACATAATCTTTGACAATTAAGTCTCAACACAAATCAAATATACTATAAATAACCTTTGCTTTTAATGAATCGAACTATAATTCTTCATATTAAGAAAGAGTTAAAATCATTTGAAAATTATCATTTGTTGAAACAAATGTGATAAAATATTTATGAGTCCATTAACCAATCCTATCAAGTATAGTGCTTGTATATCGAAGTCATAAGAATTGTTTTCATTATTGATATTAACACATAAACTTAAAAATAAATATTCACAAGAATCTATAGCTGGTATGGGTTTAACCCTCACTTCATTAACTAGAGTCAGTTTAAATTTGTACTAGCATATGATTCTAATAAAGTACATTGTACTGCACTATCATGATTAGGTTCCGCAATATTTTGTACATGTATTGCGTCGTGATTCTGATTTTGATACGACATGCCATCTCTTGAACAACGATTATGTCTATACATAGAATTTGTAGCATTTCTAGAATTTCGCCATGTATTTCGATTGTTTTTGTGTCTACTTCGGTTGAATGATCTGACATAATTATTGTCACGATTGTTTAGGTTAGGTTGATTACCAACATAGCTTTGCCTATTTTGATCGTTCTGATTGCTTGAATTTATTCGGTTTAGGTTGTGTTCCGTATCGTTCACACTACAGATATTTAGATTCCGAACAGGTACAAAATGATCTGAATTATTTTTACTTTTGCCTATTCCTGCTTGTTGATTCAGAGCATGGTATTGAGTTTCATAACATTGAACAAGCATTAATAAATGGTTAAAACTCATACACTGTGTAGAAAACAGAATCTGTTGTAATTTAAACGGTAGCAAATTTCGAATTGATGCTATGATTCTAGATTCCGATTGCAATGGATTTACGACTTTTAATTCGTTGTATGTATTTACAACAAACTCGACAACAGATTTGTGCAAACGAGGATTGAAATGTTGGTTTCTAATCGTGGCATCTCTATTTGCAAGCAAAAAGTCATTTTCGTAATTTGCGATTAGCGCTGCTTTGAACTCCTCATACGTACTAACGTGATCTCGTACTGCTTTAAACCATAAAGAACATGGTGGGAGTAATAAATGAGGGATTAGTTTCATATATTGTGATCTATCTATGCACATTATATTGCACTCGTCCTGAAATTTTTCTAGGAAAGAAGTAGCATTCTCATTACATTTACCACTGAACTTACTCATAGCACGTATTTCACTCATCTTTACGCTTAACTTTACCTTCCTTTTATCATTCCGTGTTCTTGTTGAGTGACAATTCCTACCTATGGCGTGATGTGTAGTTGCACCATCTCTTTTCCGCCCATCTGTACTCCTCGGATGAATTTCTTCCAAAATAATGTCCTCATCAGATACGGGTGAAGGCGAAGTCATCTCTTGTGAACAAGGGAATTCTACACGATCATTATCCATGTTGTTGTGGTATGTGTTGTCCTTGATCTGTAGTGTCCTGATTTTCTCTTGTAAGGTAGCTATCAACTGTGTATTCACACGTATCTGGTTGGAGTTATCCGTGACCTGAATCTTTTGTTGCTGTACAGAAGATTCTATTACTTCCAAATCCCTTTTTACACCACTGACTTCTTGGATTAGATGGTTGTGATTATCCTGGCAATCCTCAGATATTCTTTTTAACTTTTCATCAAACTGCGAAGTGATGTCATTCATTGCCTGGATAATAAATTGTTTCGTCTCATCTGACTTCTGCTCCAATCGTCTGTTGGATTCCTCGGACTTCTGCTCCATCGTTTGCTTTAATTCTTCATATCGTCTGTTGGATTCCTCGGACTTCTGCTCTATCATCTGTTTTAATCCTTCATATTGTCTGTTGGATTCTTGCTTCATGGCTTCCATATCGTCTTTTCGGCTTTGTTCTTGCCGCTGTAAGACTAATAAAATTCGGTCTTCTAATGTCATTCCTGGTGCTGCATTTTGTTCACCGTTATCACTATCACTGGTTTCTTTCTGCATTGCCTCACCGTTCATTTTTCTTGTGATTATTCTACCACTTCTAAGTCTTGTCAAGTTCGTAGTCATTAACCTTATTACAGAAGTAAATTCACCCTTACTTTACTTCGGGATTTGAATTTACAAGAGTCCCGGGTGAGGTAAACCAAAATTTTTACAACGACTCACCAAAGGTCCCTGGTTCGATCCCGGGTTTCGGCACCAAAATTTTTACAACGACTCACCAAAGGTAGTCGTCAACCTGGTTCGGCTAATGATATAAGTAAATCTTGAGTGGTAGTAATTGTTTACACATAAAAATATCTTCAATAATTATATATACTATTATTCTCACTTTTCTATCGAAATTACAAGTCGATGATCGGTATTAAATGGTTTATTAGTTGATACTCTTATAACGTATTTTCACTCAAACTGTCTTGCAAACATACATGTTGATTAGGTATCTATCAACAACTACATAGCAACTAATTATACTATAATGTCTGTTTCTTACATATATTAAAAACATTCTTCTTTTGTTATTTTTAAATTAACATTATATCTGGTATAGTGCTTATGTAGAAGCACTTTCTGCCCAAAAATACAAGTAATTATCAATTTATACAAAGTATCTCGTTGTAACTCATGCAGTGAAACACAAATAAATTGGTGTCTAATTCTCGCTGGAGTAAAGAAACAGCACCATTATTTCGCCTTGCATGTTATTTGCGCCATCAATACAAACTGCTATAAGTCTTTCCCGTAATATCATTTTGGAAAGATTCATACTTTCACATATTTTAACTAAGGAATCACAAACCTCTCTGCCTATTGTTACCTATATCTTAAATAAACCTACAAATATATTGCTACGCATCTGACTAACTACAGTACGGATATACACCATGAGAGCAGGTTTATGAGACACAGTGGAGGATTCGTCCATCGTTAGCGCGAAGGGTTGATCGGAATTCGCAAGATACTGGGTCATTTTTTGTTCATTTCTATAGCCACAAAGTCAATAATATTTGAACACGTAATATTAGAGTAGAGAACTTATTCGAGGTTCATTCCATTTATTTCTTACTATTTAATAAGATGAACGGTAAACCAGGGGTGCCCATCCCCCCCAAAGCTGATGGCGCACTCCCCCCAAAACTAATAATCTCTTCTCTCCTCAAAACTCAAGTCCTCTAAAAAACAATTGCCCAGTGGAGCAGTAGTTTTTATAGTACTAGTAATTGTTATTTTTGTTGTTGTTTTTATTTCCTGTGGTAGTATTATAGAATGCTTGTAGTAGTAGTAGGGGCAGTAGTAATTATAAAAATGGCATTACTTTTATTAGTAGTCTTGGTAGTGTACAATACTAAATATGTTCTATAAGGATATTGAAGGGTATAAAAACTTCTACACACTGTGTATGGCATAGGTATTCTTTTTTTTTTTACAATTGGTAGTATTATTTTTTTCTTTACAAAATATTGATATAATTCCCTTGTACATAAAAAGTAAGACGCAAGTTACAAGTTATTGAGTTTGATACCAAAAGAAAATGTTATCCTCGAAATTAGCCTACAAAGAGAAGTGATATCCAACAAAAAACATTCCTGTAAAAGAGCCAAGTACGAGTGGCCTTAAAAAGAATTGAAATCACAAAAATAGGCGCCAAGTTCTGAAAGAAAACAAGTTAAAAAAATATATATAGTAGTAGTAAACGAAGATAAGCGCAATGTAGAGGAGTCGCTAAAAATTAACTTTCTTTGAACGAGAACGATTTACGAAACATCACCTACTGATTGAAATCCAGATTATTCTCCAATAAAGTAAATTTCAATAAACTTTCTTGTTATTGTTAATTACTCCATATCGGACTCCCGAAGAAAACTCATCGAAACAACTTATTGACCGTGCCGATAGCGACTACTCTCAATCATGACTCCGTTTTCTTTCATTTAGAAATAGGAAAGAAAGAGAAGAAAGTAGAAGGGTAAAAGAAGGAGGTAGGTAAAGAAGAAAGAAAAGAAATAGGGTATTTTAATAAGAAACAGATTACTGGATAATTCCGGAAATATAGTAAGAAGTCGAGAAATCCTTGAAAGATGAATCATTCTAAATGTTATTAACGACTAATCAATTTTGGAATGCTTCGGAATAGACACATGTTCCCTCATACCACCCAGACCTAGCTCCAGGCACCACGATCATGGGGTTGCCCAGACCTAGACCTGGAAATGAGAAAAGTGAAATTTAATTCTTTGTAATGTTATTTCAACCGGTGATTGATAACCATCCAGCATCTGAACTTTGTTCTCTAGGATCGACCACACATATGAATTAGACAAGAAAGAAAAAGAAAAAAATCGAACTTATAAACTCAATATAAATTTATGTATCGTATCAATAAAAGTTTCGACTTCCTAGAAGAAAGATGTCGTATTTAGGCTCATCCTGCTACTTTTGCTTCACTCCTCGAGCCGATTTAAACCATTAGTAGCGGTCCTTCATGACCTATGTTATTTACCTTAACACATCTATTAATACATGACACACATATTACAGATATTAGTATGACAAATGATATCACTAAAATTACTTAAATTAAATCTATCATGCATTCACGCGCTCACTCACTCAGGACAGTGTATATATGTTTAAAGGAAAATCAACTAGCTACAAGGGTACAAATAGTTTATTACATTCATAGTGAAAAAAAATTAATTACAACGAAAATCTTAAAAGCACAAGTTCTTGGTTATATATTAATAGAGTACATAGTGTTATATTTTAGTAAATTTTTATATATTCAATCATATTGACAAATGGAAAGAAAAAAAATAATTACATGTATCATATCTTAGGCATGCTAAAGCCAAATTATGATTTGCGACATACGCAAATAAGACACTTATTTCACTTTAAAAAAAAAAATTGGACAAAGAGGAAAGAAAAAAAACTTTTTGGTGTATTAGAACTTATATGAGTCTCTACCTCACATTGGGTAATAAAATATTAATGATTTTGAGCGTTCAAATCACAAATCACGCACTACTCGTAGTGTCCAAAACATTTCGCTCCATTTAACTTCGTTCGTGTTTATATATATCTCTCTCTCTATATATATATATCTATTGGTTTACAAAACCATTCGTCGTCTACACTTGGTTTATAACTTTTAACAGTTTATATCTGCAATCGCACACTGCGACGCTCTATACCCATCCAGGGATTTCGAAAAATCACTATCGCTAGAGGATGTTTCTCCTCTTAGACGGTCCATTTCCAAACTTATTAATTGAATAGTTTTAAGTTATTTATGCAACACTGGGACACGGCATTAGACCTTTCTTTAGGATCACTTTCGTATATATGTATATATGATTCGGATTTTAAAAAACGATCTCCCGCAGGTGTACGGAGTATGAAGGTTTAAATTGAGGATTAAAAAAACTGGTCAAGTCACAGGATACATATGCAGGTGAGAAGGATTCAAGGTACACTTTCCACAATGGTTTTTGGTTGGTAGTTCAGGGATAATATGCGTTATGATGTGAGTTACGTTTAGACCTGCCGTTACTTTCCAATACATGCCATTACATAATTACATAAGGTATCATTTACATTCATTCAAAAGAAAAGGAAAATTACTTAAGTGCACGGCGGTATTCTTAACAAAATCTACATTCTTACATTCGTCGGAGAACTTACTGGTAAACTATAGCAACCAATACACGTTTAGGGGGACAGACACGAGCGCTCTTACATATATTCATAATACATTTACTATCATACTTTTACTTTAAAATCATATTCACATACTAATTACATATACATTTCGACGTATTCATTTCTCTCTCTCTCTATATATATATATATATTTATAATACATGCGCACACATTTAAATTAATCACCCCAACAATAATTTCTGAAAAGGTTGCAACATTGTCCAAAACAAATGACTTCCGACATTACATATGAAAAAGAAAATTGCTTTTCTACCTGATACCGCGCATCTATAAATTTTTCACTTTTATATAATCAATTCGTGCTTAAATCATGAAAAAAAAACTGTGAGGCAGGCACGTAACACAGAGCATTTCTAAAGATATAACTAGATAAACCAAAGTACAATTTCTGGGCCCAGGTTAACTACAAAGTAATCGAAAACCAAAACAGAAAGGAAAGTGACCAATGGATTAAAAAAAAAAAACTTAAGAGGGACGACGGTGAAAGAACGTAATCGAAGTGTCGTCAACTACGAAGTCTTTGTTCATTTATTTCGGCGATAGGTCAAAATGTGATGGAGGACCCAATCATTATCTACTTTATCCATGAATCGTGTCTTGCAACGTCTCAGCTGGTAATTTCAGATCAGAGTTGTACGTTAAATAAATCGTAAGCAACAAGTTCAAAATCGGGGGGGGGGGAGAAGGTTGAAAAATTAAAAAAAAACTTGAAGAAATGAAGACAGAGAGAGAGATAGAGAAGAAGGAAGACGAAGAATAGGAGCGCCAAAGACTTAAGTGAGAAATAACTAACGCTACAAAGATAGAAGTCGAATTTCACTCTCAACAAAATCTATAGCCAAAATATTCTTAACATGCCAAACGGGGTTCGGCTTACCAAATAAATAGCCGAAAAAGCTGTCTGCGAAGATGAGACAAGTCTGTGTCCACGATGGGATTTTCGGAAAGACAAAGGCTTTAGGGAAATCCCACCACTCACCGTATCCGGTCAACACCCTTGCAGACCCCGAAATCCTTCGGAAGGTTAGAGACGGCGTTAATTTAGGATTTCAAAAGAAAAAAAAATCATCCGACCTCTTGGAAACTAGAAGATTCCAGAATAGTAATGAAATTAGAGTAATAGCTAAGATATCCCTAATTAGTGATTTGCCAAAATAAAAAAAATTAAATAAACTGAATTTTGGATCGGTGATTTCTATGGCCAAACCTCACCGATAGCTCCCCTTCGCAGAATGCGCTAAATTCTGAGGCATCGATTAATTTCCAACACTATCTAGTTTAGAAACTAGGAAAAGAAAACGAAAATATTCAAGGGGGAAGAGGTCGTTGCCCGGGTACGGGATATATAAACAATAATTAATTGTTTTGCTTCTGTACCCCTGTCCGAACCGTCGCCTCCATGAACATTGTATGCTAGCCTGAGTAGGTAACGTGAAGAAAAAAAAATCTCACGGAGTGGTACATTCTATTTTTAAAACCGACCAGAAGATATGATTCACTACAGCCCTGTTGTATAACTACTATTGTCTTTTCATAATTTATTATTCAATATGTCTAGTCAACGATTATATGATGCTACCCATTCTATCAGATGGTATTACTATGGTTGATTATTATTATAACACATAAAACTACAAAGCATTACCATAGTCCGAATATATATCGCCCTCCTGTCCGAGTGATATCATGGTGCAGGGGTCAGAACCCGAGATGTTTTTAGCTACACGTATCTATTCAATATCTATATATATCAACACGCGGCGAAGTATTCACTGGGCTACTATATATATTTAACTATATGGGTGTCCTATCTTCTATATTCATTTATTACAATATTCATATACTTTATATTCATATTCACATTAATATCCATATCATCATTCTTTTCATTTGCTACGACGCTATATCTTACAGACACCCTGTTTCCTCTATTTACGCCCAGCCTATATACACATTTCATCATAACACTTTAAAATCTATAATCACTACAAACATTTCCCATTCCGATCACCGCACGACAACCTCACTCGAACTCAAGACTCTTCACCACACACACAATACTATGTAATACCTGGTAGCTTTATTAAGAACGAAAGAAAAAAAATCCTATGTATGTTCACTGAAAATAGAATTATCTGCGATAATGTTTAATGTTTATAAAATTCTGCAGCAACAATAAACTTCTGCAGCCACGAAGAAAAAATGAACATCTAATATAATTTCAAAGCGAAGAACTAGCATCATATCGCCCGACTTCTGTTAAAAATTTACGTATTGTTTATTTATTTAAATATTTAGATTTCTAGACTAGGCAGAATGTTGAAATTTTCGGAATATATTAATTTTGGGTCACTTGACCTAACTGTACATTCATATGGGCTGTGAATTATACCTTCTAGGTTTTATTTCGGAAAGAAAGGTCAATTTCATGAAAACTAAATCACTAAGCATCTCGACAGAAGAATGGCGGTTAGTACTGACTTTTGACACTAGGGCTAGCGACGATATAATCAACCCTTGAACAACTGAATATGACCTTGTACACGGAATTATTATACTACATTATGTTCGCTTTTAAATATTGTGTATGAGTTCACTTAATGACGGAATAATAAAAAAAATATCGCATAGTAAATACTACACTGTCCACATTTAATTATCTCACACACTCTTTCATCACTTAACTACCACTACCACTGATACTACACTACAAATATACACATACTACTCAAACTACAAGACACATCATGCCAATACACACCAATCATCACTATCATTAATACATGTTATACTAATAAATATACACAGAAAACATTCATATTTTACCATTTTAAATCGGCTCGAAAGGAAAAGGAAAGAAAGGGACAGGGCCAACTGGCCCTTGTATTCACTGAATCACATTCTTAAGTGTTTAATCAATGCCCCCGAGGGGACGTATCGAAGTATTAGCTAACAATAGGACCCCTGCCCTGAAGGGGCAGGAACCCGGAAACAAACTAAATGTTCAACTCATCCCGCTGGAAGCCGTACTCCCAATTTGGGAGTCAGATAGGAGCCCCTACTGTAAATTTACACGTGCATTATTCTACCTATCTTAACTACAAAGAAATTAAATACCGCCATGTATGTAATTAAAAAAAAAGAAATCACTCACTAACTACATAAACAAATCTATAATGGACAGGTCTTGTAACCCTCAATTAGTAGGAAAATTGGGAGGTAGAGATATCAAGGGAAACACTGATCTTCAGAACCGGATTTAGGAAGAAAAACAGAAATCACAATACTTCGGGATCCTGTCCATAGCCATCGGTGGATGCAATCATGGCGTCACTATCTTGCACTTACTATTCTCAGTTTTTTAAACCAGTGTTGTTCGAAAAATTTAATAGTTTATGGCTCCTTGAGACTTCCAGTGATTTTTCATGTTAATAAAATCCAAATATTACCTGAATTTTGATGTTTACCACTGCAGGAATCAGTCCATTTACGAAGCAAAAAAAAACTAATGTCGTCGACCACAATTTCAGGCATGGAATGGAATAATTGCGCCCTAATATCATAGCGTGGGTTTATCAGCCAATCAAAGCTAAGCATTTTGGCGGAGGGGCTTTGAAACGAATAAAATTTGGTTAAATCTGGATTAAACTAGATTTTAGAAGGACCTAGGTATCTAAAAGAGAGGTGAAGAGAGGTCCTGAAAATTCTGTCGAATTTTAGATTGGTTATTTGATCTGAAAGTTCCGTCCAATAGTGGATCTATATTTTCGGATAGCACTGACACCGTAAGAATTGTAATAATCCATTTACACATCCATATACAAGACTTATAACTAATTTAAAATATAAATAAAGATATTGATTCCCAAAACTATAATTCCCAATAATTTTTTTTACAGTTTTTCCATGTTAATTTGAAATAGAATAATGAACAATATTACGAATTATATGAACAGCCAGAAATTTTTTGTTAAACGTCAGGTACAGTCGGTGCAAAAAATTTCGGGCACCCTCCTATTAAAACATAATCTCATTAGACTGTAATGGCATATTACAGTTCCCCGGCGTCGTTAAAAAAAATTGTTTGAATAACAAAATTTTGTTGAATAGAATTAACATGTATTAATACTAATAAACTAACTACTCACTCACACTCTCATACACTCAAATGAGACAGTGTAACATTCACTTTGGATATTGAGATAGAAGTTCCCGTTTTTTGTCCTCGGTACAGTTGAAAAGCTTAAGATTTTGGAAATTGTGAGTTCACCTTTTAGGTAGCAGGAAAACACTAGGTAATCAGTTCGCAATCTTCCCATCGAAAGTGGGAAAATGTTCAATATCCCGGAGGGAAACTTTAGAACTTATACTAACATGAGTAGGGGAATTGTTAGTGGGAATTAACATATTATCCTGCACAATCGGAGTCGTCACCGGATTTACCACCGACGACGTCGTAGCGGTGTTATAATTACCCATGTAAGTGAAAGGGATTCTGTTGGTCGTATTGAATATGTTGGGCTCCATCCCCGGACCAATCGCACCCGTGAACAACGACTCGGAATGGCACCCATCTCCTTTTCCCGGCAACACGCTATGTGATTGTATACCTCCATGTAAGGAGGGAGCACTCACGCTAGTGACCGTAGTCGTCACAACACTCGACTGATTCGGCACACTATTGGAATTGAAGCACGACTTTGGTTCTGACCGGTGCATGGGGTAGTGCGTCGCAATATTCCGTGCATCAACTGACATTAAATTTTCTTTTCCTGCGCTACATGTAGTTGTTATCGCAGGTAATATTTCTGAGAAATCGCTACCGGGGAAAGGATAGGTTACCTCTGATTTTTCGCGACTAGATTTCGTCATTTCTTTTTGAATATTTACTATTTCGTTCTGAATTTTCGAAATTTTTTGGTCAGTCACTTCCAGTTTGGTTTCCAATGATAAATCTGACAAGGTTGACTTTAAACTATCAATTTCGGCCTGCTGTGTTTCTAATTTATTGTTAATCTTGTGCAATTTGGTATCTATTTGTTCAATTTCAAAATTTACATGATCTAATTTACCCTCAGTCTCCTGCTGAAATTGCTTTAGGGACTGCTGAGCCTCGCATCTGACCAAATCAATTTCAGTAGACGTTTGCTCCCTCAATGTGGTTATTGAGGAAGCAAAGTCCGAACATATGTTGTCGCTTTTCTGGGTTAATACCTCGAATCGAGATTCGGTTTCTCGTTTCGAGGTGTCAAATTTTTCATTTATTTCATGTCTTATCTCCCGGCTATTTTCATTCATTTCGCGTCTCATTTCCAGGCTATTTTCATTTATTTCGCGTCTCATTTCCAGGATATTATTATCTATTTTTTGTACCATTTGTAGCAATGAAAGGAGGAGAGCGTCATTATTAGATGACACAGTCTTCCTTTGCTCTTCTTTGGTTTTATCACCAATTGAATCCCCATCTTTTTCATCATCATCGAGGTCAGATATCTCCACTGGAGATATTTGGCCTCGGTTCTTCGGGGTACTATACCCTCGCTCACCGTCTGAATCGGGATGTTCATTTTCTTTTTCACAGGATAAACTCATGGGTTCACGCGACTGGTGGAGCTCCCCCTCACATTCTTTGCAGTATGTGACTATCTCACCAGCCCGGACCTTTTCTGCATTTTCCGCAGTATCCTCTAAATTACTACAACTGAAATGAGTCCATTTCAGCCCACACTCGTGACACCTCACTAGCCTACGAGAGACGCGAGCTCTTTTCTCACTACTTTCTAAAGTGCATTGTGTACATGAGACTTCCGCGTTCTCGTGTGATACTACTTCCCTATTGGTTGCCATAGTTTCCATATAAAAAGACACAATATAAACACATGCAATTATATCCTTATAAACTAACAATACTTATTAATCAGGTACTATTCATAAATTAAGGGACTCCTATCTAATTCCCTCCTTGGGTCAACTTCCAGCATTTTCAAATTTTAGAAGTCACTTTAGCAAATTCCTTCATTTCCCCCTTTCTACAGAGAGAGACAAAGATAGCAGAACAGCCAATGACTATAATTATTTAATCTCACTGTAACTTTTTAATTATGCACCTTTTGTGGCCAAGTCAATATGTGCTCGATCCTAAACAGTGTTTAATAAGTAATTTCAGATTCGTTACCAGGGAAAACAATTGTTTCCATGGTAATTATCCTGTCACGGTCGCCAAAATTGAAAGAAAACAAGTTTAAAAAAATATATAGTAGTAGTAAACGAAGATAAGCGCAATGTAGAGGAGTCGCTAAAAATTAACTTTCTTTGAACGAGAACGATTTACGAAACATCACCTACTGATTGAAATCCAGATTATTCTCCAATAAAGTAAATTTCAATAAACTTTCTTGTTATTGTTAATTACTCCATATCGGACTCCCGAAGAAAACTCATCGAAACAACTTATTGACCGTGCCGATAGCGACTACTCTCAATCATGACTCCGTTTTCTTTCATTTAGAAATAGGAAAGAAAGAGAAGAAAGTAGAAGGGTAAAAGAAGGAGGTAGGTAAAGAAGAAAGAAAAGAAATAGGGTATTTTAATAAGAAACAGATTACTGGATAATTCCGGAAATATAGTAAGAAGTCGAGAAATCCTTGAAAGATGAATCATTCTAAATGTTATTAACGACTAATCAATTTTGGAATGCTTCGGAATAGACACATGTTCCCTCATACCACCCAGACCTAGCTCCAGGCACCACGATCATGGGGTTGCCCAGACCTAGACCTGGAAATGAGAAAAGTGAAATTTAATTCTTTGTAATGTTATTTCAACCGGTGATTGATAACCATCCAGCATCTGAACTTTGTTCTCTAGGATCGACCACACATATGAATTAGATAAGAAAGAAAAAGAAAAAAATCAAACTTATAAACTCAATATAAATTTATGTATCGTATCAATAAAACTTTCGACTTCCTAGAAGAAAGATGTCGTAATTAGGCTCATCCTGCTACTTTTGCTTCACTCCTCGAGCCGATTTAAACCATTAGTAGCGGTCCTTCATGACCTATGTTATTTACCATAACACATCTATTAAAACATGACACACATATTACAGATATTAGTATGACAAATGATATCACTAAAATTACTTAAATTAAATCTATCATGCATTCACGCGCTCACTCACTCAGGACAGTGTATATATGTTTAAAGGAAAATCAACTAGCTACAAGGGTACAAATAGTTTATTACATTCATAGTGAAAAAAATTAATTACAACGAAAATCTTAAAAGCACAAGTTCTTGGTTATATATTAATAGAGTACATAGTGTTATATTTTAGTAAATTTTTATATATTCAATCATATTGACAAATGGAAAGAAAAAAAATAATTACATGTATCATATCTTAGGCATGCTAAAGCCAAATTATGATTTGCGACATACGCAAATAAGACACTTATTTCACTTAGAAAAAAAATTGGACAGAGGAAAGAAAAAAACTTTTTGGTGTATTAGAACTTATATGAGTCTCTACCTCACATTGGGTAATAAAATATTAATGATTTTGAGCGTTCAAATCACAAATCACGCACTACTCGTAGTGTCCAAAACATTTCGCTCCATTTAACTTCGTTCGTGTTTATATATCTCTCTCTCTCTATATATATATATCTATTGGTTTACAAAACCATTCGTCGTCTACACTTGGTTTATAACTTTTAACAGTTTATATCTGCAATCGCACACTGCGACGCTCTATACCCATCCAGGGATTTCGAAAAATCACTATCGCTAGAGGATGTTTCTCCTCTTAGACGGTCCATTTCCAAACTTATTAATTGAATAGTTTTAAGTTATTTATGTAACACTGGGACACGTCATTAGACCTTTCTTTAGGATCACTTTCGTATATATGTATATATGATTCGGATTTTAAAAAACGATCTCCCGCAGGTGTACGGAGTATGAAGGTTTAAATTGAGGATAAAAAAGAAACTGGTCAAGTCACAGGATGCATATGCAGGTGAGAAGGATTCAAGGTACACTTTCCACAATGGTTTTTGGTTGGTAGTTCAGGGATAATATGCGTTATGATGTGAGTTACGTTTAGACCTGCCGTTACTTTCCAATACATGCCATTACATAATTACATAAGGTATCATTTACATTCATTCAAAAGAAAAGGAAAATTACTTAAGTGCACGGCGGTATTCTTAACAAAATCTACATTCTTACATTCGTCGGAGAACTTACTGGTAAACTATAGCAACCAATACACGTTTAGGGGGACAGACACGAGCGCTCTTACATATATTCATAATACATTTACTATCATACTTTTACTTTAAAATCATATTCACATACTAATTACATATACATTTCGACGTATTCATTTCTCTCTCTCTCTCTATATATATATATATATTTATAGTACATGCGCACACATTTAAATTAATCACCCCAACAATAATTTCTGAAAAGGTTGCAACATTGTCCAAAACAAATGACTTCCGACATTACATATGAAAAAGAAAATTGCTTTTCTACCTGATACCGCGCATCTATAAATTTTTCACTTTTATATAATCAATTCGTGCTTAAATCATGAAAAAAAACTGTGAGGCAGGCACGTAACACAGAGCATTTCTAAAGATATAACTAGATAAACCAAAGTACAATTTCTGGGCCCAGGTTAACAACAAAGTAATCGAAAACCAAAACAGAAAGGAAAGTGACCAATGGATTTTAAAAAAAAAACTTAAGAGGGACGACGGTGAAAGAACGTAATCGAAGTGTCGTCAACTACGAAGTCTTTGTTCATTTATTTCGGCGATAGGTCAAAATGTGATGGAGGACCCAATCATTATCTACTTTATCCATGAATCGTGTCTTGCAACGTCTCAGCTGGTAATTTCAGATCAGAGTTGTACGTTAAATAAATCGTAAGCAACAAGTTCAAAATCGGGGGGGGGGAGAAGGTTGAAAAATTAAAAAAAACTTGAAGAAATGTAGACAGAGAGAGAGATAGAGAAGAAGGAAGACGAAGAATAGGGGCGCCAAAGACTTAAGTGAGAAATAACTAACGCTACAAAGATAGAAGTCGAATTTCACTCTCAACAAAATCTATAGCCAAAATATTCTTAACATGCCAAACGGGGTTCGGCTTACCAAATAAATAGCCGAAAAAGCTGTCTGCGAAGATGAGACAAGTCTGTGTCCACGATGGGATTTTCGGAAAGACAAAGGCTTTAGGGAAATCCCACCACTCACCGTATCCGGTCAACACCCTTGCAGACCCCGAAATCCTCCGGAAGGTTAGAGACGGCGTTAATTTAGGATTTCAAAAGAAAAAAAATCATCCGACCTCTTGGAAACTAGAAGATTCCAGAATAGTAATGAAAGTAGAGTAATAGCTAAGATATCCCTAATTAGTGATTTGCCAAAATAAAAAAAAATTAAATAAACTGAATTTTGGATCGGTGATTTCTATGGCCAAACCTCACCGATAGCTCCCCTTCGCAGAATGCGCTAAATTCTGAGGCATCGATTAATTTCCAACACTATCTAGTTTAGAAACTAGGAAAAGAAAACGAAAATATTCAAGGGGGAAGAGGTCGATGCCCGGGTACGGGATATATAAATTTCAATAATTAATTGTTTTGCTTCTGTACCCCTGTCCGAACCGTCGCCTCCATGAACATTGTATGCTAGCCTGAGTAGGTAACGTGAAGAAAAAAAATCTCACGGAGTGGTACATTCTATTTTTAAAACCGACCAGAAGATATGATTCACTACAGCCCTGTTGTATAACTACTATTGTCTTTTCATAATTTATTATTCAATATGTCTAATCAACGATTATATGATGCTACCCATTCTATCAGATGGTATTACTATGGTTGATTATTATTATAACACATAAAACTACAAAGCATTACCATAGTCCGAATATATATCGCCCTCCTGTCCGAGTGATATCATGGTGCAGGGGTCAGAACCCGAGATGTTTTTAGCTACACGTATCTATTCAATATCTATATATATCAACACGCGGCGAAGTATTCACTGGGCTACTATATATATTTAACTATATGGGTGTCCTATCTTCTATATTCATTTATTACAATATTCATATACTTTATATTCATATTCACATTAATATTCATATCATTCTTTTCATTTGCTACGACGCTATATCTTACAGACACCCTGTTTCCTCTATTTACGCCCAGCCTATATACACATTTCATCATAACACTTTAAAATCTATAATCACTACAAACATTTCCCATTCCGATCACCGCACGACAACGTCACTCGAACTCAAGACTCTTCACCACACACACAATACTATGTAATACCTGGTAGCTTTATTAAGAACGAAAGAAAAAAAATCCTATGTATGTTCACTGAAAATAGAATTATCTGCGATAATGTTTAATGTTTATAAAATTCTGCAGCAACAATAAACTTCTGCAGCCACGAAGAAAAAATGAACATCTAATATAATTTCAAAGCGAAGAACTAGCATCATATCGCCCGACTTCTGTTAAAAATTTACGTATTGTTTATTTATTTAAATATTTAGATTTCTAGACTAGGCAGAATGTTGAAATTTTCGGAATATATTAATTTTGGGTCACTTGACCTAACTGTACATTCATATGGGCTGTGAATTATACCTTCTAGGTTTTATTTCGGAAAGAAAGGTCAATTTCATGAAAACTAAATCACTAAGCATCTCGACAGAAGAATGGCGGTTAGTACTGACTTTTGACACTAGGGCTAGCGACGATATAATCAACCCTTGAACAACTGAATATGACCTTGTACACGGAATTATTATACTACATTATGTTCACTTTTAAATATTGTGTATGAGTTCACTTAATGACGGTATAATAAAAAATTTATCGCATAGTAAATACTACACTGTCCACATTTAATTATCTCACACACTCTTTCATCACTTAACTACCACTACCACTGATACTACATTACAAATATACACATACTACTCAAACTACAAGACACATCATGCCAATACACACCAATCATCACTATCATTAATACATGTTATACTAATAAATATACACAGAAAACATTCATATTTTACCATTTTAAATCGGCTCGAAAGGAAAAGGAAAGAAAGGGACAGGGCCAACTGGCCCTTGTATTCACTGAATCACATTCTTAAGTGTTTAATCAATGCCCCCGAGGGGACGTATCGAAGTATTAGCTAACAATAGGACCCCTGCCCTGAAGGGGCAGGAACCCGGAAACAAACTAAATGTTCAACTCATCCCGCTGGAAGCCGTACTCCCAATTTGGGAGTCAGATAGGAGCCCCTACTGTAAATTTACACGTGCATTATTCTACCTATCTTAACTACAAAGAAATTAAATACCGCCATGTATGTAATAAAAAAAAAAGAAATCACTCGCTAACTACATAAACAAATCTATAATGGACAGGTCTTGTAACCCTCAATTAGTAGGAAAATTGGGAGGTAGAGATATCAAGGGAAACACTGATCTTTAGAACCGGATTTAGGAAGAAAAACAGAAATCACAATACTTCGGGATCCTGTCCATAGCCATCGGTGGATGCAATCATGGCGTCACTATCTTGCACTTACTATTCTCAGTTTTTTAAACCAGTGTTGTTCGAAAAATTTAATAGTTTATGGCTCCTTGAGACTTCCAGTGATTTTTCATGTTAATAAAATCCAAATATTACCTGAATTTTGATGTTTACCACTGCAGGAATCAGTCCATTTACGAAGCAAAAAAAACTAATGTCGTCGACCACAATTTCAGGCATGGAATGGAATAATTGCGCCCTAATATCATAGCGTGGGTTTATCAGCCAATCAAAGCTAAGCATTTTGGCGGAGGGGCTTTGAAACGAATAAAATTTGGTAAAATCTGGATTAAACTAGATTTTAGAAGGACCTAGGTATCTAAAAGAGAGGTGAAGAGAGGTCCTGAAAATTCTGTCGAATTTTAGATTGGTTATTTGATCTGAAAGTTCCGTCCAATAGTAGATCTATATTTTCGGATAGCACTGACACCGTAAGAATTGTAATAATCCATTTACACATCCATATACAAGACTTATAACTAATTTAAAATATAAATAAAGATATTGATTCCCAAAACTATAATTCCCAATAAATTTTTTTTACAGTTTTTCCATGTTAATTTGAAATAGAATAATGAACAATATTACGAATTATATGAACAGCCAGAAATTTTTTGTTAAACGTCAGGTACAGTCGGTGCAAAAAATTTCGGGCACCCTCCTATTAAAACATAATCTCATTAGACTGTAATGGCATATTACAGTTCTGGTGGACAACAGTTACAAACACTCACTGGCTCACTTCAAATTTAGATTTGAGACTTGGCTGTTGTCTGTATGGTTACCACTAGCTCACAATTATGTCAAACTACTTTATAAATTTCAACAGACAACTTAGGCAAGTTTCAAATCTAAATTTGAAAGTGATTCCTTGAGTGTTTGTAACTGTTATTCACCAGAACTTGGCGCTCATTTTTGTGATTTCAATTCTTGGCGCTATTTTAACCGATCTATTGTTCGGTTACGTTTACATTTATTTATTTATTTATTTATTATGGACGACATATAATACGTAACAATATTCTGTTACTACTTGATGTACGATGAATGATCATATTTTCTATAGTTTTCTGTGTGTGTGAATGTGTGATTACATTTTCCAGGATCTGCGAAAAACGAACAACTGCCTAGCTGGCTTCACTCTGTACAATACATGGAGCTGAATATATAAAATACTACTGGAGCGACCTCTCACGGAAAGTCTCTATTGTACACAGTGATGCCACTTTTGAGCTGGTTTTCAGTTTACCGCAGGCCCTGGAAAATGTAATCGCACAAACAGAAAACTATACAAAATATTATCATTAATTCATTTATTATACATCATGTAGCAATTGAACAGCATTACTTATTAAGTGTCGTACATGGTATAAATAAGAAATAAATAAATGCTTCCAGCAGAAAATGGGTAAATTACCTACACAAAGCGATAAACCGACCAGCTCATCCTTTCATATAGCAACTTGCGCGGTACTTCATTCATAGAGTTTCTAAGCAGGGGGTAGGGGGATTCATTCTCGAGATTTTAAAAAAATCGCATCGTGTTTCAATGTTATTCTGACGACAGCAAAATTACTTATTCGACATTAGAGTAAAATTCTTCCCCAATTTTTTTATTCCCCCCAATTTTTTTCTCGATGGCACAACTTGCGCCATTCATCCCTCCTGTGGGCGGCCCTTCTCTCTTAAAACGAACCAACCTTTTTTTTCATACGGCTACTTGCGCGGTACTTCATTCATCGAGTATCGAAGCAGGGGGTACGGGGGTTCACACTGGAAATTTTTTGAAAATTAGCTTCTCACAATCGTGTTTTAATGCTATTCCGACAGTAAAATTGCTAGTTCGAAAGTAGAGTAAAATCCCCCCCAAAATTTTTTTCAATGGCGCAGCTTGCGCCATACATCCCCCCTGTGGGCGGCCCTGCGGTAAACGACAGACGATTTTGCGCAATAACATAGGCAGTTCTAAATATCACAGTTGTCTTTTCAACACGAATTTCATTCATAATTAACACGAAAGCCTCTTACTTTCTTACTCTGTGTACTGGAATTACTTGCCTTTTAATCGTCATGAGCTTTTCCTTTATTAAAATATAGTCTAATATCCATTTCCTTATGTTCTTGTTAAGGTGCTTGTCAACGAAGAAACTACTAATTCACAACTGCAGTGACTGCTCCTAATAACTGTAAACGTTTTATTATTATTATTATTATTATTATTATTATTATTATTATTATTATTATTATTATTATTATTATTATTATTATTATTATTATTGTGCTACTCAGATGAAGTATGATAATCAGTGGTATCAGCTACAAGATTTTTCTTCGGGAAACAATTCTTTAAACAAGACCAGCATAGCTCGCAACAATAAACATACTAAAAAAAAGTTATGAATTGTTACTAAAATATGGAGTTGAATTATTGTACTTTTAAATCGATTGTATAGCCTAAGAAAGGTGGAAAATATCTTCCCAGGCTGGGAAGATAGAATTAAATCTAGAGACAGGGAAACCAAAACTTAGAAGGGGGGAAATTCCCAGGCTTCCCTGGCTACAAATAAATCCCTGCTTTTGGCTCCCCCAATATTTAAAGGAAGGGTCTTCGCCCCCCTCCATATAATCCAGTCGAGGAAGAATTAGCAAAGAGGAGGAATAATTTCTATCGTAAACTTCGTCATATCTTTAATTCAATATTAGGAACACCCTTCTTATTCGGTAGAAAATGCCGTTTTGAAAACGATGTTTTTAATAGAGCGCTGAAGCTTCAACCAACACTCTGGCAGCACTGGTATGAAAAGTAAAGATCAATGTGTTAAGCAAAGTTGCAGTGAAATTCTCAAATTTTGAACTTGAATTTGTTTTAATGCCTTTAAGGGAATTTGACTTAGGTCGTGAATTTCCAAGGAGTAGTGGACCGAGATATGGGGGAGGGAAGGGGGCCTTCATAAAGTAGTTGACAGAAAACAGCTGAATATGATTATATATTTATTCATTGTTTGGGCCCCCCAATATTTTCTTCCAATCGGCGACTATGATCGCATCTGTGGTTATACTGAGGTAACTCTTGCTTTTTCCAGCAGTCAGTATAGTAGACGGTTCTCAGTATTCCATCTTGTCTATAGTTTTGTAAGCGCGTGAAGTGTACGTTTTTAATTAACTTACTGGTAAACTGTGTTAATAATTACATGTACAGTACAGTGTTGGGAAGTAAAGTAACGCAAGTAACGCGTTACTTGTAACGCGTTACTTTTTAAGTAACGTTTCCTAATAACGCGTTACATCTTTTCCAAAGTAACTGTAACGGTAACGCGTTACAAATTTTTAAGTAACGTACCTAGTTTGCGTTACTTTTTCCGCGTTACATTTCGGATGAGTAACTACAAAATATGTATATTTCTTTCGGAAACAAATGTTTCTTTCCTGTAAGTGAATTTCTCAGAATGAAACAATCGAGCATGAACTACGTATGTCAGTGACCGACAGTCACAGACACACAGAGAAACAGATAAGTTCGTAGTGCCACTTGCTGTTTTTTGAAGATGAGGATAGCCTTAGGGAAATCACGTGTACTGATTGCAAGCACCTGGAAGATTTTGTCGTAGATTTTGACAGCTCCAAATCAATACATTCAGTGAGTGAAATAGGAGTGCAATGATACTGGTAGTCTATTTTATTTTGATTGGTGTTGTTTTTATAAAGATGGAGAACGAAAATATTTTACTGTTCGAACATTTGAATGAATGCTTTTTTCTTTAGTGCTGAGGATGATGGTGGACAGAATTTAAAAGTAAATTGTCTGAAGTGCCCCGGCGGAAAATATTTATCAACAGCTAGGGTGTCATAATTAACGATTTACAGTCAGGGGTTAATATGAATAAACTGTGTTCTGATGAGCAGGCCTACTTTATTACTAGAAAATAGTTTGCTGATGGTATGTAATATTGGAGTTCTTTCAGATTAGTTTCAAGTCGAGTCGAGTCAAGTCGAGTTTCGAGTCAAATCAAGGATAGTATCCTCGAGTCGAGTTCCGAGCCGATTCAGTTTTTCCCGTCGAGTTTCGAGTTCAGTCGAGTTTGATAAATGGCTCGTTCGTTTTAAGTCGTCTTGAAATCATGGCCTGATTACACTGGAAAACGAAAGCCATGAGAAATGTAAGCTAAACAGTAATATGGAATACTTTTAGTGTTGCTCACGAGAAGGGACACTGCTCGCATCTCGTCTCGTCTCCATAGCGAGATCACAAGAGCTATTTTTATAACAAGCTCAGCTCGGCTCGACTCAACTGAGAAGATGGCTCGAGCCGGCTCACTTGAGGTGAACCATCGGCTCGAGCTGGCTTGGTAGGGATGAGCCATTTGCTCAGTTCGGCTCAACTGAGCCGAAGGCTCTAGCCGAGTCGGTTGGGTGAGCTGTTGGCTCGGCTCACTTCTTGGTTCGGGTCGATAGTGAATGAGCTGTGAGCCGAGTTGCTCGAGTCGTTCACAATTCTAAACTCGGGCCTAGCAGTTTTGAAGATATTTGGCCAGTGCCCTATAACGCTTAACAGTGTTTGGCTCGAGCCCGAATACTCAACCTAGACCCTCAACCCAAATTCAGAAGTTCGTGAACAATGTCCTTCACTCCTAGACTTCACGACTACCGAGGTTGGTAATCAACTAGTTTTTTAGTATTCAAATACAAACCGTCCCTTTCATTTTTATATACAGTGTTATTATAATTAATTAATTAATAATAATAATAATAATAATAATAATAATAATAATAATAATAATAATAAGTTGTAGTATTGATAATAATTATACTGTCTATGTAATATACTTGAAAAAGTACTCGAAACTCGACCTCAATTCGAGTCGAGTTGGAGGAAATTTTTCGAGCCTAGTTCTCGGTTCGAGCTCGGTTCGAGTTCGTTTCTAGTCGAATCGAATTTCAAAGAATACTCGCACGTGTCCATCCCTACAAGTGACACAGTATGGCATTTTATCAATGTTACATTATATTGAAATGTTCATATATCAAGTAAAAATTTGTCCTTGCATTTACATAAAGCGATTCTGAACGTGCAATAATAATAATAATAATAATAATAATAATAATAATAATAATAATAATAATAATAATAATAATAATAATAATAATAATAATAATAGCGGTAGTAATAGTAGTACGGAAAATTGAAGCCATATTTTTTTTCATATTTTTAAAGTTTCGGACCTAAAAGTAACGCGTTAGTAACGCGTTACTTTCGAAGTAAAGTAACAGTTACTTTTGGGGGGCAAGTAACGCATTACTAACGCGTTACATTTTAAAAGAAAGTAAAGTAACTTGTAACGCGTTACATTTTTACAAGTAACTTACCCAACACTGGTACAGTACATTGCTCATAGCTAATAAATACTAATAATTTATGAAAGAAGCAAAAAGAAATTACAACCTGATAGTATTTCAGATCAGTTTCCAGACATGTTTTCGGGGTGGCACTGCATCCCCCCCCCGGAGCACTGAGAGTGTTCCCCGGAGGGGACCAAAATAATACGTCTATAACATAATAATAAATAGAAGAGTACCAGCAGTGCCCCCCCCTTGGAATACTAAGTATGCCCCTCCGGAACACTTTTTCTGAAAGAACGACTGTTTTAGATGAGAATTACTTGGAAATAGCTGGAGACCTGTTAAGTCCTTTTATAGACCATCAGACCATTTCTTAGATGACAGCAGTCAACATAGCGGGAAGAAACAAAAGTTTCAGTCAATCGACTGTAGATGGTGTTGGTCACGCGAGATGAGGTCACAAGTAAGATTTTTTTCGTTTCGTCTCGTCTCGTGGCGATTTTTGAAATACCTATTCCCGTCTCATTTGATGAATTTATGTACAAAATTTATGCTTTCATTTTTTTTCTTAATTTCATCTAGAAATTGTAAATCAAACTCGAGGCCCGTCTCACATACCATATCACTCATCTTTATGTTGTCCGCAGTTTACTCAGACTGAACTCTAAAGAGAAAACTCTCCGAAATTTAGAATTTGGCACCACTTTTCCCCGAAATCCGTAAATTTGCATTGTATGTGATTTCCACGTTCGATAGTGCGAAGCTTACCAATTTGAACAACTTGTCTCACTTAGGGAAAGAAAGATATCCCAAGACATTCGATTGCTCTCTGTTCTGAAAAATTGGAAAAAATGAAATCTTTGAGTTTTACGTCGCACGTTTATGTCGGTTAGGCTAAAGGAGACGGTGGTGATAAGTAGTGAATGAAATGGTAAAATGAAGAAAGTGGGAGGAAACAGGAGAACCCAAGGAAACCGACGCACACGGTGTTTGGCCACCACAAAGTCCACTTGGCGGGGGCTGGGATCGAACCCGGGACCCCAAACACCAAAGGTGAACGCTCTGTCACTGAGTCCTGAAAAATTGGAAGTGTCATGTTTCCAGACATCCAAAAGTTGGTTGCAGGAAAAAAAAAGTCTGATTCGGGAAACAATATTTTTGCCTCTACTGCCTGGATTGTCTTACCTTCCTTCATTTTTTAAAGAACTATAGTATTAGGTGAGATTGTATTTATATATTCACCCACTTCTTAAATTCATCACTAACAATGAAAATGACTTTTTTTTTTCTTTCTTGGGGCCAGCACTGTTGTATACTGATGTCTATTTAACCCACAAGAGTTTCTCCTCTTCTACGTAAAAGTCATCAAAATCTTTCTCCATAATGAGAGGCTCAGGAAGGCTGTGATATAACATTTAAACCATTATTATTGGAGTATATTGTAAGGCAGTAGGTAGAGCAATTTAAACACAGGATTCGTTTTTTCCCTCAACCTTTTATTAGAAAAGTTTCTGTTATTAACCAATATAGCACACAATCACTACAAGTGTGGTCCTAACAGCAATACAAAAACCACTAACTAGATAGGGTAAATAGGTGTCCCAAGACCAAGACAGCCAAGGTAAGGATCCCCGCATAGTTCCACGCAAGATGAGTGGAGGTGGGTTAGGATTCTGTCAGAGCTCCAGGCAAGCTAAGCGAGGGGAACAGACCAACTGAAAGTAATGTCGATTGAGACGTTACATGGTGTTTTAATCCCTCATCTGGGTAATGGTGTTCCTCTTCCATTACATGACCAAGTAGTGACCAGGATTCCTGTGTCTACTTCATCTAGTAATTTGTAGTAGAATAAGAGATAGTTTTGCTTATAAATAAAAAGCACGTGTTACAAATATAAACCACGTGCACAGTATTACAATATTGTGTAATGACTTACTTATCTTTATTTGACAAATGTTCTTCAGTGGTGTTTCTACGATCAATTTATACTGTGTTCGTGTAGCAAGACCTAGTATTGCCTACGAGACTCGTCGTCTTCAAAACGAGATGGGAGTTGTTATATTTCTGGTCTCGTCTCGAATTTTAAAAATGGCACTTCTCGTCTGGTTTTCTAGACGAGGCCAGAAATTTCTTGTTTCCTGGGGAACAGTAATTATAGATAAAATCTTTTAAAAAATCGTTCTTTTATTTCAGTTGCTCTACTTTAAAGGAAACATTGTATATCCTACTTACTTTCTTTTATTAAAATATGTCACCATGCGCTTAAGCTGTTTTAAATATACCCTCTTATATTGAAAAATAGCTCGCATCCACATGTGTTTGAGAAGTCCTGTATCCTTTACATCATGGAATTAAATCAAACCGAAAGCGAATCTTCTTTCGTTTGTTCAAAACTCTATTTCAAGACAAAATATAAAATTTATTGTAAGTACGGTTGCACTCGTGTAGCAAGGGCGCCGATCCCGGGGGACCGAGGGGCCCAGGCCCCCAAAGCTCATGTGGGTCCTTCTATTGTATTTGTGAATATACAATATTTGGCATAATTTGAGTGCAATTTGTCTTTAAATATTCCTGTATATACCTTCTGCATCTGAATGGACCCCCGCAAATTTACAGAGAAATCGGCGCCCTTGTCGTGTAGCAATACCACCTTTTAGAGAAACGTGGTGGCCACGTTTCTAATACAAGACCCTACATGTTACGGATTATATTGTCTATTTAAAACAAGGGTGGAGAAAATCAATAATATATAGAACGAAAATAAACGTGAACACATTTGAATACTCTATAAGATGTGTATGTGCATTAAAATCCCAATTATGGAGCATACCTTCTAATCTATTGTTCTAATGTGCTCTAGGTTTCTTGTGCACAGAAGATTCATCGTCTCCTGGCAACTATGGCCTCAAAGACCAGGTTCGAGCGCTGCAGTGGGTCAACCAAAACATCGCGAACTTCGGTGGCAACCCTGACAGTGTTACGATTTTCGGAGAAAGCGCTGGCGGCGCTAGCGTTCATTTCCATATGATGTCCCCTCTCTCAAAAGGTAAGTGTTCATCACATTTCACGATCTAAAATGCTTGTGTTCATTTTTTTTCACTAAAAGAATGTTCTATTTCTTTTCATCTCCCTCAACATCATACTTAAATGAAACTACTTTTAACATTTTAATTGGTTGGCTGGAGTGTATTGTCCCCTTTCAGCACCGAAGCTGTATGAAATGTAGATCTATTTCAACCTGGAATACAAATTGCCGTAATGTGTTCAAATTTGAAACCTCTTTCACTCGAAGTCGAACCCAGAACCTCGTGCACGAAAGCCGCGCGCTAGCAATTAGACCAGCAAGCAAGATTTTAATCTTTTAAGACTGCATAGAAAAGAAACACACTGACCAGCAAAAACATTAAGACCACCCGCTACTCTTTGAACGAATTTATTGGACTGACGTAAGAGGCACAACAGAACCGCTCGCCAGATGGTGACAGGGATCTCACTTGTTCAGCTAGTGTGGTGTTTATGCGTAGAATGGGGAAGACTGACGACATAGCAGAAATTGACAGGGGCTCGATTTTGATGCCCAACCATCTGGGAACGAGCATCTCGGAAACAGCGTCCCGAGTCTCCTGCACTGTTTCAAATGTCAACACTTCGGGCACACCAGCATATCGTGTAATGCGAGTGCTGTTCTTTGTGTGAATTGTGGCCAGGGTAGTCATGGTGTCGAGCATTTTGCATAGAACGACCAAACTCTTTTGTATCAATTGCAAGGGCAAGCATTCTGCTTGGTCTCTGGACTGTCCAGCCTTTCAACATGAGAAACGTATCCGAGAGCTAATATTTGTTGAGAAGACCTCTGAATAAACTGAAAGCATCCCTTCCTCGTTTTCTGTGCCCTTTGCTACTGTTGCAGTTATTTCTTGTAAATCTGTGGCAACTCAGGTGTCCGATGTTTCCACCCAAACAGATCTTGTTCGCGTTCAAAGTCCAGAAATTCTTAACCTCGTCACATCGAGGAACGAATCCCCGAAAATCCCACGTATTTGTTTTAGTTGTGGTTTTCGGAGAACTCTAGTTCATCGTGTTCATCTTATATGGCCGGCCTAAAATTTAGTCAGTATATATGCGAGCTCAATGATGCGGTTCTTTCCCCGAAAATAGCAAAATCCACACCTGTTCCTATGCCACCTGTAATTTCTTTGAAATCTGACAAGGGTGCAGGACGACATGACGGATATTGAGTGCACGGTAGTCAGCTCTAGTCAAATGGTAATCTTTGTTCCTATTATTACCATTTATTGTTGTTACACATTTTATCTATTGTTACTATTACTACTCTTTATTGTTACATTTATATTTTCTCTATTGTTATTTGTTATTGTTATATACTTATTATTCTATTTATTTTATCTCTTATGTTTTTATTTATAATTTGCGGCATTTGTTCCTTATATTTTACTAAGTTCATTTTTAAATTTTATTTAAGGCAGTCGTGAGGGGGACAAATAGTTCGATGCTGACGTCTCCATTAAACCTAAATCAATCAACCCTGTCAACTGGAACAATATTTCTGTAAACTAGTTCCAAAGATAATGTTTGTTCTTTTTTTTATGGCTGTTCAAGGGCTTTTCCACCGCGGCATCTCACAGAGTGGAACAGCGCTCGTCAGCTGGGCAGTGGCCACCAACGCCCGCCAACAGGCTTTCAAACTGGCCGAATTGGTTGGTTGTTCTAACGAATCTTCAACCAGCGTCGTCGAGTGTTTGGCCTCCGTCCCTGCAGAACAAATGATCAGCATGGACGTCCATTTCAAGGTAAATGCATTCATCTTGTAAACTTATTGCATGGAACACATATAGAAACATCTGTTTGTCTATTTGTCCCTGTTCGTATTTTTGTTTAAGAGTGACATGATCGGTCCTCACTACTAGATGTCAACAAAACAACTTGCTACAACAATTAACTACACCAATGAATTTCCGAGAAAATTTTATATGAATTTGATGCATCACATGCACCTATTCCCATTTGAAAAAACGAAAGTTGAATCCAAGATGGCAGCCGGAATGGGTAACACGTGTCAGAGAAGCAGTACTTGATCCAATTTGTTTTGCATATACCCGCATTCATATCCAATTATATGTAAAGAAACTAAAAGCAATTTTGTTAGCGAGCTTTATAGTAGTGGTTGATTGAATTCCGCATATATGAACACTCATAAATATGAAAATTACCCATATGGGCCGCTAAAATTAGTACAATACACATTGGGCCGCGGAGAACTTTGCATTTGAATCAATTTTACACGAATCCCGAGGGGACACTTAAGAATGTACCTTATGAGATTATTACAATGTTTTCATCATTTGTGCCCTGCAAATTCGTGACTAGTTCCTCAAACTATGTACAAGCTCTGGTTGACTTTCTTTTGCATTACCGTTGTTTGAAGTTTGAAGTTTGTTTCTTAGAACTTTTGTAATGAATAAATGGATATCTAATAATTTCTCTGTACCAAGATTTTTTGGTAAATTTTCCGATGGAAAGATGAAGCAATTTTGCTCGAAGAGTAAAGAATGTTTCTGGTATTTCACTGACTTTTAATGTTAGTACTAAATACTTACTACAGAATTAAAACGGTAGAGAATACAGATTGTTTCGAGGAAATTTTGAACCAGTTATATCCAAAATACCGTTTAAGACGAAATATTTAAGAAGGAAATTAAAAATACAAATCATAGAATTTAAGTATAAATTTACCGCTGCATAAGTTTAGAGTTCTATGGGAAATAAAAGTTTCAAACGGGAGAAAATGTTAGATATAAATAAAATGAGCAGTGCAAACACGAACAGGAAAAGAATTTTGGTTTTGTGCTATTCTAAACAGTAATATAGAAATAAATTTTCGGGAGGTAAAATAGGACGTTTGAGGACGACCTCTGAGGGACTATATACCAACTATCGATAGGTTTTCAAAATTGACCTCTTTCAAAACATGGGAATGATTTTAACCATCGTGTTACAAAATCGCATTTCATCACTGTTGAAATGAACACAGGGTTCACTTTCGAAAAAAAAATGGCTGTTACCGTCATGTACGTTGTGGTTCGGAACAACTTTTAGTCTCTTATTTCGCCTCTTTTCCTTTTCTTTTCCCAGCTACTTCACAACGGACATGGTCCATACCCATGCCAGCATCTTTGTCATGCTGTGGCCGGGAACGCAGGTGACTCGGATGCAGGCAACGTAAAAGACATTATACTGAACTGTGTGTGATGAAATTATGCAATAAATTTACAACAAATTATAAAACTAAGATTCAAATAATGAATGTATAATATCACTTAATAAACATACATGTTACATGCACATCAACCAAGAAAACAAATGAATTAACAACCTGTTGCTTATTGTATCAACGAAATAGGTGGCTTGACATGCAAACTAAACAACTCACGTCATTCTTCGGCTAGCCAATAATGCTGTTCTATTACTGTCCTGGGGTTAGGTCCCAACTGCTGCTTCCGTGATGAGTATCCCAAGCTGGCGCCACACGGTAATCCCTAGTCCATGGGGTTATTGAGACGTTTTATAACACAAGTCCACTTATCGTTAAGATTACTGCGATAAAATACGAACTATCCCTTTTTAACACATACAAAAACCCATTAATTCTGTTTTCACATTCGGCGTATTAAAAGAAAATGTTTATATGCACGTAAATATATAGTAACGCTATGATTGTAGGCAGCATGAACGCTGCTTTCGATAAAATGCGACGAGCACAGGAGCAAACAGCGACGTGGAGGTAGCCCTCACAAGGGTGCCGGAGCACTGAGGCTTTGTCCAGTTAGCTATTGTGTATAAGAACTTGAGGCTGGAGCTCCCCGCTTATGACGTATAGTGTTGAATTCAAGCTCTTTGGCTTAAAAGATGCGGATGCTTCGAATGGACCAGCGAGCGATGGGCGATAACAACATGTAGGTGTTATTGCAAATGTCCCGTTTTCTGGACTCAGAAAAGTGTTCACAAAGGGAGTCGTTGTCTCCACATCGTATGTCCATATATAGCCATGAAATCGGGCTGAGACTCACCAACACAGACGAAAAGACATACCAAAGCGATGAGAGAAGAGTTTCTAGAATGTTAGAGAATATACGAGGCTTGGCTAATAAAGTTCGAAATTAAGTCCATTTTTCCCAATATCCCTTTTAAATCCAAAAAAAAAAAAAAAAACTGAGCTTTAGGTCGGTGATATCGCTTTATAATAAAAACTTTACCTACAGTCTACTGCACTGATACCGGTTCGAAGTCATGATGTTTCTTACCTGCCTGTCTCCAAATCTGATCTGATATTATTCTTTTTCAAAATGGTAATATATTTCAAGAGATATATACAGTCTTCCCGAGCAGTGTACTTCTGCACAACTTTGGTCTGGGAATTGCAGATGTTCCTCCTGGAATGACGATCTCTCTGTGTAGCTGGGATCGAACCACGGATATCCCGCTTCAATATTGATAGCAGATCAAAGCTCATTCATGGCTAAGCGGTTATCGTACACGCCTTTGGCGTGGGAGACCCGGGTTCGATTCCCGGTGGGAGCTCATGTGGTTCAGATTCCAGTGTTAGTCAGTATGTCTCGTCTGACAGCTGTTGCTGAACTCTTGTTGCTGAAAGGGACGTTAAACTCAAAATCAACTCAACTCAACTCATTGATAGCAGATCGAAAAAGTCTTCTCTCTCTCTTTTTCTGTGTGTAGAACTGATTAGCTTCAGGATGTTTTTGATATGTGTGCCTTTTCCAGAACTTCAATAAGATGTTTTGGTCAGTTCTGGTATTTATAGATGATCTTCCAAACAATAGTAAAGTTACTAGGTCCTATCTTTTCAAAATGGCTGAACCAAGTCTGAAGCTGACGGCAACCACTAATTTCACAAAAATTCGAAACAGTTTATGGTTTTACGGTAAACAAATACGTCACTGCTTGGAAAATTGCTTTAAACTATTATTAAGTTTAAATATTCTCGAAATAACAGCTCAAAATTCATCTTCTTTTAAAATTATTTTTACTAAATTTTATTCTTCGTTGATGACCCTGTTCTGACTAGCATAGAAGCAAACACTCGAATCCTTGAAGAAGCTGAAAAAGGACATTAGCTTGGCTGGCTTCTCCTCGGTCGAAGGAGGTTCACGACCTGTTTAATTACAAGGAATTGTACCCTAAGATTTGCTAAGAAAGTTAATTTGGATTATTTGACCAATCAAGAAGGTAAATATCGAAAGAGGGACCAATGAAATTCTGACAACACGAAAAGGATTTCAAACGAAAGAAAAAGTAAAAAAAAAAAAAAAAAAAAAAAAGAATTATGACTAAAGCATATAGAATTTAATAAATATTATCGTTTCATATAATAACCATATTATTTATTAAATAGAGTATGCTGTGGTCAGAATTCGTTTTCTAGTTTATGAAAGAAAAGGGACATAGAATGGGGAAAATGTTACCATGCCTCTTACGTGTAGAAATGAAGTTAAAATCGAAATTTCGAAGATGCGTGCGGTTATTTTATCTGAATTTATACTTCAGTGATAAATTTGCCATATCCAACCATTGTCAATTCGACCAAATGAGCAAACAAAAAAAAAAAAAAAAAAAAAAAATCTTGAATTCAAAGACGAAACGAAAGATGGTTTTAACTTAAAGATATTTTGATCTTTAAACAATGGCTTTTGGATCAGTTTAAAAGCGTCGCCATGTTGTTCCTAAATTGTAAAAATTTTAAAATGAAGAAAACTAACATTCCTAAGTAGTAAAATTTAGAAAATAGTAGACATACGACCTTGAAAAATTAAACGGGGAAGAATACTGTAAAAATAAATTTAAACGAAAAGAAACCTGAAATCACAAACGAAGTAGTTAATCGTCTCATATTCTTAAGTATTAGTGGACAATTTGATAAGCCAATAAATAACATTCAAAAGACAAACTGCAGATTGATTTAAATAAGTTAGCACCTCTTTGCAGATCTTTCGTTAGTGCATGCAGAAAATTTGGGTATGCAATTCATCAGGTCATGGCCGTTGAACCCTCAAGTTTTCCACTATACAGCCTATAAGAGCTGACAATAATGATTGGCCCATTTAATTGTATTTTGTGGATATTACATGGCCTAATATCAAAATATAATATTTTTCTTTCTTATTGACTTATTTGCAAAAAAAAAAAAAAAAAAAAAAAAAAAATGTGCAAACGAGCTTCGGTGAAACTATAATAGACTTCTAAGTTATTGACATAGGGAGATGTACCACTTCCAGTGTTAATGAAGAGATATTATATATGTAATTAGCGTTTAACAGAAGAAATATTGTCCAAAGATGATACATACCAGTAGATAGTATAAATCTTGTTGAACTGACAAGTAAGGTTTCCCAGGTGATACACGCCGATTTTAATCAAACTTCACAGGTTTGTAGAACAGCAAAAAATAAGCGACACGTATTTTTTATAGCGGCCCATATGCATATTTAGGCGGTATAATAGGGCTGTCAAATTGGGACAATAAAGCATACTTTAGTTAATAGCGCGAAAACGAGAAGAGATAGCCAACTGTTGTAAACGAGCAAGTTGTCATGACACGATAAACATTTCAATAACACATAGCGCTTCCACGGGGATAATCCACAACATCCGCAAATGGACCAATCAGGGATGAAAAACAGTCACAGAGCTTTATCTATTACGCGGAATCCAAATAACGTAGGTAAGAATAAAGAATGATAAAAAATAAGTGATACGTGTTTTTTCGTTTTTGCAAGATGAGACAAAAAACGTAAATATATGCATCGTTATCTCAATGTCGAAAGATTGGAGAACTGGGAATATGAAGATGTGAACGCCTGTATGAGAGGCAACCCGTCAATCAGTGGTGTAGAACTGGTTGCAGACACGCCAGAAGAGAGACATTGGCTCAAGGACATTGTAGTGTAAAGAAGCAGAACCAGAAATGCGGCGAAAACTGGGTATTACCTGCGAGTGTATGTCTACGTCAAACACGGAAGCCCTACAGTGTGGAAGTGGGGGCACAGTTGTGTTTTGAAACTAATAGACGGCCGGTTGATGGCGAACGTTTGTGCATCCTATACGTGGATATACGTGTGTTTGTGTGTATATGCCATGTAAAGATACCGGTAGAAGTCCTGAACATATGAACCCGTGTGTTGTGAAGTAGTCAGCATGAGGTGTGTGTAAATGGTATGCTATTGTTTGCAGTGTTGTGAAAATGATGTATGTAAATCCACACAATGTGCTGGATATGTTAATGGACACACACAAAGAAACAAAACGTGTTAACACTGTAAAAACAAAATATGAAATGGAAATAAAGGATATACTTGTTGATGTCCTGGAAAGTTTCTGGAAAGGTTGTAATACCGAAGTAGACGTTAAAGATGATCTGGTATTTATTGATAATGATGTACATGAAGTCGCTTCTTCACTCGCGAGTGAAGATCACAGAAAGCAACGAAGACGAAGGATTATCACAATACAACGTCGGTATTGCGGAGAAAGGGAGCACCAGCGAAGCTGTAGACACAGAATATAAAGTGAAGGCAGTTCAGTTTTGGAAAAGTGGAAAGAAGAGGCGTCTGTCGTTTCAAACTGTGAAACATAGGTTCAAGTTCGTCAAAAGTAGGAAAGATCTCTATAAATGGGAAAGACAGTTGCATGACGGTGGAACAAATTATGAAAAAGGGACGCATATTGATGCAATCGTATATGAGAAATTTCATACTGCTAAATGCAAAAATCTTATAATTCATGACACAGACTTACGACGTTGGGCTATAGAAGCTAGTCAAACAGTGGGATTCGACGGGCTTAAAGCGTCAAAGAAATGACTATGACAGTTTAAAAGGCGTCATCACATCATATCACGGAAAATTACAAATTATGTCACGTACAATAGTGCAGAACAATCCAAAGATATACATGATAATGCTAATAGGTTCGTGCAAAGTTTTCGCTCATGTATAAATTCTCATGGCGCGGAGAATGTGTATAATACAGATCAGAGTGGATTCAATTTGGAATTTCATTCGGGTAGATGTCTGGCAATGCGTGGAGAGAAACAGGTCTACGCAAATGTTCAGTCTCTGTCTGCGACGACACACAGTTACACGATACAGCCAATCGTATCTGCCAATGGAAAGCTACTGTCGCCTATGCTCATCGTCTAGAAAGAACCTCAGAGAAAGTTCGGGCCACTGGTACAACAGAAAATGCTTCGACCAGAAATCTTGCTGATTTGTGCATCGACATCCGGCAAAGTAACCAAAGAAATAATCAAATTATGGTTTCAGCCTGCGTACCTTCCACATGTTGGTGACCGGAAGTTCTATTAGGCTCATGTCCGATTTCAATAAGAATCATTTGTATGACGAATATTAACTACAATTGCTTATATTCGTTCCATACAATATTCGACATTACGCTACATTCTGTTAAATAGCAGCCGGCTATGGTTCAACATACAGCATGTTACCGAAAATAGTGCTTGTGTAACATATTCATGTGTTTTGGTTTAAATGCATGCTCATATGCATGTGACTATGAATTGTCTATTTTTGTCAACCTGTTCAATTGTGTTCAACATGTTGTTTAGTATCCCGCAAAGGGCGTATTTATCCCTACAACGGGCTTGTTGCAAAACAATATCAATGTTTGTATTACTACCCTATACGGCCGATTCTTACAGGAAAGGCTTGATTTCGTTTACTGCTGGGCGGCTTTTGAGTTACTGATTATGAGCATTGAACTGTTCGCAATCACTAACTACTAATAGATATAACATATAAACCATTGAACAACAAGACCAGGTTTGGTATTTCTCTCTCGAGCAGGATTCTACCTGTCACCTGCAACCAGTTTTACAACACTGATTGACAGGTTGCCTCTCATACAGGCGTTCACATCTTCATATTCCCAGTTTTCCAATCTTTCGACATTGAGATAACGATGCATCTATTTACGTTTTTTGTCTCATCTTGCAAAAACGAAAAAACACGTATCACTTATTTTTTATCATTCTTTATTCTTACCTACGTTATTTGGATTCCGCGTAATAGATAAAGCTCTGTGACTGTTTTTCATCCCTGATTGGTCCATTTGCGGATGTTGTGGGTTATCTCCGTGGAAGCGCTTTGTGTTATTGAAATGCTTATCGTGTCATGACAACTTGCTCGTTTACAACAGTTGGCTATCTCTTCTCGTTTTCGCGCTATTACCTAAAGTATGCTTTGTTGTCCCAATTTGACAGCCCTATTATACCGCCTAAATATACATATGGGCCGCTATGAAAAAATACGTGTCGTTTATTTTTTGCTGTTCTACAAACCTGTGAAGTTTGATTAAAATCGGCGTGTATCACCTGGGAAACCTTACTTGTGAATGAAATGTTTTCCAAGTAACCGACAAAAACTAGACTTTTGTAATTCTAAAAATTGAAATATACATTGATCAAGCATTTATTTTGACACTAGCGAGACGAAAGTATACGAGACCTTTAGTCAGATACAGCACAAAATTTTAGTTTTTGTTTAACTATAATTATTTACTTTCTGAGATAATCAATCGAGCAGAGCGGAAGAACTTGTTTCAAGCAAAATATGAGCCGTTCCTTTGAGGAAATAGACAAAAGCTGAAACGTTTGTTGCTTGTTGCCAACACTAATCCATAACTTTTACTGTGCGGCACTACATTGGATTCATCAGTGTTTCTCTTGTGATAACGGTAATAGTTACACAGATTCGCCTTACAGTTGCGTCCACTCTACTTGTTAAAATGATTTTTTTTTTCGAAATTAATTAATTCAAGTTCGTTGGTATAAGAGACATCAGTGACCGTTTTAGGTAATGTTCTCTGTTAGTTATCAAATTCACTTAAGTTTTTTATTGAGTTGTTTAGTTCAAGTTTTAACCTGTAAAAATTCATCATACAATAATTTTTTATTTCTTCTTCAGGAGTGGGACATGGACCCTATGATCCCTTTCAAGCCTTGTGTGGAGAAAGGAATTCCGACAGAAGAAGCGTTTCTCCCTGGACAACCTCTGGAACTACTAAGACAAGGAAAGTTCCATGCTGTACCCTGGATAACAGGAATCACCAGTGGAGAGGGGGCTCTCAAAGCCACAGGTGAGTCATATGCTAATGCTGTTGAAATATTGCCTATCATATAGTGAATCTAGCTACTCTTTATACACTGAATGCTCACTGAATTGCGACTACCCCTCCACAAAAGGAAGTGTGGCCAGCAGCCGAGCTGATTACATGACCTGTTCTTTCATTTCAGAAAAAGAACACATTCGAATTGGCTTGTTACTGCCAAAATAGTTTTCAGTCTGGGAAAATAGTTGTCAAATGAATCATGTTGTGCTAGGCTTGGGTGATGAACTAGGAAAGAACATTGACTAGTTTAGTGAGTAGCATTTTGTACTTTCTGCAGAATTATGCAGAGGAAGATTAATATCGTTCTTTAGTTTCTCAGTATTTTGAAAAAAAAAAAAAGCGAAAAATGAAGAAGGAATGATTATTATATCTAAGGACTGCTTCCACCATCACGTTAGGAAGTTTTCCTATCATGGTAGCATGTTTTAAGTTGTTATACTTGAAAAAATAAGCGTACTTTTCAGAAACTCAGTCTATCTGTTCTGAAGGTAATTTCTTTTAACATGTAAAAGTGACAGTTGCTTTATGCTAATAAAAAAATAGTTGCATCCATGGAGACATCTTGTAGTATATTTCTTTCCTAAGCTGCGGAAACACACGAAAGCAGGGACAACATCACTACTTGCTCCGTAGATCATTACGCTCGTCAATCATATACAACAGAGGCTCCCAAAAAAAAAAAAAAAAAAAAAAAACTATTGGAGATTTTTTTCTTTCTACCTGCTTTCAGATATAAGTCAATCTGTTTTTTTTTTTTTTTTAATGTATTCTTGCCTTTAGATATATAAGGCTTTCGAGTACAAAAGGGAGTCAACAGAAGTTACGTACAATCTGAACACTTACAGATTACATTTAAGCTGGTCAAGTAGTAATACCACACTGTCCTGTGGCAACCAGTTTTCGTTCGTATGTGCACAATTTGTGGAAGTCTTTCCCTTAGAAAATAGAGTTATAAATGGACGATGCATTTTCAAGAAACAAGCCTTTGTTGATTTTGCTCTTACTAGTAGTGATGACTCATATGAAGATGTCATCTGACTGAATATTCGTATCGTATTCGATGATAAACGACTTTGATGGCAGTGGAAATTTTGAAGAATATGTTCCAGTTTTTCTGCTAATGAAACACGTGGATCTAACGTAAGTAGTGGAAATTCTCCTTTACTGCCACCAAGATCCTGCGTACATACTTAAGGAGAACTCGGAAATCATCTTCCACCTCATCGTCCACAAACGGCTGCCGTTACCATGATAGCCATTCGATTTCTTAGCATTACATACAATTTAAATACCACATCGATAGTAGACACTTAGGAAGAAATAATTCGCACAGCAGACAAGTGAAAGAAAAATGTGTTTTTATGTTGTGAACAGTCTGTAATTACTGTGCACTTCATTTTGTTATGTTGTAGTTATTGTTCTATTCACTTTTGTGCAGCATAAATCTGTGTGTGTGATTATACGCACCACAGTTGTTCAGTCATGGAATTTAGCAACATTAATAAAGTATTTCATAACAGATATAACTATCCGTCTGGGAGTTTTCCTTTTACTCATAATGAATTAAATTTCATTTCGCTTCAAGGACCAATCAGCGCTTTACAAGTATAACTCTAGTTCCTGAGAAGAAATTATTTGCTTTATAAGAGTAGAAACCTGTTAAACTAACAACTACAATTGTTGAGTAGCGCTTTAGTTTAATAGTGTTTGTGAGAATTGTGTAATTGGTGTTATTTCGTTGCAGCTGTTTTCGACAACCCTCTGCTGGTGGAGGAGCTGAATGCAGACTTCAGCCGAATCGCTCCAATCTCCCTGTTCTACAGAGAAACGTCTCCGCAGGTGGACGTGGTCACTCAAAGACTCCGGGAGTTCTACTTCGGTGAAGAACCAATCGATTACAACGCCATTCAGAAAGTGGTTGATGTAAGTAATCAACGGAGTTGGAGATTTCATTTGCTTAAACTTTTCATCCTCAGATTAGCAAAGAAAATCTTTTCAAAATGGTCTTTTTGCAATGTTCCTGAAAACTTAGCTAATTACTATACAGTTGTAAACATAGAGCTATGACTTAAGGGACATGCGATAAGTGCAAAGTTATGAAAAAATGTATGTTATTCAAGCAGTTCTTGAGGTTCAGCGAACTTAAACCGTGAAATAATTTCACATCTCCTACCTTGTTCCTTGCACGAGGCTCTCTAACAATTGCTAGATCTTATGTAGGATATTGGTCCTCATGGTTTGCAATTAGTGATTGCAAAAGTAATATCAAAGAATATGTTGACCGAACTTGATTTCAAGCGTGCGTTCTCCAGAAAGAACATCCCATCATTTATTAAATCGTTTCGAACTCGCGTTTCCAGTTGCAATTTTATTTCTTTGAGAGAGGCTACGATAGCAATTGAGCTGGTTGACGAAGCGGCGGATTGCAACATAAAACAGAACGCCTTGTTATAAAATATTTTTCCGACGAAAAGTCAGTTACTAACTGCAAATCAAGGCACATAACATGGTTTATAAATATAATATATGCTACACTTGTATTTAGTGCTTGCTAACTGAATTGATTTCTGGGAAAAAGAAAATTAATTTTTGCAAAGGTTGGAAAAGGTTATTTTATAAAAATTAATTTTAGGTTTTGATTTAGAAACTGTAATCTGTACTTTTGTTGCTTCAGTATGTTCCTTCCCACCATGGACGTTGACTCCGACAAGGCTTGACCTTCGGTTTGCGTCACACACCACATAACGTGTTCTCAAAAATACAGCACGTTTGCAGTTGCACGAATAGTATCCGATTTTAATTCGTTGTGAAAGGACGCTCCAAAGGTCAGAATTTTGCTGTCTATGCCTTCGTCACGGACCATGGCAGTTCAGAATTTAGTGTATATATCATGTGTTCAGTTCAGACATATTTAGTGCTGGAGTAACAGCAATTAAGCTTATTCTCAACCATGTCTTCAGCTTTTGCTATTTGTTTGCTTATCTGCACCAGCTTGCAAATGTCTTTAGCAAACACGCGCTCATGCCATCAACCACAACAAGGGTGCATCATCATTGTCTGTTGCGTGTCTGGATGTCAAGCTTCCGACACAGCAGCAAACCGCGTACGAGTTGCTCCCGATCAGCTGTCTCCTGTGATCTGATCTCTGTAAGTATTTTGCCCAAAGTATGCACTCCTACTGGCAACCATGTCAGCGAGAAAAAGTTCCATTCTATTAACCCTATTTTGGTCAATTGGCAAACGTAGTCGCGTGGGGCACTTGTGATCGGACACTCTGATTTCATACATTCCTATTTAGAGAATTATATTAACCATTCGTTTTGTAAAGACAATATTGCACCATTTATTATTCAGCACATTCGTGTAGAATGCTCAGGTTACGGAAACCCTAGAGAGTATTACGACTGTCTAACGATATTACTAAATTTGGGGAGGGGAGGGGGCAACCTGTTTTCAGCGATCGTATTCTCGCTTTTATTCGTTAACATTTTCTGAGGCTTTTGTTTTTATCTCTTAATTGTTTTATTAATTGTTTTTTTTATTATTCTAGCCTTATTATGAACGATATGTGTATTTTCGTGACGGGGACAAATAGCCTCCAATTAATTAATCAAACAATGGACACAAGTATCCTTCTTTCGCACCTTTTTTGACAAGCACAAAGTGCCTCAAAAAGACAAAGAAAACACTTCTGCATGAGGAAGAGATTCCCGAACGAGAACAGCTATATTATCTTGGATTCTGAAAATATTTAAAAAGTAGGAAGATTTTTTTGTGTAATCTCGAACTCAACACAGAGGGTCTTATGCAGAAGGTTCAAAATGTTTTTCTCAATAAGAAATACGTAATTATGATCTATTCAATGCTAACCGTGCAGCTTATGTCAAAGTGGTTTGAGAAGTAATGCCAGCGTATTTCCTGAGACATTCCATAATTTACGAAATATCCAATAAGAGTTAAAATTTTTGAAAGTAGTCTTATTAGCATAAAAATGAAAATAATCTTGTAAACAGCGAAACTAGTTTTATTCGCAATCTGAATGTTGGTTATTTTAATGCAATATCATTAGAAAGATGTTTTGTGTAGTTAAAAAATTGCGTTATTCTAGTTAAGTGGTCTAAGACAATAAATATGTAATGCTTGTTTTAGACACTAAAATATATATGCTAAATTTACCGTGTTTGGATAAATATTAGTAGGATTAGATGGGTTTTTACTTTGGCTGTTTTTTTCTTTTTTTATATATAGCTGTACACTGACGGCTGGTTTCTGACGGGAGCTGACCAAGCAGTGACCCTCCACGCCGTCGACGGACGAGCACCTGTCTTCTATTACCTCCTTTCCTATCGAGGATCCAGGAGCTTCAGCGCCCTCTTCGGAGACGCAACCAGAGACTATGGTGAGAGCATTCTCAAGAATAGTATTTAAATCTCTCTTGAATTTTAATATTTCAGGTATGAAAAAACTCCATAATCATCGGTACTGACACCTTATACAGAGGTTGATCTGTTTCCATCTCAACAAACTGAAATAGTTGTTTACCTAATATATTCCATCCTCCCACCATCGATCATGCGTCTTGTGGTGACCATTGCATGACATCAGGCTTTCTTGTATCTGTTATAATTGCACTCCTCCTTGCAGACTGTCCAGAGATCCATTTATCGTGTGAACCATATGTGATGAAACACGCCGTTTAAGAAGTCCAGAAATATACTAATCCATGGTACTAGTTTCTGGACTGTTAACGGGAATATCCTTCAACGAAATAGCATGGATACCAGATGCAACTGGTACGCGTCGATAGAAGACCAGCGATAGTTTGGGCATGTGACTTGAAGCTTTATCCTGGAGCTGTTCCAGACGGCAGGTGTCGTCTCCGTACAATGCTTGTATTTCATTTGCGTAAACTGGGGATAAGATATGTTTTTGGTAATAAGAAACATTGATTTTGACATTTTTTCGATCTTATGAATCTTGAGCTCCCCTCCATAGTAAATGCTAGTACAGAACCAAAAAGCTTTCGAGAAATGCTCTTTCCTTTGAAGCAGAAACATACATTGATGTGTTTCATGAATACCTCTGTACGTTATGACCCAAACTTTTCCACAGCTACTGAGTAACATACGTGCTTCGTCTACTATCACAACAAGTTTATAGCGGTCACCAGGTAGGTGGCGCTTGTACAGTCTTCTACACTTGCTCTTGCGCTCCGCGATATGCCGTGGTGTTAATGTTTGACTTTGGCCTTGCGGACAATTTGCACTCTCAGCTTATGATGGATTCCAGAACTGAATATTGATTTGGCCAGCGGTGACCACCCCTTTCAACCCAGCACTTACCATTCTCCCCCAAGCTTACCATTCTCCCTCCCAAAAGTGTGTGAAAATGCTTGCCCAGGTTGCCCCTAGAAAAAATATAATGATTTGTTACAATGTCAAATGCACAGGAAACTACTTCATTCTGTAGCCTGTACCCTCTTGTTTTTAAAACAGAATCAGCCTATAACTACTTTATGCCTCCTGCTATAATTTTGTCCCTTCAATCAAAACAGATTGTATAGTTTGCTATGATAATTAATTATTTTAAAATATTGCTCATACTACCGTAGTTTCTACTCAACAGCTACTCTTCCTAAAAGCATCATTATGCGTAACTTAAGTTCCATTCTGTTAATGATAAATTGTCCTTCTCCCAAACAAAATAACAACCTCAACTCCACTTGTGGGCACCGATGATTTGACCACATGGATCACCGATGATTTGGTTCTAATCTATCTTCATAGCCGCCATATCTTATGAGTTTCATTAACACTCTGTTCAGATGTGATTTTGTTGGTAATGTAGATTGTAAAGGAGGTTGCCGTCCATAACGTTTAAACATACCGTATTATCACAAAAACATTGTTCGGGCACTATTGTGCTATACGGGAAATGGTACAGTTTGCATGCTAAAGAAACATGATGTATCGTCCCAAAAGCGACTTTTCTCGATGGTATTTGACTACTACAACACAGTGACTCTGCTTCACAGTATTTGAGAAACTGATATACTAGGATTGCGCACAAAACGAGACAGAGCTATTCCAATAGAAACAGCCAGATTTTTGAAGCCTACATCACTTTTATGACACATTTTTGAGACGAGATAGCCTCAGTCCTTGTCTAGCACGCATCTCTACATAGTTTTGTTTCTCTGTGAAACCCGCTTTTGACATAAGTCTGTAACTTGTTTGGATCTAAACGGATCAGCCTCTGTAATTGTTACTCTTCTTATATGGTTCAGTGGTAGAGCCTCACGAATCGTGCATAGACTCATGGTTCCATCCCAGGCCAAACAACTTGAGGTATTCTATATATGAGTTTTCTTCCAATTCTCTAGTTTCGTTGAACTGTATATTTTTTTTTTCAATTATTGTGTTTGAATTTCCCTGTAATGATCGACCCCCATTTGTTACCCTACAGAATGTAGTTCGTGGGATGTTGAGTTAACCCTTTACATCGCATTCTGTTGTGTTCTCCGCACGAATTATAACTTCAGTGATAATTTAATTGGCATTATTGCTTTCTTACAATATTCATATACACGATTTACAGGTCGCTTGTTTAGATATTTCTAATCTTAGTCAACAGGGGACAGTCAAATTTAGTATTGTAGAAGCTTTATCTCCTACGTTCCGCGAATGTTCTTTCCTTATTTTTATATTTGTGGTTTCTTGCTCTATAGGAAGATATTTCAACGAAACTGCTGATAATTACTGAAAATATTCTTATGATATTTGACCATAATAGGGCAATGCTCTCAGTAGCAACATGCAAGAGCTATTTTATGGCGATGTTGCTTTGAAATAAAAATCCTGTATTTGGTAACCGAAGTACAAAAATACTTTGAAAATTAGGAAGTTATGATCAGGAAGACATGGTTCAACCATAAAAGCAGGGGTGCCCACAAGGGGGGGGGCTATGACGCAAACTGCGTCATTGAAATATTTGGGGGGTTAAAAATCTATATAAATACGTTTGATGGGGGGGGGAATTAATCGAAAAGAAGTTTTTTTTCATGGAAGAACACCTACGGATAGACAATGGGGGGTGCGTCATAGACATAAGGGGGGGTGGGCACCACTGATAAAAGCAAACTTAATATTTTAATGGTAATGCTATCAATGCTTGCTAACTAAAGAGTCAAAGCGTTCACTTCTTCATACGCTGGAGAATGGTGAAATTTGGAGTCAAAGTATTTCTTTTCTAGCGTCCAATAAACAGTCTCTTCCAGTAGGCATATCCCAATATATCCCCTTTTCGGACATTCGTACCAGCAACAAACACTGGAGATTTTCAGTAAAATACGGTTTTAATATTTAAACTCAGAAATAAATGTAAAACATTGATATAAAATGTTCCCTAAAATATTTCTTCAAATACTTTGCAAGATTTGGAGATATCAGGGAAAAAATTCTCTCTCTCTCTCGAAAAAAAGGAAAACAAAATCGTATTGGTTCACGTCATAACTGTCTCTGCAATAGAAGTCTGCCTTTACCCAGCATAGACTCCCTAATTACATTTTTATACAATACTGCAGACAACGGATATCTCTACAGTTAGGGAAGAAGAATTCCTGAAAACTGATTCATCGCAATAGCGATTACTGCGTAATTTAAAAGAAGAAGATGCGACGAAAAAGCAGGCGTATTGGATTCCTTGCCCACATAAACAACCTCACAAAAATGAGCGAAAATGAATTGAACTTAACTGAACTGAACTGAAACAGGAAAAGGTAAGCTCTCCCCACTAGACTAGTGACTGGCGCGTGCGTATGTGGTGCACATGAACTCGGGTTCTATTCCCGATGACGAACTACAAAAATTTAATTTAATCATTATTCATTTTCAATAATGAATCGTCTCTTTAGCTCAAAGGACGTGAAACTAATTTCGTTTCGCAGTTTTATAAAATGACATCAAATTAAAATAATAAAAAGAAAACCCAATTTGCTCTATATCTAGAGAACTCCTTAATTTTCAGATAGACCCTTGGGCACCACTTATGTCATTTCCGCATACAGTAGAACCCTCTAATCCGTCACTTTTGGGACTGAAGGTATGGTCTGAGCGCAATAAAGGTTGAATTAGCAGAAAATACAGAAAAAAATACAGATTTACAGTAAAATAAACAGTCTTTGAACTCAAAAATAACTGTATTGTTCTCTATCGAAAAAAACTGCAAAAAACCGCACAAAAGCTGTTATTATTATTATTATTGTAAAGAGCAATAATAACAGTATTTACTATATACAGTATTTACTAGGTAAGCCTATAGTAAAAAATACTTAGAAAGAAGTCAGTTATAGATTTTTGTTTAGCAGATGAAATTCTAGACTAAACTGTAATTTGAAACAAGCTGGACGCCAGCGGTCAATCCAGTCTTCACTACCTGCGAACACACTTGTTTTTTCTAGTTTTCATGTGCAAAGCTATTGTCTTTTCTTTTATAATAGGCTCAGATATCGGGGTTCCTTTCCTTCTTGGCAGAAACACATTGTCAAGGAGTTCAACTTTAGTCTTTTTCAGTGTTTTGCGATTCTTAAGAGCGTTTTCACCATCTATCGTCACTGTATATGATTCAATGTCTCCGATTCCTTCCCCAATCTTTTATTATCGTAAGGACTACATTGAGTTCCTTGCCACTTTTTTCGAGTGATTTCCCTTTGTCCGGTTTATGTAGCACTGCCAATTTTTCATTTAATGAAAGAGTACCGTGTTCATGTTTCACTCCTGACATGTTTAAAAAACACTGTATTGTAACGAACACAGAAGAACACTGTCGTAAAACCAACGAACAGTAAGCACTAAAAAGTACATATGCACAACGGAAGAAATGATACAAGAGATGACAGAGCACTAAAGCGGACAAGCGGTAACACTAAGTAAACAATGGGCCGCGACGACAATGGGCCTCGTGAGTCAGCGACAAATCGAGACAAGTTGGGCTCGAACACGGTCGGATCAACCGGAGTGGCGGACGAGAGGGGTTCTACTGTATTTATTTATTTCGCACTCTATTCTTTTAAATTATTATAAAATAAATTTTAAAGTTTTGGAAATCCCCATTAGATTGATTTTTAATTTAGCGTCCCTTTCAACAGCGAGGCTATGTGAGACGTGGACCTGCTGATTAACGTCGAATCCAAACCACATGAGCTCCCGCCAGGAATCGAACCCGGGTCTAAATTCCCTTTAGAGTAAGGGAGTAAATGACAGAGTGCAATTGAAGAGGAGTTCAAGAAAAATATTGCTTCTGCTCAGTGATATTTAGAACTTCTATAGAAGAGATCGTAAAAAAGGGCCTCCCGAAACGAAAGTGTATTTCAGCAGGTGATTGAAGAGTTAGACGCATACGGTCTGTTCATTTGCTGAATCTGAAACAGAAAATGTTTTGACAGTATTTTTAATTAGATCAACTGGTGCTGTCATTGGAGTTTGTGCCGCCAATTAGAGGATATTAGATGTGATCATACTGGGAGCAAAAGAGACTGTCGTTAAAAGTAGAAAGAAGGATTGGCGTACGCTATGATAATGAAAATAAAGAGACGAAAGGATTAAAATTTGGATAATCAGAGAGAAAGGGTTAGCAGAAATTGGACAAAACGTTGAAGCTTTAAAGTTACCCATTCTGCCTTGTCTCCTACAGTTGACCATCTCATTAAAACTCAGTCACGAGTGACCCATATCAGATTCTCAAAGAGAAACAGCTAGGCCTGGACTGAGGTTCTAAACAATGGGTGAACATTTCAAAAATGAATCATTGTAAAGTATATTTTATCCTGGATGGCCAAATGTCATTTCCTGAAAAGTGAGGTCTATATAGCTCAGACTCTTTGATTACTTAAAAGGAGGGGAGGGGGAAATTCCCTCTTCTGTGTATTTAGCATTATAGGGATGGTACCGAGACCGAGACGAACTTTTATATATTGAGACGAGAACGAGATAGACCTCTATAAATGAAGACGAGACTTAGGTCAGTCTAGAAAGTCTCGGTCTCGTCTCGGATATTGATAGCTACTAAAATTGCCTTTACTCAAAATGTGTTTCGTTGCTGTGTTTGATAATATTGGAACGGTTGACTGATGTACAGTGGCGTATTTAGGGGGTTATAATCGGGCTGAAGCCCCTCCCTTTGTGATCATTTTTCCGCATTGCAAGTACAACACAAATGTTTTTTTTTTACCCGTTCCTCAAGCCTCTCCTGTAACAAAATCCACTGCTGATGTATAACCTTCCCTTCCCCCTCCTCTCTCTCTCTCGCGGATCCAAGGGGAGGTCTATAGAGGCTATGGCTGTAGCCCCCCCTTGACGCTCAGGTATACACTGGATAAAAGAATAAAATGAGCTTCAATCCTACTTTCTTTACACTGGATAAAGCGGCAAACTATGGTTTAGCTCCTCCCTTGATCATGTCCTCCTCCCTTGATCGTGGCTGTATATCGATATATTCACTATCGTTGCAATGCGGTTTGAAAATCTTGAGAAAAAGCTGAAAAGAATATGGGATGAAACTACACGATAGACAGGGAAAAGCAATGGTGATTCAAAAGATGCGGTCTGTTTCAAAGAAAGAAAGAAAAGGGGAGAAAATAAAGTAGTTGAGTAGTTTCCGGTATCTAGGTGATACTACAAAGTGAAGACGTTAAGTGTGAACGTGAAATAAAACCAAACGTGGGAATTGGAAAGAAGTTTATCCTGTAAGTGTGAAGAGTTGAGAAGGATTCTCATTTACTGTTGGAGAGGAATAAAAAAAATCAATCGAATGAAAAACGAATGAGCTAGTCTTGGGAATAGTGGAGATGCTAAATACAAAATTGGGTGTAATTAAAACAAGGAATGGAAACTATATGGACATGGCAGTATTAGGATTAAAAATAAAGAGAGATTGAAGGGAGTATTAAAGTGAGTAATTGTCTGAGGGAGTTACGTTACCTGAAGACCGCTCTGTATGCAAGTTTCTCAGTTTGCAATAAATGGTTCAACTGATGGCAGAATACCTATGATAATCATGATGATGTATGTTTGAAGTTGTAGGTATGAAGAGTTGATGAAATTAGTTCCATTTTATATCTTTGTGTGATCCCTAATTTGCACATTTGTCAGATTCAGACGAAGCTGTGCTCCAAACTTCTTGCTCCATCATCAAATTTTAACACAATATTTCCATCATTAGCTTATAAAATTAAGTTCTCTTTCGTTGACAAGTTTAACTTGTGAAATCATGTGAACGTTGTGTAATAGATTCCTTTTAATAATCTAAATTAAATTATTTTCAGGCGTTTGCCATGCTGATGAGCTTCTCTATCTGTTCAAGAACAATATTATTCGACCAGAAGTGCCTCCGACGGAGTCAGATGTTCATATGGCGAAGATTCTAATCACTCTTTGGACTAATTTCGCAAGGACAGGGTAACAGTTGCTTCTATATTATTCTTCTCTTATTCCAATTTTATGGAGAAATGAAGAAAAATTTAAATTATTTCATTCCAGGTTGTTACCACTTTAAAACGAAAAGGTTTGCAATGCATCGTGATGTACATTCAATTAAGCAAATATTTTTTCAATCCTGCTTCCCAAGAACATAATCTTTCGATATTTACTACTCATCACAAAAGAATGAAAAAAATTGTGCACGCACTATGAAGAAATTATTCGTGTAAGAAAAAAGCAGAGGTATTCAGACATAGCGAAATTCTCAAAGTTATTGTGTACCGCGGAGCCATCATTACACTCGATCAGGGGCTTTGTTAGAAGATGGCGAGTAATCAGAAGAAGGTATATGCTGTTTTGGGGTTAGATACAAAGTACAAAGGCATTTGCTAAGATCGACCGAGTCCGAACAATATTTGTGGGGTATGTAAAAGACGCCAGCATGTCTTATAGTATAACTGAGTTACAGCGTTGTACTGCTATCACCAGGGAATCCATGGGTGCTAGTATGGAAAGACTCTGACCATCGTCTTGACATATGTATGTCGGTGATCTCGAGCTCCCACATTGAGCAATTGTCCAGATTAACAAGAAAAGTCAAGGTGACCAAAAGTCAATATTGGCCGTAAGAACACTTTATAAATGTTGAGTATTAAGTCTGCATTTAATTCCCAGGTAGTGCAAGAGAGACGGGGAAAGAGATTTAGTCTGCGAGTTTTTTCAGCTTCAATTTTTGGCAATGAGGTTTCCAGCTCAGTTTTCAATTAAATACTACTACTACCAGATATGTTTCAGAAATGGTTCGTCTGAAGAAATGTCGGCTTACTGACAAATGAAGATTTGTAGGACAGGATTGCCGTAAACTTTATTACATTATTTGGAAGGAAGTTTCTGTTTCGCACTTACTTTTCCCTTTTTGAAATAAGCAAGAAAGTTTTTAAGTGTGATTTATATATTTCTACCGACCTGAATTACTGTTGTCCCAAACAATAAAAAGGCAATGTCGTTTGCTTTTTGAAACATATTAAGCAGTGACCTCGGTATGTCGGAAAATTTTAATACTGTATAGGGTGTCTCAAAATTATGTATATGATGTTTTACTGACTGTAGTATTTGTAATTCTGGACATAAGCTTTCGATATGGCAACACAGCATAGCCTGAGAGTGGAGATAACAGCCATTGAGATTAGAACCGTTAGTGTATGCCAGACAGGATGAACGAACCGCTGGATCAGTTGACGTGTTTCTGTGGAGTGGCCAGCTCGAACTCTCGATTTGGGATCACCAGACTTTTTCTTATGGGGTATTTTAAAGGACAAAGTGTATCAACATCGCATATGCAATTTGGCCGAACTACAGGAAGAGCTATCCCAGAAGAGTTCCACAGGATACTAGTACGGGTCTGTCAAGCACCGTTCTTCTTCGTCTGCAGGCATGGATGGATTTGGATGGTGCATCGGTAGTTCAGACAGAGACTGAAGGAGATTCATGGAAAACAGAGATTAAAATTCTTGTAAGGAAAGGTATGACAGAAGAGTTCCACAGGATACCAGAACGGGTCTGTCAAACTACTTGTGACAACGTTGTTCTTCGTCTGCAGGCATCTATTGATTTGGATGGTACATCGGTAGTTCAGACAGAGACTGAAGGAGAATCATGGAAATCAGAGATTAAAATTCTTGTAAGGAAAGGTATGACAGAAGTTCCACAGGATACCAGAACGGTCTGTCAAACTGCTTGTGACAACGTTCTTCTTCGTTTGCAGGCATGTATGGATTTGGATGGTGCATCGGTAGTTCAGACAGAGACTGAAGGAGAATCATGGAAAACAGAGATTAAAATTCTTGTAAGGAAAGGTATGACAGAAGAGTTCCACAGGATACCAGAACGGGTCTGTCAAACTGCTTGTGACAACGTTCTTCTTCGTTTGCAGGCATGTATGGATTTGGATGGTGCATCGGTACTTCAGACAGAGACTGAAGGAGAATCATGGAAAACAGAGATTAAAATTCTTGTAAGGAAAGGTATGACAGAAGAGTTCCACAGGATACCAGAACGGGTCTGTCAAACTGCTTGTGACAACGTTCTTCTTCGTTTGCAGGCATGTATGGATTTGGATGGTGCATCGGTAGTTCAGACAGAGACTGAAGGAGAATCATGGAAAACAGAGATTAAAATTCTTGTAAGGAAAGGTATGACAGAAGAGTTCCACAGGATACCAAAACGGGTCTCTCAAACTGCTTGTGACAACGTTCTTCTTCGTTTGCAGGCATGGATGGATTTGGATGGTGCATCGGTAGTTCAGACAGAGAGTGAAGGAGCATCATGGAAATCAAAGATTAACATTCTTGTAAGGAAAGGCATGACAGTAATGTGTTTATGTTCAACTTATATTGCTAGTTTCTTTTAACATCATATACGTAATTATGGGACACCCTGTACTGTAGCTTTTAGTGTATTATCTGTCAGAAAAGTAAATGTAAACCTATTTTTCGAGTCTGGCATTCCTGAGCTCCATCCGTGGAGAGTATGAGAATTAAATCAATCAAATGTTTACTGAAGGGCAAAAAGAAAAGTTTAATCTGAATAAAGACATTGCAGAGGGGCACAAGCTCTGAATACGAATAGTGCATAGTGTAAATAAGGGACGACACTCAAAGTGAAAGCCAGAAACAGCTGCTAAACGAAAAAAATAGTAAAAATTGTAGAAGTGGGAACATAAAACACAAATACAACAAATATGCCGACAACTAAACGTTTACCACGCCATGATCTTGGTGTAGTGGTTAAGGTGCTGGCTTACATTTGCAAAGGACGCCAGTTCGAATCCCCGGCAAGGACATCTAAAAAAATTTTTGTTAATAATACATACAGCTCATGAGAGATGGTTAAAGAGGTCGTATTTAGTCTTTCGTAGCAATTATTATTGGTAATGTTTAGTACTGATAATACTTTTTGTCTTTACGTATTGCTTTTATTCTTGTCTTCATTTCGAAAGAGAAGAATATCCGAATAAATGCCACCAAAATTCCTCTTATTTTGAATGTAAACGCCATTTGCAATTAGTAAAGAATAAAAATTGAACGTTCCGACGTAGCTGCAAAAAGTAAAAAATATATGGAAGTGGAGGGGTTCGAACCCATACTCATGGTTATTAAAAATACAATCTCTACATGCCTTACACCTCTCGACCATGCTTCTACGTTAACAAATAACAGGATAGTGTTTAGGTTAGGCTGGTCAATACGTTTTGCAAAGAGGCCCGGTTTACCTGTGACGCAGCACAGGTGCGAGAAGAGAGAAGGGAGCAAAACACTTTTTCTCTCTCCCTCTGTATGTCTATTTATCTATCTATCTGTTATATATATAACGCTATTTGAAAATGCCATAACCACCCTAATTTTCAGCGGATTGAGACGAAACTTGGCACAAACATTAACTGTTGCAATATCTTGATGAGTTCGTTAACCTGAATAATCAGATGAAAATGTTCAAAATGGCGGCCCTTCAAACTCTTAAAAAAGTTCCAAGGGAACCAAATTTCGCCCATGAATAGGTATTCAAAAAGTTTGAATAACTTTTCCTCTTTTACTGGAATATTTGTGTGCAGGGGCATATCCTCTTTCATTGAAATATTGGACCCGATTAATCGCCTAAAGAAGGTTCACGCCCTTTCGCTACGGTCAGGCTTTTTTTTTTTTGCAGGAGGGGGATATTTTCCTATCGGAACAAGATGATTCTTAGTGACGATATGAAATTACACATTGAAAGTGAAGTAACTTGTGAAATGTTATTTCAAAGAATAATATAATAAATGTGTTTTCCCCTAACACAGAGAACTGTAAATCATGTATTTGGAGTTCGGGAGCGTGAATGGCAAGGAGTGTTATTTGATTTGCTTTTTAGTAACACATTGCATTGCAAATAAAGGTAGCCAACATTAGTGGTAAGTAAAACAATAATAATAATAATAATAATAATAATAATAATAATAATAATAATAATAATAATAATAATAATAATAATAATAATAATAATAGGTGTTGTTTGTGGCAAGGCAATATATTCCTCAATTCTTCTTCAAACGTAATGATTGTAACGCCATATCTCCCTTACAAACAAAATATTAGCAATTTATATCGAGAGCGGAAAATTGTATAGTGATGGAAGCAGTGTTGGACAGTATGCACTCATAGTACTCAGAAAAATAAGCTATTTCAATGCAAAATGAACGAAGAGTCATGTCATGGGGAGTCATGGGGCCACGTCAGAGCCCTCTTTAGGCAAAATATCGATAACATATCGAGAGAACAGGAGATGATAGTGGAATCGGACCAACGTTGGACACCGTGGACCCATAAGGCGCATCGAAAAAATTAGGGGGGTGGGCGCCAGCCAGCCTTACTTATTTCCACATAATATTATAAAATTATATTGTCGAAATACACACACGAGTTAGCTAGTAATATTTCATATTATTATTATTATTATTATTATTATTATTATTATTATTATTATTATTATTATTATTATTAAGATCGTCTTTTCATTACGTGTGCATGTTTGACATGAAACCACCAAAGAGAAGATCCATCATTCGTAGAAATAATAAGAATAGCCAGTTACTTTAACTGTGAAGGACAGCGAAAAATACGAAAAGAGTGACTACCTGTTGCGAAAAGAAACAATACTTTCTCTCAAATTGATAAAAAAATCAAGCCGAGATAGATTCGAACTCGCATGGACTGCGCGATGAGCCAGTGCTTTGTCCACTTTTTTTAACTAACTCACCGAACGTGTCTCAGTAACTTACTTATTGCTAATTTTACTTGCTTCACTCGTTTAACTTTGTTTCTTCTAACTTATAACGAAGAGACACGCACACAGAAACATCGAGGACAGTTACACCAATGACGCACGTGCTAGCCACGAGACCAGCGGGTAGGACACCTCTCACCCTCTGTGTCGTTAGGGATTTCGACCACTGTATTGCCAGCTATCACTTCTGTGGGCTGTATACTATGATCACATGTTCCTTCTTTGCTGGAAGAGTTAAACCTACATTCTATGTAATACGTGAGGTATTTAGACCTACATGCTCTTCATATAATGTAATAAAAGGGTCATAAGAAAAAGAACATTGCTTGGACAAAACGGAAACTATTGACATCAGAAATATTTATCTACGAGGCATGCGCAGTAGTATAATTCAGAATAGTTACTGTTTAGTTCAGAAAACGAAGAAAGGGGTATAAAAAAGCAAATATGTCGCGATCAACGAGATCGACCAGAGTTGACAGAGGCGGAAACAGATGTGTAGTAATACAACAACTAGGTTAAATTGATAATTCGTTCTGTATCATGTAGGAGATCGTATCACAACTTTACGGGAGAGCAGAGAAAGACCTACTAACGTTATCATATAATAAGCTTTAGTAACAAGATCATATAAACACAAATGGATGAAACTGTGAGTACTACAACTTGGATTTAACGAAAGCCGTTTAGATATTCAGTGGTTTGCAGGGTTGTATAAGACAGAAAAAGATAAGACACAATACAATTCTTCATACTTCAGCTTTCAGTAGCTAGATACATGCAATTTCTGGTTAGATACTGAAACTCCTGTCGGATTTTAATACCTGACGTATTGCAGGATACAAAATGCTTTGCATTACTTGTTTGTTTGTAGACAGCTACCTGCTTATTGTTCTGAAAGATTGTGTATAAACTAGGGATGGCCAATTCCGGAATTTTTACTTTCCGGACTCCCGAAAGTAAAACCGGACAAATTCCGAAATTCGGAAAATTCCGATTTTGGAATAATTCCGGAATTCGGAAAAATCCGAAATTTAGAAGTTTGGATTTCGTTAACATTCCGGAATTCGAAAAAATTCGGACTTTTTCGAAATCCGGAGTTTTTCTCAATTCCGGAATTTTCTAAATTCCGGTCCGGAGTTTAACTGAATTCCATAATTATTCGAAATCCGGAAAGTGAAAATTCCGCTTCGGAAAAATGAATTTATTTTGGTTAATATGAATCATGGCGGAAACCAACGGTTTAAGAACAGCTCAAGTTATTAATGTAAACTTTGCCGACATCATGAAAGAAATACGAAAGACATTCTGAATCGAAGAAATATAACATACAAGTTTGCAAGCGGAGACAAAGAAACCTAACGTAACCAGACTAAAGATGAATCGTTTACCGCGTAGTGATCGCGGTTCAGTGGTCAAGGTGCTTGTGCGAATCCACGTCGCATTTTTTATTTTTATTTTTTTACTTTAGGATTTTTTATGGCGATTGATCGGCGATGATTATGATGATTTTTTATGGCGATTGATCGGCGATGAAGTTTTATTATATTCAGATATTTGAATACTCGGATGTTTCAATACTTGAACTATCAAATCTTCAGGAATAATAATAGTAATAATAATAAACTAATAATAATTATTATTATCTCGTAGAATATTAAAAGGTAGGAGCTAATTATCGCTCAGGTCATACCATTAGGAGGAGAAACGTGGCATTTGGAAAGAATATTTCGGTTTGGTTTAATGTTGCCCACGAGAAGAGGAATTTCTCATCTCGTTTCTAAAACAAACAAAATAACATGAGAATTAACATTTTACATTCGAGACGGGACAAGGCTAACTCAAAATTTTCGTCTCGCTTTGGAGATGAGAATCGAGACGAGACGAAAAGTATCGTAAACATTTCCCGTCTTGTCTCGATTCCCGAAATAGTGTATGTCCATTCTTTAAGTAACAATTGCTCTGAATCTCATAGGCTATTTCGTTACATTGTATTTCAGAGCTCATTGAATTATGGTCTGTGTAGGTATTTTTGTAGCAAAGCTTTTATATTTACCTCTGCATATCCTAGAAATTAGTATATTATATGCCTTACTGTTGCGTGATATTCAGTTATTTTTATTAGTTATTTTCCTTAAAACATACAGTAGAATACTTTCTACATGAAACTTCAGTGGAACGCTTTAGTTTAAAATTTTGGTAGTTGCAGAGGGTTGTCTTGAAGATACGGAACCCTTTCCCCGAAATCTCTAATTGAGCTGAGCGAAGCGAAGCTCTTATACTCGGGTTAGCCGTTTGGTTGTCCGCAAACTCCTCCTAGACCGTTTGACCGATCTCAACCAAACTTAGCACGCTGATAGAGTATGTCGTGCTGAGTGACAACATAGGTCGAAATCAAAAATCCGATGTACCATCGAGGAATAATGACCGAAAAACGCTTCCTCCTAGACCGTTTGGCCGATCTCAACCAAACTTAGCACGCTGATAGAGTATGTCGTGCTGAGTGACAACATAGGTCGAAATAAAAAATCCGATGTACCATCGAGGAATAATCACCGAAAAACGCTTATTCCTAGTTTAAGTAAGTTTTGCCAAATTTTAGGGCAAGCATAAAACTTTTAATGCCATTATTATTATTATTATTATTATTATTATTATTATTATTATTATTATTATTATTATTATTATTATTATTATTATTATTATTATTATTATTATATCAACACCGTCTATAATCTTTAAAAGATATGCGGTTTGTATCTGAATAGAAAAAGCTAATTGACAGTCGATCTCGGTCATCGAGAAGTCTTCAGGAGGGAAGGACATCGGTCACGTTCTGGGTTTGAGTTCCGAAAGGGCAAGTATTCGGGTTCGAGCCAAAAATTGTTAAAAGTTATAGGCTTCAGCCAAACATGTTCAAAACAGCTGGGACCGGGTTTAGGCTTCTCAACGGCTCAAGCGGCTCGGCTTATAGCTCATTCACTACCGAACCGAACCGAACCGAGAAGTAAGCCGAGCCAACAGCTCACCCAACCAAGCCGATTTGAGCCATCGGCTTAGTTGAGCTAAGTCGAACCGTGCCGATGGACTAGTTTCAACTTAGCTCGCTCGAACCGGTTCACATAAGCCGAGTAGGTGACCCATCCCAACCGAGAAAGTTCGGGCCATCGGCTCAATTAAGCCGAGTCGATGGCTCGTTCCAACTGAGCCGGCTCAGGTCATCGGCTTAATTGGGCCGAGCCGACGGCTCATCCCAACCGAGCCGACTCGAGCTGTTCGCTCAGTTGATACGAGCCGAGCCGGTTGATAACACTACCCGGGTTGGTCTTCTGCTTAGGCTCAAGAATTCGACCGTGCAGGTCTCAGCCTTGATTTTAAGAACTACAGTATATACTTATATTGGTGATTAAGACATTTGAGGCTGTTTCGTAATAATAAAAAAACTCTTGTCCTCTCGTTATCTAGACGAGACGACATACACTAAAATTGCCCCACGAGATGCACTAAAATTACGAGACGAGGTGCACCCCTGTCGTGAGCAACACTAAAAGTATTCCACATTACTGCTTACATTTCTCATGGCTTTCGCTTTCCAGTCTAATCAGGCCATTATTTCAAAACGAGTTAAAACGAGCTGAACGAGCGAGCGAGCCATTATCACACTCGACTCAACTCGAAACTCGACCTCAAAAACAGCGACTTGGCTCGGAACTCAACTCAAGAAAAATACCTTTGACTCGACTCGGATTGAACTCGAGTCTAGTCGAATTTTGGCTCGACTCGTGCTCATCCGTATTCGTATTTGTATTTTGTTTCCACTTCAACAATTTCTACTCTTTTTTTTCTCCGTTTACCTACTGTTTCTGGATTTCTCTGTCGGTATCGTCCATTATTTACACCATGCACTATTCTTATTCCCAGCTTGTGACCCGCTTCAATGTCTTATTCAGTTTAGGCTTTTCTCTTTATCTTGACTACACATGCGATTGACTTAATTCTCACTTTCCGCGCAGGACCGATGAAAAATTATTATTATTATTATTATTATTATTATTATTATTATTATTATTATTATTATTATTATTATTATTATTATTATTATTATTATTATTATACTATTGAACTTGCACGGCGAAATTACTGTATAATACGATATCATTTCTGTAATTTTACTCAATTGTATATTATTTAGTTTATTAATGGCCACTAAATTGTCTCCAGATCATCGAATAAATTAACTTCGGCATGCACTTTGGTGGAAATATCATTACAGGAGCATTACCGGCTCGTTCCAAACATCAGAGCTGAACTTAGCAATATTAGCTTATGATGTTGCATGAGAAGATAATGTAGGGGTGAAGTGCTGGACTTGTGAGTAATACAGCTAATCAATATAGCTTCAAATCCTTTTCAAGTTATTTAATTTTCAAAGCAATCGTGAAGAATCAAAGAGTATACTAAATGAGCAATCCTTAACAAAGTGGACGCAAACACTTGTATCATGATAGAGACAATTTACGCATGTTAATTGTGAAAGGGCAAGGAAATTACTAGGACATTCGAAACACTTCGTTCATCTGCAGCATACACTTTTTAATTTATCGTTCTAAGAAAAATACACTACACCATTTGTTACTGTTAAACTAACTATGGCTAGCGCAATCGGTGGAATATGATGGTCTCTGTAATAGGCACATTTTTGAAGAAGTTTGCCTATTGTAGAGACTCACATGTGTGAAATTCGGAACAATTTCGTTTTATCGATCACCGCATTCTGATTCATAACCCTGATTAGATATACTTGATTCCTCATTTTCATTGTATCACTTCTCTAATAAATGTCAGTGGAATTTTTACCAAGTTTTCACTTAACATCTCAAACGGGTAATACGCTCTCTTTTACCACCTCTCACGTGCTGTATGATTATTAAAAAATCATTCTATTTGTAATAGATTCGAACTTACGTCCTTTGTATTTTCAATCTAGCGTCTTAGCCACTACATTACTGCGCTCTAACCATCTAGAATATGAGAATTAAATCAATACAGAGAAAGCGGAGAAAAAGGAAGTAGAAATTGTCGAAGTAGGAACATAAAATGCAAATGCTAACATATATTGCAACAACTAAACGTTTACCAAGCAACGTTAAGGCGCTAGATTGCAAATCCAAACGAAGGCGGTTCGAATTGCTCCAAGGAGTATATTTTTTTAGGTTTTAAAAATAATGCATAGAGCACATGAACGGTGGTGAAAGAGAACGTATTATCCGTTTAATACGTTAAGTAAAAAAGAGTTTAAAATTTCGGTGAAGTTTATTAGAGAAGTAAAACAATGAAAACGAGGAAGTAGGTATATTTAATCAGGGGTATGTATCAGAGGGTGGTAATCTCAAAAACTGCAAATTTTCCCGAATTTCGCACATGTGAGTCTCTTCGGTAGGCAAATTTCTTTAGAAATGTGCCTATCGCAGAGACCATCTTGCCAGAAATGCCGTAAAATTTCTATGCAATTTTGCCCTTTTGTCTATCATCATCTCTGAAACGGAAAGAGAGAGAGAGAGAGAAAGAGAGAGATGTTCCCGGAACTGAGAGTGAGGTGCTTCCATTCAAATCAACGAGTTGACAAGTAGACGCTTACATAATGAGAATGCGGAATACAAACAACTATAAAACATCAAAGTGATAATTGCAAGCATTATCGCCTAAAGTTCCGGAACCGTGACGGTCAGTGAAACATGATCCGATGTCGGACGTCCAGAAATAATTTGATAATGAAATGAAAACAGAACTTTAGAAAAGAAATTATTATGATGCACTAGACACAACATGATTGCCTGTTTCTTCTCCTCATGCTAAAGTGTTTCATTTTAATGATGCGAGACGAAGCCTGTGTCTCGTCTCGTGGCTAACCCAGTGTCATCTCGTGTTTCCGAAACAAGACAAATTGTTATCTCCTCTCCTTTCCTCTAATTTTCTTTCGTAAACCTCATAACAATAGAAGCAAAATTGGAAGCCATGCAAATTCGAAATGTAACGAAGTTTACAAGTTACAATTGATAATCGGACAAGAGAGGGCTATGGAATGCTTTCGAGACATTTAAAACGTGATGAGTCCAGACAAAGATATGTCACGTCTTGTGTCGGAAAACGAGACGAGACAGACGCTTGTGTCAAGTGAGACATGTGGGTCAAGATGTGTAAGTCGGTTTATGAGTTGTGGGTCAACAAGATGTGACTCACTGCAATCCACCACCCATTGTGACCCACCATAAACTAGCGATCCACCATAACCAACAGACTCACTACGACCCACCGACACACTGCTTAGTGCATTGTATATAGCATCCTCTGAAAAGTGGTAAATTTGTCTACATTTTACTTTTAGGGTCTCTATTTTTTTTCTTTTTAGGCATTTGTTTCTGTTTACTTACCTGAGATGACTATATCTTACAAGGAAAAAAGCAGACTTTGTTAAATGAACTTTCGCGAGGTAGTAGTGCATATTAAAGTGTTAATATTACAAACTGGGAGAACGCAATAACCAGAAATTGCCTAGAAAATGCGTGCTAAAGTTTCGACTCGCCTATATATGATACGACGCCTAAAATTCCCAAGTGACGGTGTTGCAGAGAGTGTAGCATTCATGATTCACGTGTAAAGGATCGCGAGTTCGATTCCCGCACGAGTCAACTTGTTTTTGCTTTTACCAATAAAGTAGTCATTTATAACTACAAGTTAAATATTAATTCACCATATGTTTATAATGCATGAAACAATAGGAACTTTTAAATCAGTTGTAAAACTTTTCAATGTTTCATGTGAACTAGATACAAATATAACCTATTTCGTAAAGTCGTTAAACGAAAAATTTTCTTGATGATTCATGTCTATATCTGTGGACAGAGTGCGAATTGCAAGGGGGAATATTCGGAAATCCCCTTTTTCTATAGCATATATCCATTATTCCCTAGCGGATTTCCCCCTCATCCCCCTTGCAATTCACACACTGTCCACAGATATAGACACGAAACTTCGGACACAACGACTGTGGTAACCGTAATACAGCTAGTAATATCAATATATTTATGAATTAGGTTATATTTTGTATCTAGTTCACATAAAACATTGAAAAGTTTTACAACTGATTTGAAAATTCCTATCGTTTAGAATATATGAACATATAGTGAATTAATATTTTACTTGTAGTTATAAATGACTACTTTATTGGTAAAAAGCAAAAAAAAAGTTGACTTGAGCGGGAATCGAATGCTGGACCCTTTACACGAGAGTGGTAAATGCTCCACACTCTGCCACACCGCCACTTGATAATTTTAGGCGTCATACCATATATAAGGCGAGTCGAAACTTTGAGACACTTTTTCTAAGTTATTCTGGCTATTGCACTCTCCCAGTTTTTAAAAGTGCACTACTACCACGCGAAAGATGGCCCCTAAATTCATTTAACAAAGTCTGCCTTGTCCTTGTTAGATATACTCATCTCAGGTAAGTAAACAGAAGCAAATGCAAAAGAAGAAGAAAATGGAGATCCTAAAAGTAAAATTTAGACAAATTCGCCACTCTTCAGAGGATGCTGAATGCACTAAGCAGTGTGTGTTGGTGGGTCGTAGTGGGTATGTAGGTTATGGTGGGTCACGGCGGATGGTGGGTTGAAATGGGTCACGTCCTGTTGACCCACGGCCCACGATCTACTTCATCTCTGGTGAGAGGCTTCCAACCCAGCATGGGCGAGACAATATAGGTTTTGTTAAATCCGATACGAGATGAGACAAAGCGTCTGTCTCGTCTCGTTTTCCTAGACGAGACGTGACAGGTGCTTGTCTAGACTCGTCACGTTTTAAATGTCTTGAAAGCATTCCATAGCCCTCTCTTGTCCGATTATCAATTCTAACTTGTAAACTTCGTTACATTTCGAAGCCGCATGGCTTCCAATTTTACTTCTATTATTATGAGGTTTACGAAAGAAAATTAGACGAAAGGAGACTAGATAACAATTTGTCTCGTTTCGGAAACACGAGATGACACCGGGATAGCCACGAAACCAGTGGCGGATCTAGAAGGTAAAAACTGGGGGGTTGTCTGAATTTAGACTATGATAAGTATATTACGACCTTACTATAAATTTTCAAAACTATATAAATAATAGCTTAAATTATTTTCGTCAATCTGAAAGTGGGGGGGTCCTAGGCCCCCGCCCCCGAGCCTGATCCGCCACTGCAAAGACGAAACACAGGCTTTTTGTCGTTTCTCTAAAACGAGACATTTTCACATGACGAGACGAAACAGGCAACCATGTTGTGTCTAGCGTATCATAACCACTCCTTTTATAAAATTCTGTTCTCATCTCATTATCAAGTTATTTCTCGAAATCCGATCATCTTCCTTTCATTGACTGTCATTGATTCCTTCACTAACTTGTGTTCATAATTGTAATTTTTTTAAAAAAATCATTCTATTTTCTACGGTTTTCATTCCATGGTCACTCTACGGTTTTCATTCTACCACTTGTGAAGTGGAATTAACATATGATAGGTTGTAATGGTGCTGTGAATGTTTGTTATGTGTCTAATTGTTTGAAACTAATGTATATTTAGACAATCGATATTATGTGGGGTTAATTGCATTCATCTATTACTACTTAACTGTCTATGTATGGTATATCTATCAGTGTAGTGTTCTACGTTTTCCTTCGTAGAACAAAGTTGTTTGAAGACCCTGGATTAAGTGCAATGGAACTGTATAATAGTCTAGGGACGTAACGTTGATGGGGAAATGGGAGTTAAAACTACAGCATGAAGTGTGGAAAGAGAGATCTTTCTTTTTTTCTCTTGAAATGTCTGTAATGCATTGCTTGTTACATTTACTGTATCGCTATCCTCGCTGCTTCCTTCAGCCGTTATTCAGCGTGCCTCGGTAGCTAGCCTGTGCACAGCAAAACTCACGAGTGTAATATGCATGACTCACTGTGTAACGCAGTTTTGCAATAACTTCGCTTTGTCGTTAACAAATATAGTGCTTTTGCTGTCTTGAATATCAAAAAAACTGGTTGTGGAAAAAAATAACTGAATACGAATCTGCTAAAAGTCTACTTATATAGTTTAATATTGTAGTCTCAATATGGTCCCTCATCCCAAAACTTATGTTTGTTTTCACAGGACACATTTGGGGAGAGGGGGAGTTGTGTAAGTCACAATATTTTGGCATTCGGGATATTAGTGGTATGTTGTTCGGATCTTGGAACCTTAAGTGATAACGCTTGCAACTATTACTTTGCTGTTTTATGGCTGTTTGTATTCGACATTCTTACTATGTAAGCGTCTATTTGTCATCTCGTTGATTTAAATGGAAGCAGGGGCCGTGGTGGCTCAGTGGTAGAGCGTTCACCTGTGGTGCTTGGGGTCCCGGGTTCGATCCCAGCCCCCGCCAAGAGAAATTTGTGGTGGACAAACAACGTGTGCGTGGGTTTTCTCGGGGTTCTCCCGTTTCCTCCCACTTTCTTCATTCCACCATTTTATTCATTACTCATCATCATCGTCTCCTTTAGCCTAACCGGCATAACCGTGAGACGTAAAACTCAAAGATTTCATTTTTAAATGGAAGCAGCACACTCTCAGTTCCGGGAGCATCTCTCTCTCTCTTTCTGCAATAAACACATTTCTGAAGAAATCTGTCTATCGTAGAGATTCACATTTGAGAAATTCGGGAAAATCTCCAGTTTTTCCGGTCACCACTCTCTGATACAACCCCTGATTAAATATACTTGCTTCCTCATTTTCATTGTCTCACTTCTCTAATAAATTTCACCGAAATTTTTAACTCGTTTTTACTTAACATATTAAACGGGTAATACGCTCCCTTTTACCACCTTTCATGTGCTGTATGCATTATTTAAAAAATATATATACTACTTGGAGCAGATTAGAACCACCGTTCTTTGGATTTGTAATCTAGCATCTTAACCACTACACCAAGATCGTTGCTTGTTAAACGCTTAGTTGTTGGCATATTTGTTGTATTTGTATTTTATGTTCCCACTTCGACAATTTTTACAGCTGTTTCTGGCTTTCTCTTTCGGTCTCGCTCTTTATTTACACTATGCACTATTCGTATTCACAGCTTGTGCTCCTCTGCAATGTCTTATTCAGATTAGACTTTTCTTTTGGCCCTCAGTAAACATTTGATTGATTTAATTCTCATACTCTCCATGGATGGATCGCAGGAATGCCAGACTCAAAAAACAGGCGTACATTTACTTTCCTGACAGATAATACATATTACCTTGCGGGGATGTCATAAATATTTAAGTAAGTAGCATTGATAGTTTTTATTGGTTATATATCATGAACAAAGCTTTCTGCGGCGTATGTCACACTTATACCAAGTAACGAACATAACGTAAATAGTTTTGTAAGCGTTGTAATGTACCATTACAGTTGAAAGTAATGGCAATTTTTTTTACGCACCCTGTACCTAGTAATTTTTTTTTAAAATTCAATTTCGGTTTAGTTACACAATTTATTTACTCTCTTTACTTCGAATTAAATATAATAAACCCAAAGGTTTTGTTAGTAACCATATTCCCACTGTATAATATATTTATTTATATTTTGATTAAGTGTAAATCCCATTTACGGATATATAACTTGAATAGTTACAAGGTTTACCATTCTGACGTCATACCGAAACATAGTTCCGTTATTGGATATAAATTTCCTTAATTTCAGACCAATGTAGATTTTGGCCAGGTACCTAATCTTTCCCTCACCCCCTCTCACTAGTCCATAGTCACTTTCAGATCCGGTTATATCTGGATTTGCCAAATTTCTATTTGCTTTGTAATTTCCGCGGCTAAAGTTTTCGTTCTGATTGGAGGAATTCTCTTACCTCTGGCTTTTTCGGCGCAATGTTATCAGAACAATCGAAGACACCTTACAAGGAGCAGCTTGTGAATTTTGTGCTACATATTTTTCGGGAAGAATTCCAATTTCCAAGGACAACTAAGGTAACATATAATGTAATTCAATAGTTAAAGATTTACAACGGAATAGGAGCCCGAAAAATCCGCAAATTTTGGTAAAGAAGCTGCAATTCAGTGAAATAATAAATTCCAGTTCTGTTTACTAGGAAGCCATGTTTGCTGCCTATCGAGAATAGACAACAGTGAAAGAGTGACTTTACTTTTTTTTATTTCAAACTCAAGTAGGGATTAGGGAAATTACGACCTGTTTGGTGCATGTTGTTCGTGTATTAAGTAAATGTGACTTTCTATTATTTATTCAGTAATCGCATGTACGTAGGTTTGATGGTTGTAAAGTGAATAATAATAATGGCAGCTTAAGTTAGCTTAAAAGGGCTCCTATCCCCTTTTCCAAATTGAACCAGTTCTAGCGGGGGAATGGGTTAGTTATTGTTCGTTTTAGGGCCTTTTCCCCTTTCAGGGGAAGGGTCCCTCCATAAACCTCGTTAAGGTGCCCCCCGGGCATCAATTTTTGGCAATCATTATGTAAACAATTGGTCAGGTCAATTAGACCTAGTGTTACCTTTCTCATTTTTGACCCCCTTTAAATTAAATAGAGCCGACTGTATATATCGACGAGGGAGTAATGTATTTTAAATCTAATGTGTTAGGTTATTTTCGTCAACGTGCATGTAACTAAATGGTGCATGTTTAGTTTAGTTAGTTGTCTTTATGTATAATACTAACAGTGGTGTATGTAGTTAGTAGGTTTGTGTGAGTGTGTGAATTTTCGATTTGGACAGTGTATAAATATGCTTTAATTTAGTACCATTTTTCTAACATAAATAAACCAGAGTAAATATTAAATTTCTGATTAATGAGTACAAGTATATATTTCAGTACACGGTAAATTATGCCTCCACTACAGCGCCATAGCGTCAGTTTTCGGTAGTCAATTGTTTGTTGACATTACGACATCGCATGACTTAGTGATTTAGATTGTTTGATTTTGGACATTTATTCTCAAATTACTTCCCGTGGACATGGTTTTCGGTTCGGATGAGTATACCTTCATATAAAATAGCATGAGATCTTACTGTACTGAAAATTTCAGCTTGCTAGGTCCAATAGTAAATGAATAATCCGCTGAAATAAAGAACACCTATTTTCTTAATAGAAGTAAAGCCCATATGCTGTTACTGTTTGTTTAAAAATGTAGTATTAAATTCTTTTTTCCCGTGGCTGTAGAAAATTCCATTGTTGCTTCAGTTTTATCAACAAATCAGAAATAGATTAATCGTTGACAATTTAACTTTCCGTAAATACATGTATGATTTTTTTTTAAACCTGCAAAGTAAATACAATTTGGGTGCTTCGAAATAAAGAGTACGTGGTTCGATGAATGTGATCGTGTGGTGGTTTGAGCGTGATAGATTGTGATAGTTATATATATATATATATATTTATTACTGCGTAATGTAAATATGTGTATGGCCTGCGTGTAAAATGTACGAAATAGGGTGTTTATAAAATATTATTTCGTGCGAAAATTAGTAGATAATGAATGAATGTAATGATATGTTAATAATATGATATATAATATGAATGAGATGATGACCCCTATAGTTAAATGGATAGGCCTAGTGAATTTTATATAGTGAAAATATGAATATGTTTACGAAGAAAAAAAAAATATCTCTCGCGTTTAGACTTCTACACCGGTGCATTCATCCAACCGAGTTTGCTACTTGGATAGTAAATTATAGTTGGGAATTGTGTGTTACTTTGCATTTATGTACCTCATAATAACAGCCCCAGATCTTAAGCCTTTCAATAGATAGAGTAGTATCATGTGGGAATTACTTCTAAAGGATGACAGAAATGATAATTAAGAAAACCAACTACTATATCCTGTGATCATCGAAAAGTACAGGTTTTGGTCATTTGTACCTTTAACATTCATAGCCTCTCCGAGATTTTTTTTGTTGCTTACCTTATTTATTTATTGTGCAGTGTTCATATAACTCAGTTCGGACTATCCGATTAAATTAACTGCTACTAAATTTAGCGTACCCGGATGTCGACCCCTAGTCCCCTTAAGTATTTTCGTTTCTTTTCTTAGTTTAATTAGATGAGGGAAATTAACGACATCCCAGACTGTGGCGTGTCTGCGCGGGGTAGCCATCGGTGATGTTTGGGTTATTGAAATCACCGATCCAAAATTCAGTTTATTTAATTTTTTTTTAATTTTGGCAAATCACTAATTAGGGATATCTTAGCTATTACTCTAATTTCATTACTATTCTGGAATCTTCTAGTTTCCAAGTGGTCGGATGATTTTTTTTTCCTTTGAAATCCTAAATTAACGCCTACTCCAACCTTCCGGACGATTTTCGGGACCCTGTTGGTTTGGGCCGGATACGGTTACTAGATAATAATTTTACAAGCAATAACTTGTGAAGTTATTATTTACAAGACACAGACTTGCTCCTTGGCAGCAGGGCGCTCATCGAGTCTACGTATTTGAGTAGACCACCCTTTTGGCATTTTAATAATATTTTGGCTAAGGATTTGTTGAGAGTGAAATTCGACTTCTGTCTTTGTAGCGTTAGTTATTTCCCACTTAAGTCTTTGGCGCCCCTATTCTTCGTCTTCCTTCTTTTCTATTTCTCTCTCTGTGTCATTATTACTTCGAGTTTTTTTTAAAATTTTTAACCTCCCCCCCCTGGTTTCTGAAACTCATGAAAACGTACAATATTCATATAACTTATTTCGATCGTATGTACTAACTGAGACATCGAGGGATGCAATTCGTGGAGGTATTGCAGCACAACTCAGGACCATTTCCGCGATATTCAATCCACCACGGGAGAAATTGACGGGAAGGTACACTATGCTTTTAGATTCCTAGAAACCTTTGTTATTCATTGATCATACAACTTATATCAATTGATTACTGATTTCTGGTTTTTATTTCTATTGATTGGTCATATAGTGTGTATGTATTAATAGTTTGGGCCCACTAGTTTCGAATAACATTGATTTTTTTTTTCTGTATATACATCTATATATGTACTTACATAGTTTTAAAAGTTACGTGCCTGCTCTATTTGTTGCATTTTCCACTTCTTATGTCAACTTATTAAATAACACCAACTTTTTTTTTATATACGCGGATCTTTAGTAAATTGAAAATGATTATTGATTATCGGGTTTATACATATAAAATACAATGCTGCAACCTTATGAAGGAAAAAGGTGAATTTTGATAGTCAGGGTTTTTGTTTTGTCTTTGAGCCAAATAAATATAAATATTTATAAAATATGAATACTTGTCGAATATGAACGGTTATGTAGAATTTAAACGTCGACGAAATATTAAGATAGATATTAAAGTGAAATTTATTGTATTGATTAATATGAATACATATATATATATATGCGAGTATGTATGTAATGGGCTCGATATTTACCCTGGTCTTGTTAGGTTGCCATAGATTTTTGACACCCGGTATTAACCAACTATTTGTGATATATAGTATTACCGCGTAAATTGTCATAAATTACTTTTTGTTGAGTTGTTATTAATTTCTGTAACTATTAAAGTGGAATATAATGTTAAATACTGCATGTGAATAAAACAAGTAGCGGGTCGTAAGATAAATAAGAATAACCCTAATCCTTACCCAAATTTACTTTGCGAGTGAAATTAGCAACCTACGAAACAGTGCGCCCCTCCAACGACTTTTTCCATCAGTAAACCATGAAACAAATCCTTCCCCTACGATCGGAAACCAAACTATTCAGTATCTAGAATTTTTTGACTACAAGATCTATACTAGGAAAAAATTAGTGATCTTAAATTCAACGAACTGAAATCTGTTTAATAAGTTAATGTGAATACCGGAATATGGAAATATGTTCCCAATATCTGTGACTGGATTTGATAAGTTTTCCTTAATATTAACAAACTTTGAAATTTTAGATAAAGTGCGTCGAGTGGCGAAATGAGAAATATAGATATACATATATGTGATATGAAGCAATTAGTTGTCTATAGTTAAAACAAAAACAATTGAATACTCTCATGGACACAAACCACAGTGCGTAAAGAGAGTTGAAAAAAAAAAGGAGCTATTATCGACGTGAGAACAAAGACTCATAAAACTGTCGATATGTCTCCTATTGAGACAAAGACTCAATAAAATATTACTAAAGTGTTTTTTTTTAAATGATTAACCAATTATTTTTTTTTCTTTTCCTGCAATGATATGTATTCATTGCACTGAGTTTTAAATATATATTGACCCTTGAATTTTTTTCTTGTCTCGTCTTTGGTTTAATTCTTTTTCATGTAATCCAACTTTTAAAATATATATAAAAAGAGAAATGTGTTATTTGATCTTGTTGAAAGTAGCGAATTTCTGTGCATGTTTATGAAACATTCTTTTCATGTATTAAATTTTTTTTCTCTGTTATGTCAAACTACATCTTCTTCTATTGAAATGTAATAAATGTCTATAGCATTGTAGTTAGGTTAGTTTAATTCAACCAAATACAACCCGAAGTATACATTGTCCTGTATGAATGTGTGTGTGAGTGAAATGTAGGTTTAGTATTAAGTGCACCAATTATCTTGTCATACATATGTGACTTATTATAATTATTGGTAGTTATCAATTGAACTCATTGAATGTTAATACTAACTTAAGTTGGCTCTATGAAGGAAGTAAAAAGGACTGAAGTAGCCTGAACGAATGATCATCATGAGAGAACTGTGAAAGTCAAAATCTTCGACACATATGTGATACTCTGATTTTTTTTTTTTTTCCTGTGGTCGTTTCTAACATGCCATCAACTTCGTCGTTCATTTTTCAAATATTGAATATTAGTCTAGAACTTCTGGAAATATTGAAAAAACGGTAAAATTAAACTTTCTCATCTATCTCCGAGCTAGATTGGGATAATTTGGTAGTTGGGGTCAAATGGATCTAGATCGGGGATGTATGGGTTAACATGTGTCTACCGTTGATCACCTTAATACCAGACATTCACCCAATAGCTATTGGAAATGATCACAATTAGATAATTATTCACTTTCCTTTACCATATTCCTTAAAATATCTAGTAACAGCTTCCCCTTTATCACCTTCTTACTTTACATCTTTCCTCTTCTATCTTCTTTTTCTTTTCTTCATCTTCTTCTTCTATTTTTAATAAAACTGAAAGGGGGGTCGTGACTGGGAATTCTATATGTAATAAACACGGTCATGTATTTATTTATTTTATTTTATTTTCTTTAGAAGTCCGATAAAAAGTTTTCTCGTTTCGATCGAACCTAGTATGTTCGAAATTAAGAAATGGAAATTATATTCCAATGTAATTAGGCATAAGCTGATAGCTTCATGAACATCCCCACCAGGGGTGAAGGGTTCCCACTCACGACTTATTTCTGTGCATCACTTTTGTTGCAGATTTTTTTTTTCAATCAGTTTTAGATTGACGCGCAGCGACAGGATTCGTTGTTATGGCAACGGTGGTTGGCTGTGGCAACGGCCCCTCTCCCTTTTCCAGTTTTAGCGTATTAATTCCTTAATAAAATTTATATTAGGAAAAGTGTTGCCGTCTATTTTCGATGTCCAGAAACACATACGCTCAGTGAACAAACCCTTTTCTAAAATAATATAAACTAATGAATTACATATACTTAAAATTAATGCCACGTGTTTCGAGGATCTCGGTTTTTATGGTGGAAAATTGGTAAGGCATTAAATTTCGTTGTACATGTTTCAGTTTGGCTATCTATTAATCTCTTGACCGAGAAAAATTTCAACTTTTTTATAGTCTGATATCATTGTAGACATCAGAACGATTTACAATACGCCAAGTAAAGGGGGAGGGGATGACTTCTACTGTCAGCTGATTCAGGTGTTAATGATTTGGATCTAGTTAAATAGTCAAACCTAACTTAACCTGGAATTTCAGTTACTTAAGACTTGCTTTTAGAATATAATATTCCTTGCACAAGCAAGTGATTCTATATTTAAAACGTACTATGCATCGAATTTATCTCGAAATACTTTATTAATATATTGTTCAGACTCCGTAAAATGTCTCTAATAGAACTTTTTTGTTTGGTTTCAGGAATCCAACTCCAGAGAAGAGCGATTTGATTCCTGTCACGTGGGAAGCTTTTACTCCAACGGAGCGGAATTACTTTGTTCTCGATACTTCTGTTCAGTTGAGGCAGAATCTTTTCGAAGCCAGAGTCAAATTTTGGGAGACACTGCCTCTTTCCCGAGGAGATACCTCCTCCATCCGAGAAGAACTTTGACACACAAACATGATGTTGTTTTGATAATTGTGGCAGCTATTTTTGGAAAACCCACGAAACATTGTTAATTGTTGTTGAGTTTAAATTTATATTTTGAGAAATAAAAAGGAACATTCAAAAGTGTGTTTTCGTATCGTACATATTAATCCTGTTTACTAAAAGGGTATTTCCTCCGCCTAGAAAGTGAGAAAGTACCTATACTTAATTTTTAGATACTTTAGCTTTTCGTGCTTTCATAAGGAATAGGTTCTGGGAGGTCCAGACGCTCTGAAATCACTTTTTTTTTATTTTGCAAATTTAGTTTAATTTTGGAAGCAATTTTTCAAATTTTAATATAATTTATCGTCATGTTGAATTATGACAACCTCCGAAATAAATTCCTGCATACGTCCCTGAACTCTTGCCATCAAATTCGTTCGTCTATGTAATGTTACCGCTTGCGATTTCTACGGCTGCATAGGAACCTGATCGATCTCTTTTCAACTGGGGCTGAGGAGAAGTGAGAGTATTCCAGAACACAACAAACATGTTTCTCACATCCTGTGGGAGTGGTGGTATTGCTGCAACAGATTAACGTTAATACTTTATTCTATTGGCTGTTTGTGTTCAGAACATATCATAAGATAGTTCACTATATCTCTGTAAAAGTAAAGTTCCTAAGGAATCGAATTATTGCCTAAAGTAAAATCTAGCCAAATAGTAATTTTCTCCTAATCTTTTATTATGTAATTAAGCTAAAAAAATATTCGGAGTAAGTTTTGACTCGTGTTGATCATGAATCTTCTAAACAGTGTACAACTATAAATGAGTCATCTTATCTGTGCCTTTCACGCAACACATGGCTTGCTCAAGAATTCCACGAAACCACGACTGCCGCCTTTTCATCCGCTTAGCCTCTTTGTCTTTGCTTTTGCGTCCGGTGATGGCCAACTTAGCAAAGCCCTTGTCAACACTGGAGACCAAAGTGTCGTTTTCACGTGTGTCGAGGTGTTGAGGTTTTATAAGCTCTGTACAAGAATCAGAAAAGCTTTCGAGTTGCTCTAATTTCCTCCCGGCAGATAACACAACAACTTCCTTCCTTCCAACATTGTTGATGGGCTTTTCATTGAACGTATGCTTTTGATCTTCAGTTTTAGAATGTGGATTGCCAGTCATAGAAGGTATTTCATGATTGCTGCCTTTGTGTGTTGCTAGTGGGCTCCCGCGCTCAAGTTCCTGCGTAGCTTCGGAGGAAACGTTGATCATTTGATCTTCCAAATCTTTAGAATGAAAAATCTGTGCTGGCGCTACGATACTATTTGTTTCCTTGTTATTCTCGAAATTGTTGACAAATTTGTTATATTTGGGTTTCAGTTCAATGGATTCACGTCCAGAGACATCTCCTGGCACCTTTCTTTTCAATTGTTTCCTCTTCGATGCTGTATTAGGCTGCTGAGTATACTTCCTGCTCATTCTTTCCGGACTTTCATTACGCAGATTGTTGGGGATTTTTTGTCTGACCTTGCACTGCTGATGTATCTTCTTTCTGGCCTTTCGACATCTTCCGGTCTCAATCTTTGACCAAGCAGTACCTTGATCATCCTTAAATGTTATTCTCCTGGGAATATTCCTACCAGTGTTACATTTTATACCCACTCTTGGTTCATTGGACATTCCTCTGATCACGTGATTCATTTCAGCATCAAGTTCAGAACACGTTCTTGCAGGTGACCATTCAGCATTCGCCAGGAACACCACTTCCCTCTGGCGGTGATCTCCAGCTTCACCAGTTGTTGTTCCAGCTCTCGAGGTGCGATCGGTTAGGGGCGTCACATTAAGTGCAATCGTGACGTCAGAAGCACTACTATACAGTGACTCTTCCAGTTGGTCATTGCATGAGCTTTTTCCAAATTGACGCAGTCCCACGCTCTCTGGTGGCAGAAAAGGGAATTTCTCTGTATTCTGGAACCCAGCACATTTCAAATTATAGCTCAGTTCCAGTGTTTGCCTGGAGTCTGACTGTCCATCCGACAATTTTAACCCTGCTGCTTGAAGTTTGGTAGGTGTTTGTGGTGATACAATTTGAGCAATTCTCGTTGATCGGGAAATGTGGAGAATCTTCAATGCCCTTGCGACTGCGTCTGACCTCTGCTCCTGTGCCAATAAACTGTTGTCTACGGATGATGACAATAATCGTGTTAACTCTGAAAGTGCTGCGAATTCCAAAGCAAAGCTAACGGTTCTCAATGAGATTGTGCTGTCCGGTGATTGGTTGTCTTCCTCTGACGACATCGCACTCTCAGCGGCTGCAGAGGACTCAACTTTGGTAAAGTGCACAGAAAGATATTCACATGGAGCTTCGGAATTTAGAGAATTTAAAATAGCGAAAGCGATGTCATCCAGTGGAGTCCCGCTGCCGCTCATCATTTTGATGGCAACTTCTTCGAGAGCAGACCTCAATCGAGGAAGGGTGATGAATGTCTGAGGCGTTGTTTGGTCCGTCATTTCTCTATCTTTCGTTACTCTTCCTTCAGCCTTTTGTGCAACTGTATTTAAAAAAAAATAGAAATTCTATTAGATCTAATTCAAATGTCATTGCCTTTGTCACTATAAACAAAAACTATGTAACAAAGAATAATAAAAATATAAAAGTTCGAAGTAATGATAAAGTCATTCAAATTGAAAGAAAGGTAGTATATAGAGAAACAACACTGCTTGATATAGTATACTTGAATATGAATTTGATCTTAAGAGTCTTCACTACAGCGAAATTAAACTACCGCTAATTTTAGAGTTTTTCTGTAATATCTTCAAAACAAATAAAAATATTCGAAAAGCAGAAACGCAGTGAACTAGACAATACGGTTTTGCATGTGATACTTTTACCACAATTAACATATCTGTTTTTGGTATGCCGTTATTTACAGAACCCGCAAAAATTGCTAAATCTACCTACAGTTGCAAATCGAAAGCAGATAGATGCGTTGTGATAACGGTATCATATGCAAAATCGTATTGTCTAGTACACTACGTTTCAGTTTTTCGAATATTTTTATTTCTTTTGAAGATATTACAGAAAAACTCTAAAATTAGCGGTAGTTTAATTTCTCTGTAGTGAGGACCCTTAATGGTGCGATGTTTATCGAACACTATATTATATGATTTAGAATAAAAGTAGTTTTAGTCCATCTTCTGAAAAACCATGCATGATGGTTTTCATTCACCCTTTCATTTTGTTCATATAATCTTTATACAATATTTTTCTTGATAAACGCTATTAATATTTTGTATAATTAATAAAGCTATCTGCAGAAGTGAGTTTTATATATATAGGGAAGATGGATAATTTGGTGAAAGCTTAGTAGCTATTCAGGGGTCAGGTGGTACACAAGACGACGATTAAAGGTAATAACACAGTATGACATAGCGAACATCTTACATAAGGTATCCAATAATACACAGCACTCAATTTAATAGTATGTGTAACGACCTCACACAGCTCCCCAATCGTATAGGTGTTGAATGGTATCCCACGCCCACTAGATGCTGCTATTGTGCTCGATAGGGTTTAGGTCGTAAAACCTAGCAGGCCAGAGTAGAAGGTATATAGCGGGTAGACCACGCTGCGTTACCCTGGAGGTATGAAGACACACGTTATCCTTCTGGCAGATAAAATCGGACAATAGGACTGGCTATCTCAGGAGTAACCGACTCTTAGTTCCCTGATGGAAGATCCGAGGCGAGTGAAATGTCTAACTCATTTTTCTCATATTCGATTGGCAGCTGTGGGTACACACTTTGTCCAAGATAGAAACTATTCTCACTTCTACTCGCCTTGCCTGCAGTCTTTTCTCACCCCACCGAAGATTGTCATGTAGCAGCAGTAATTTTTTGACATGAACGAGGTTTATAAAGATAGATAAAAATATCAAGAGACGGTTTGTGAACTTTAAGAAAGCTTATGATTCAGTTAAATGCACTGGAAGAATCTGAAATTCGTTGGTAAAGCGTATCTTAGTAAGGTGCAAATATGAAAAAAGGTATCTGGGCCTGGAGCAGAAGACGCTTTATTTCCGTTTTTCCTTAATTTCGCTTTACCATGTAAGATTGGGAAAATGCTTGTAAGCTGATGACGTAAACTTGATAAGAGATCACACAGACTGAGGGCAACAAAACGTATCTAAATGTGGAAAAAAGTGCATTAGTTAAGGCAAAGTACATGATGAGAATTCGAGATGATAAACATGGAACATTGTAAAATGAGAACTTTGATGTACTGATAAGAAATAAGGGGGAAGTGAAGGAAGAATGAAAAGTAGACAAACCGTCTCATAACTCTGTCGCAACGCTTCATGCGAAAAGAATTAAAATTAAACATTTATAAAAGCATAATTATGCCTGTCATATTCTATGCCTGTGAAAATACCTTACTGAGGTGCAGATTATGAAAACATTTAACCCAAAGGGCGAGTTTAATAAGCTCGAGAACTCAAAACTTCAAAATAGTGCCTGCATTCAACATAATACAGATGCCTAACTTGAAAGGGAACTCACCGATTGCAGCAAAGATCGTTCAGAGTTCATAGAATCGGGTAAGCGGTGTATAAAACTCTATTTCGGTACACCAGAAAGGTCCGCCATTCAATATTGAAGAAAATGCAAGTCAATCTCCATTTCTTATTCGATTGTTAGGCTTACTTTAAAGTTTTGTTGACATATACTGCTATACAGGGTTTGTTTTACTAAACTTGCAGTTCATACAAATATACAAATATATTGTATACTATTAGAAGAAAACACTTTTTTGTTTATTTGTACAACGTTTGAACACAACGATTTCATTTACGTTGTGTTAAGTTTTCAGTTATTCCTTGTTAAATAAAAAAATGTCGAGTTTTGCACGTTTAAAAATGGTCGGAAAAAATGAAAAAAAATGAAATCTTTGAGTTTTACGTCCCACGGTTATGCCGGTTAGGCTAAAGGAGACGGTGATGATGAGTAATGAATGAAATGGTGGAATGAAGAAAGTGGGAGGAAACGGGAGAACCCCGAGAAAACCCACGCACACGGTGTTTGTCCACCACAAAGTTCACTTGGCGGGGGCTGGGATCGAACCCGGGACCCCAAGCACCAGAGGTGAACTCGAAATTTCAACTATTACCGAAAGATCATAGTTATTTCAGTTTCCTGATACGTAACCACAGAAAATTATTAGCTATCACAAAAACATAAGTAATAAAAATAAACGAACAATAACTTGTGCGCTTTTCATTCACTTTTATGTCAGAACAATTAACAATTCAGAATTGTTTGAGCACTATTTAGCTATCCAAGCTGAGCAATGTGTTATTTATTCTTTACACAAAACACAAACATAACGCTCAACAACATGTAATACAGTGCATGTTTCATGCCACCATTCAAAACACTGTTTCAGTGCACCCACTTCTCACCATCACAATCTTAGCTAAATTTTTATTATGATAGTATAGTGGTTAGCAGGGCCGGATCCAGGATTTTCTGAGGGGGCGCGCCAAATAACTGCCAGTACATTTGAATTAAATTGAGTTTATTTTAATGCCTTTAGTCATCTGTGGTGTGAATGAGGAATTGCCCTGGAAATGCTAAGTGTCTGCTCTCTAGTGATGAGCAAATGCAAGACCAAGACCAAGACTCGGGTGCACAATGCTTCCTTCCAGAGTTATAGGCTGCCGAAAACATGAGAAAAGGAATTCTAAAGGTGCATAGCTCCAAACCTATGGGACCTAGCGTAGTCGGGTCAAGACTTCACTTAGGAACTAGTATGGCCCTATCCAAATATCCATGTTTCAAAATCTTGTGGTACTCCTGCAACAATTTTTATGGAGCTAGTTGCTTAGTATTTCAAATTATGTCTATAGCCAAACACCCTCTATAAAAATTGTTGCATCAGTACCTTAGGATTCTGAAACATGCATTTTTGGATAGTTCACATTTTTGGATAGTAATGGTGCTAAACCTAGTTATTACTTAATCTATACTAACAGAAATATTTGTGTGTGTATGTGTGTGTGTGTATGTGTGTGTGTGTGTGTGTCTTCTACAAAAGTGTTCTTCGGAAGTAAAGGTAAGTTGATTTTGAGTTTAACGTCCTGTTCAGCAGTGAGGCTATATGAGACGTGGACCTAATGATTAACATGGAATCCGAACCACATGAGCTCCCGCCGGGAATCGAACCCGCGTCTCCCACGCCAAAGGCGCGTACGAAAACTTTAACGTATTATTGATCAATCTAATTTTTGCAAGACTCCACGCCCCTTTGGCTGACTTTAACTCCTCCATGTTACCCTAAGAGAGTGGGGAAACCCTTTAGCTGAGACATCGAGAAGATTGAAGAGAAGAGGAACTTTTGCGCTCGATCTCTTGATTTTTGTGTGAGTCTGACATTTACGGATCAAAAGTGTGGACATTCTCGATGTGACAATGAAACTGTGACATTTCGACCATTATTTAGTTTGCCTTCCGCGTTGGCTTAAGAGAGGTTGAGATGAACGTTTGGTTTTTTTTTTTTTATGCCGACCTTTACCAAATGGCGTAAAAAATGTACAATTTTTCTGCGAAAACAAATCAAGTGCAAAAGCAAAGCTATTTTTGTGTAAGTGCCTAACGTATTTTTGTTCAGATGGAATTCCAATAATTTTAGAATTTCATGATATGTCATTGATCCATCGATAATTCATATTTAAAAAATGTTTGTGGATTTCTTTTGATATATTATTTTTTTAATTGTACCGGTATTCTTATATGACATCATTTTTACAAATTTTTTGAATTGCTCGTGAATGTGGCACTAGTTAAAAGGATTCATTTAATGAAACTATTACTACCTTTATATTGTTAAGTTCTTTGGTATTTATTATAATAAAACATAGTATTATATGATACAAGTTATTACATACAATATATATATATATATATATATATATATATATATATATATATATATATATATATATATATATATATATATATATATATATATATATATATATATTTTTTTTTTTTTTTTTTTGTAATTGTGTGTCCCGAAAGACAACAGTTAATTTATGGCCTAGTATCACTCCTAAATCACTGATTTCTCTCCTATTTTGCAACATATTACAAATTGTCTTATTGTCAAAGCGAAACAAGTCTACCTTTCTTTTGTGGCACTGGTCCCGTAATGGTTCTTTCATTTTCCTCTGTTTGTAGTGAAATGTATGTGTAACAAGGTTAACAGTTGAGTTTACAAAAGAAATGTATGAGACGCGCAGGATTTGAATCCATCAATACAATCTGAAATATTAAAATTTCTGCACATATTAATAGTATTTCAACCAATATTCTGGCTTCATGTCGCATAGGCGTTCGTAAAGCAACGGGATTACGGCCATATTGTTGTACCCTCATAGAGCCGCCAGTGATTCCGCCATTTCATTCAGTACCAGCATCGCCGTCTCCTTAGCCTCGGTACGTAATGATGGGACGTTAAACAAGAAATTCAGTTGATTTTGCGTTGACACTTTTTTGTTGCTTCTTTATTAGGATCACTAACTGTAAGATTGTAGTTATTGTTACTCTAAAGCAGTGATCGCCAAACCGTCGATCACGAGCTACTAGTAGTCCTAGCTTGCGGGGACATTTTCGGTAGATTGTGTTAGCGCTCCAGTTGGCTAATCTTGATTCCTCCATTGAGCTGACGCTAACGACAGGGGGCGCTGACGACAACTGCTTCTTTCTGTCGGGTAACTGCTATTGTCAGCCTTATCTCACAGTTGATTGTCCTTAAGCGTGGGGTTGTTTTTTGTGTGTATATTAGGCATTTACCAATTTGGATAATTTGGTTTTATATTTACTAGAAATGTAAGTTTATAGGTAATAAACAAATGTAACATTTTGTTAAAAAAAATAATTGGTAGTTTTTTGGTTGGTAGCTCACAGTAGAATTTTAAAAGGGTAAAAATGGTATGGCTTTCAGAAGCTTCATAACTTTGCCGACCGCTGCTCTAGACGATAATTCTTGAACGAAAGAGGATTTTGAATAGATAGCAAAAGCGATTATCTTGGAGTCAATCTGTTAATATCTTCACTTGTAACGGTGATTCTCCGAATTCCGTTTAAAATTTATAACATTCCCTAGCGTCTATGCAACCTGCACAACAACAATGAATTATAAACTCTAGCAAAGACAATTGAGATAAGAGATAACCGTTAAAGTCATCGTTATCCGTTATTACGAGCAAGGATCAGAAACTAAGGTTAGAAGGACGATATTTCTGCAGTTTCGTCTGCTATAGAGGAATGATAAGTATACGGTAATTTTATAAATGGAGTTGGCAACTGTGCAGAGTTTCAGCCACCCGACACCTGCGGCGCTAGTTGTAAGCAAACCCAAAATGGCGACTCGTTTGAAAAACTGGTCTCGCGAAGAAATCCGCTCAGTTATTCGATTTCTGTGGGCGAAACATGTAAAAGCGGCTGAAATTAACCAGCAGCTGATAGATGTTAGGGAAAGACTGCAATGTCGCAGAATAGTGTGGAAAGTTTGCGGCTGGTAGACAGAAGGTCACAAAAGAGGCCGACTCAGCACGGCTTCAGTTCGTGTGGAGGAGCTTATTCAGGATCACGTTACGGCATCTGATCGCAGAATTCGGAAACACCTAGGAGGCTGTCGCTTCGATTCAGACGAGGAGGTGAAACACTTCGTAACAACGTGGCTGAACAAGGAATGACAGGATTTTTAGCAGAAGGGAATCTTGAAACTAATCCCAAGATGCGACAAGTGCCTCAACCGATATGGAAACTATGTCGAAAAATAACGTAACGTATGTACTATCTGTTGGCTGTATTTGTTGCATATATATCATTTCATGCAACAAATACAGCCAACAGATAGTACATACGTTACGTTATTTTTCGACATAGTTTCCATATCGGTTGAGGCACTTGTCGCATCTTGGGATTAGTTTCAAGATTCCCTTCTGCTAAAAATCCTGTCATTCCTTGTTCAGCCACGTTGTTGAAATGATATATACAGGCTTTGTAAACTTACTTTCTGATCAGCCCTCGTATGTTAACATATTTCATTCATTAACCAACTGAATCAACAATCAAAAGCTCTAACTACGCCCTAATACAAATAAATAAAAGAATTCGCTTAGATGAGATATGGATGGACTATTGGTGACAACCGTTAAATCGACTTTACTCCTTAATATTTTAACGAATTGAATTCATTAACGATCTCGGTTGATATAATTGATCCATCTATCTGTTGCAAAAATAGACGGACAAACCTATTAACAACACAATCTTGTGAAATAAAAGGATATGAATCGCATTATCCGCTTTACTCTCTTTTATTTCAGAAATTCGATTTGAAAGCATTTTTCTTTAGAGAGTATTTGGATAGCTTTTTAATAAATAGTTTACAAAGATAATTCTTAAGCTTTTTAAAGTGTCTACTTTTTTTTTTTTTTTTTTTTACTATTTATGCAAAACTCTTTACAAACCATAAATGGGATACGATGTATTCTTTTGAATTAGCCAAGAAGAAATAAACAGTGTTGTTTTATTTGAAATCTACACATTGATATATAGAACACATCCCAAGTACAAATATATGTTTTTTATACAGACGAAGTTATGGCCGGGTTGTTTTGATGCTTTAGAGTTGAGATAATCTCCAATTCTCTGATAACTCTCCGTCCCCCTGCCTACGCACCCTTTCACCTCCAGAGGAGGAGATAAAGTGTTTGGTATCTGTGGTGACCGTTGGTCTTTGTGGTGACGTCAAAGCAGACCGAAATAAATGATTTATAAAAAAGGTCGGTACAAAGTACAATCAGAATGAACTTCCATTTTTTTATATTAATTACCGTAATCAAATTTTCGATGGAATCTTTTCCAAAAACTTACGTCATTGGAAGCATAACTATAGTAAACAGATGAGCCAAACAGCAACAACATGAGAAGTGGAAAATCTGAAGTTCATTGTTCATGACCTCCAGCAAAGAATCATGGAGAGACATCACTTGAATTTTTCTTAAGTTTTTCTTTCTTTTTTTCTTTGTTTTGTTACATTGCCGAAAAGAATGGTATTGATTACCTGCATAATAAGTTTATATGTATGAGAGTGAATTCTGTTGTAAATCATCCTATTATGCTACATTTTCCTTCTCACAAAATATGACAGACTGTAGCTGCTAAGGATCTTATATTAAATTTTATATTATTGTGTACGTACGAGCAGCTCAGGCGAACATAATGGTATGTCACATTTTCTAAGTTTCAAATAAATTGAAAAGAAGGTTGACCATTCCCAAACAATTCAATTGATATATGTCCATGGCATCTGCAGGTGTATTTCCTAAATTAAACTATCTACATACTCTTCTGTGGTTCGATCCCAACCCATTCCATCTAACATCTCAATTTAATCGGAAGTCTCGCTTATCATTATCTTGGCCCGAGTCACTCATATCTCCCCAGAAAATTTTTTACCTATCATCCCTGATCTAATGGAGACACGTGTGCCTCTTGTGAACGAAGTCATTGATTCGATTCCCGTTGGGAAAACTTCATTTTTCAGAAGCCATTTTAAACCGTGGGTCTCAATATTCCTTGCCTAATCCTAATCCTCATGATAATTACAGAGCTATAAATATAAATCATTCAAAGAAGCAAAAACAATTGTGGAAAGTGAATAATCGAATACTATCCATATTAAACGAACTGAAATGTCCGTCCTAGGCATGGGAAGAATAGGTTTATAGAAATATATATATTTAACTCCCCTTAGGATGTGTATTTGAATTAAAATGATGCAATCCTAACTTGACCTAAGTGCTAACTATGCTCAACAAACGGTGCAGCCATTATTATTTGATAAAACTTTATTCTCTTCTCCCTTTAAGGTACGCATTCCAATCAAAAGTGCAATGAAAAAACACAGGTTAACCCATGGTTCAGCCCTTTCCTCACTTCAACTGCAATTTACCAAAAAAAAAAAAATTAATTAATCAGATGTTCACTTATCTAAATACTAAAATGCTAGGTTTATGTTTGTCTCCAATCCTTTCGACTATGAGATCTCGAAAACCACAAGTACTAGTGACCGTTTTTACTGGCCGATTCAAAATTTTGTGTAGATTGCCCAGTTCCAATTGAATGTTTTTAAAACATTACCGTTATTTCTTTATTACAGTTTTTAGGTTTACACTGTAATAAAGTGTTGAAATTTTAGAAATCACAATATCCTACAAGTTATACATTCCAACACCACATACCTGCATATAGTGGTTGTATATCTCTCCGGCGTTTTGTTTCATGGACAAATGATAATGAAAAACGAAGGATAACCATTTCTCCAGTCTTAGATGACTCCTTACTGTTTGGAGTGTTTTTCCCAATGAACACCATATATCACTGATATTATAATTAATTGTGTGTGTAATATACCTAGGTATTTGCTTACTGCATGCAAGAAGAATGAAAACATTTTGTATACATGAATTAGAAACTCCAACCGGAAGTAGATTAATGATACCCCTTGCCAATTTTAATCAAGACATCTTTCACTTGTGTTTGTAAAGGGACATATACAGATGTTGTCAGGAATAACAAGGAGATTCATGCCCATATGTGAATGATGCGCTGTGTGGAGAGCGCAGGTTCAACTAGTTTTCAATAAAAAAGTTATATACTAAGTTTCATTTTTCTAGTTTGAAATGATTGTGAGAAACTCTACTTTTGGCATACACCCCTGCTTTTCCATTATGATTCGCATTTTAATGAAGGTGGCATCATAGAAAAGCAGCTTGACGTAGAGACTAACTATAATCAAAAAAATCATTCTCAACAGTTCAGACATTTTCGCGTAAAGTGGGGTTCTTAGTTCGATCCCAGTTCACGCCAAATAGACTTTAAGGTGGACAAACAGGCTTTGCGTGGGTTTTCTCAGGGTTCTTCCATTTCCATCCACTTACTTCACTCCACGATTTCATTCATTTCTCATCATCACCGTTTCCTTTAGCTTAACCGGCATAATCATGGGTCGTAAAACTCAAAGATTTCATTTCATTTCATTTCCATTTTCGCGTGACGTCATCACAAACAAGACAAATGAAGAATAGTTACTCTAAAGATCTTCCACATAGTAACAGAAATTTGAATGTCAGATAATTATAACATCATCGATGGCTCATCTAGGTTCCAGGTTATATGAGAAGACTTTGAAATAGTTTTTAGTTAGCGGCGTTCAGTGATTCTCAAACCAACTGAAGAAGGCGAATTTTTAGCACATATAATAAGTATAATATTATCAATACAAGCTTTGAATATACAATGTATAATAATAATTAGAGAACGGATTTTAAGGTGCAGCACCTTTTCTAAAGGTAGCTGTTATAACAACCAAAGTTCAAAATATGTATTTCCGGGCATAAAACGAACTGAAATGAACGCACTTTGTTGCACCTTTTTAGTGAATGTCGCACCTTTTTTGCATAAAATTTCCCTTTTTCTTACTTCTTTTAGCTTTCAGCACCATTATGATCCCTTTTTTCTCTTCTTTTTAAAAATTTGGACAGAACAGTATCTTTAATTTTAATCTAGTTTACACATAACATTCCACAAATTTAGACGCAATCTTGACGGATTTCCAAGGGATAAATTTGAACTGAATTTGCGAAACAATCCGAACATAAAAACCTTTGCAACGTCAACTGAACTTCCTGTCCATGCGCTTACAAGATGTGTACCACTGGTTCCCGTTGATGTCGAGCGAAATTGGGCTCCAAGCGACAGAAACTAACATTTGAAAATATAGAAATGTTGTGCATAATCAAGTGTAACCAGTTTCTGAAGATCCGAAAGTATGTGACGGTTTCTCAAGCCACAATATTGCTAAATTAAAGTTTTTTTTTTTTTTTTTTTTTTTTTTTAATACTGAGTTGGTTTTAACCACAATTTTATTACAAGAATGTTGAATGTTGTACAAGTTTGGGATTAAATAAAACAATTTTGCAATTTATGTTCAATGTTTAAAGCAAATACTTTAACAATATTTGTTGGTGTAATGAATAAAGAATATTCATGTAACTACTATAGCTCTTAATACAGTGGTGCCCACCCCCCCTCATGTCCATGACGCACCCCCCCCCCTCAATTGCCTATCCGTAGGTGTTCTTCCATGAAAAAAAATCTTTTCGATTAATTTTTACACCCTCTCAAACATATTTATATAGATTTTTAACCCCCCCAAATATTTCAATGACGCAGTTTGCGTCATAGCCCCCCCTTGTGGGCACCCCTGCTTAATAAGGATATCCTATTAGCACCTTTTTCTTTTGCACCTTTTTGAATGATTTTTCAGCCCTTTTTATTCCCTCTTTCTACCACATTTTTGCACCTTAAAATCCGGTCTTTAATAATAATAATAATAATAATAATAATAATAATAATAATAATAATAATAATAATAATAATAATAATAATAATAATGTTACAGATTTATTTCATAATTCTCTGTTAAAAGTACGAATTATTAAATTATAATACTTGTATTGCTGCAAAGAGTCAATTGCATATCTAATATAGCCTATGCATAGAACAACGTATTTCTCAATAATAATATCTATAGATCATACCATAAATTCTTATTCACTTTATTGTTATGAAGAATCTGTAAACCTGACAACACTAATCAACCAACTGCAGGATGGAGAGAAATTGTGTACAATAATTATGAGGTGGCGAGATAAAACGCGATTCACTTCTGCTTCTAAACACGCATTTTATACATCGCATCCCATATCGGCTGATCATCTTACACCAGACAGCTCACTTTTAGAAACACAAATATATGAAGTGACCTGTTCTTAAGGTTGCCAACTGACCGGTATTTTCTGTCACGCTCAACTATGAACTGTTATTCTTAGTGTGTGAAGATGTGTGAGGATTATGAATATATGTCAGTAACTCTATTTGCATAGTTGGCAACCCTACAGCTTCAACCACATTCCTTTTACTCCATTCACCATTAAAAAGATTAGCAAGTACCGACAAAACGAAACAAAACGAAACGTGCTTCATCCGAAACTTAGAGAGAAAAAAGTTGAAACTCACAAGTAGGCTGTTTCTGAGAAAACAAACTGTTCACCGAAGCACTGATTCATTTGCTTGGGTTCAATGCACGCGACTGGACTTGATAGATTTTTGTAAATATTATTTGAGCCACTTCTAAATTTGTATTCTTTTATTGTCTATTTCTCTATAAAGTATTCTTTATACTTTAAAATTAAAAGAAAAAATGTATGAGAATATCGTTGAAATTCAAGACATAGGCCTATATCTAAATTGGGAGCTTGAGCCCGTTGACGAAATTCTGCGTACACCACTGTGTGATAGTATGTTGTTTCGGAGTTACAATATGAATTGAGATATGCTAACAAAAACCGTAATTACTAAAACGTTGTTTAAGTTGAATCTCTAATCGTAGTTCTAAATGTATTCTTGCGTCCCAGCTCTCTTCTTTTCACTATTCCATTAACTTTTAAGCCACAAGGGAAAGTAACTGGCTACTCTACTCCTGGTCCATTCTCTTAGCTGATTTTATTCTAATTTTTAAATGTAGTCCAGTAACAATTTTAAGCAATCCTGAAAATGTTACATTGACCAGCTATTGTGTGCAATTCAACCAACACTAGTTATGAGAGATAAACGCTTAACTAACAAAGAATATGAGATAATATGGGATACTCAGAGCACAAGAAAGGAAACTCTAATTTCCAAAGTTGTCAAAAAAAAAAGAGAGACAAAGTTTGTACGGTAACTTGTTACGCCTTAAGTACATGGAAAAGTTAATATTCTTTTTTATAACATAATAATTTGTTTACGGTCTCTCCATATGAATTTTTAAGCTCTTAAAGGAGCTTCAAACCGAGATCATAAAGATAAAATATCCAAAATGAACAAAAGTGGACTTAATTTCCTTGTGCACTGAACGGAACATATCCTATTATTCTAACCAATGGATGGTCATTATAAATCAATATCAAACAACGGAATAAACGACATACCAATAACGATTAATATCTATAGGGTTTACGTTGAAACATACCATAAATAAGACCCCTATCTTACTTAATAAAGCATTATGACAAACACAGAACTGTTAAATTGGTAATACTGTTTGATAAAGGCAAGTTTTCTAAATAGAAGAGAGAAATTATCCTAATATTTTAGGAACACTAATTTGATATTTCTGTTATTATTATTAGCTGCATATGACAAAATACAAGTTTTGTATCTATTATTAAATTTTAACACTACAGAATATAAAATAATTGTGGTATTATTATTCACCTGTACCCTCGGAGTGTGACTTCACTGTCGGAAACATTTTCTGACGTTGAACAGTTCATCTTCACCCTTGATCATCAATTTTTCCTTTTCCACTGAGAGGACTGCTCTCCGTTGCCATGCTTCTACAACAATGTCCAACATTTCTCTTGGTTTCGCAACAATCGATTGTAAGTATAAAATGGAAAATTTTCAACCCGTTGCTTTATAAAATCCCGTGTAAATTATGAAAATTATCCATTTATTAAGCTTCTGATGTGCACGAAGTTTTATGTCACAGAAGTTTTAAGTCCTTTGTATATCACAGAAATATTAATTTATATCAGAAATAAAAAAGGTTTAAAATGTTTCAGTAGAAAGCATCTGAATGCACAGAGAAAGAACCAAAAGCATCCGAGTTTAGCACACGATCTCCTACAGTGACGCTGGAACCACGTTTTGTGCCCCTAAGCTCATTTTCATACAAATGCCTGTTTTACTTCTCCTTAGTCGTTATTCTGATCGAGAAAACATCTCTTAAACGTTATAGACGTTTCTCTGTGGGGCATCGTTCCCTTTCTCACTCACAGCAACAGAGTGCCTCTCAACTGACCGATATTTTCCCGGCAGAGCAAGAAATAACGTTGCTATTGTGCACACTGGCAAAAATCCCCAGGAGGATGAGGAGGACATGTCCCTCCAATCTTGGAACTTGGGGAACTGTTTCTCAATAATCCGATTGAAATATGCATTTTGGTGAGAATTGTGATGATTTGTGTCCGTTTACCACAAAGGAAAATGAGATAAACTTGATGTCTCCGCAGAATAAGCCTCCCAATGTTGAAGACAACTCTGCTCCCCTTATTCTTTATAGCATTGTTTTCCAACTTCATAATTATTTTGAACATCGCTTAAAAAAAAAAAAAACGGTCTTACCCGTCCCCACCAATATTTAAGACAGATTTGCGCCGCTGATTGTGCATAAGGCCCACGGCCGGTACATACCCCTTACCTGCCATATATATGACCGCTATTTTAATTTTGACTGGATACTATCAAATAAAAGTCAAAATACTAATAACAAGACATCGAAGTACAATTTACTACAGGTGAAATCTTTCAAAGAAAAATGAGCATGTTCACCTGAAGTAAAATCAATTATTTAATATGTCCCAATCAATGCATTTGTTGAACATATTCTCGATGTGATGAACTATTTATGAGCTTATTCAAGAAATTGTTCGAGTGCGTCATTAGTCAATGCGAACTAACAAAGGAAAATTAAAATTTGAATGAATGAAAATAGTTCTCAAAACACTTTTAAGTTCAAAGTATAAATTTACAAAAATAACTTCAATTTCTTATAGCTATCTAACTTTCTATCAGGCTCAATTATACATTTCAAGGTATAGAAAAACAATTAACCTTTATCTATTTTGAGGTATTTAAAGAGTATAAAGAGTACATTAAGGTTAGGGCTAGCGTAATCAAATTTTGAGTTCTGAGTATAGTTTCTAATTTCCTTTGCTATGTACTGTGCACAAAGCTAACAAAAGATTAGATTGTGATGGATGCAGTTCGAGAGTAGGATACAGTTACGAAAATAGGAAGTAGATGAGAAAGAAGAACGAGAATCTCCAAAGAAAGACATCTGATAATAGTGACAATACAACATCTAAAATAGAATATCTGGGACTTCTCATAGGAATATGGAAATGTATACAAGTTGTAAGAAAGTTGAACGGCAGTTAGTGAAAGATAAAGCAAACACACCTGCAGAGGAAAGACGGTAATCATTTTTATAGAATTCAATATCAAGCTTCAATGTCAATATATCAGTTTGCAATTTCAGTGCAACTAGCTAGAAAAAAATTGTTTCCATCTTCAATGGAAAAGAACTTGTTTGTGACAAAGACAAGACCAGTTATCATATCTAAACTGTAATAATTAACTAAATGGAACAGAGTTCTCTACTGTTAGCGAATTGAGTTCTTGTATTTGACAACAATCAAGCAATTGATGCTAAGATTTGTTTTCAACAAGAAATATTTATTTTAACTACTATAGTTATGACAAATTTTGCCGTTCTGTGCAAATGAACGTGTTGCACATATGGTAGAGCCGGGCCTGAATCTTAGTGAAATTCTTGATTAATTATAACAAGTAACACATTACTAAATTGTCATACCATGACTTAAAACTTTAAAACCAAACAATGACTACTAATTGGTCAAGATCATGCGTGGGAAAAACCTCGCCGCTCAAAAGCTCTTGGACCAAAATCTCGCCTGGTGAAATATCGTTGGACCAAAACTCATGGGCTGAAAGTTTGTCAGAACAAATAATTGTCTTATAAGGATAAATAAGAATTTCTGGGATGAATAATAATAATAATAATAATAAGAAGAAGAAGAAGAAGAAGAAAAGAAGAAGCAGAAGGAAGAGAAGGAGGAGAAATATTTAATTAAAATGGGATCAGCAATGGTTACTTTGGACAGTAGAGGCTTAAATATTTGACAGGTTCAAATGGATGGATGATAATAGTAAAATAAGCTCAAATAAGGCGAAATCATATCCGTGAATTCAACATCATAAGGGTAAAACATTCTCCGATTTCTAAATACAATTTCGTGTTTTTCTTAACTTTATTGTTATCATATTGACTAAAATGAACAACATATCCAAAACTCAGGAAACAATTGTCCCCCTAAAAGCATCAAATGATGCCCTGATCGAATCTATTTTAGTTAAATCGTCCCGATGCCAAGCTCAGCCCCATTAGTTCTCCTATAGGGGTCATGTGAGAAAATAATAATAATAATAATAATAATAATAATAATAATAATAATAATAATAATAATAATAATAATAATAATAATAATAATAAAGATCAATATTAGTGTCGAACTCACATTTTTCTGGGTCGCTAATGTGACTGGTGAGAGTCTCATTGACATTTAAGCTCAAGTTTAGGCCAGATGCTACATGTAAGCTGGCCCAAAATCTTCGTTATTTATTTATTTAATTCATTTTTTGCTTTCAAATGTATATATATAAAGAAAATTTTGTTTTTTAAGTATTTTGGGGAAAGTAAATAATTCGCACTGATCAAAGGTTATGTTGTATATCTTCAACCTTTTGACATGTGACCTTTATGAGATCAGAGACATGTGACCTGTTTCGCGAGTGTATGTTATGACGGCTGAACGATCCGACAGAACAGAAGCAGCCACTATGAGAAGAGGAAGCGAACTTGCCTTCCTGGTAGCCTTCGTGCTGGGGGTTGCCCTGAGCCTGCAGCCTCCACTGACGACCATCAAACAAGGAACCCTTAGAGGGAGTTTCATGACATCTCTCAGCAACAGGACCTTCTTGGCGTTCAGAGGAATTCCATACGCGAAGCCTCCGCTCGGAGAACTTCGATTCAAGGTGAGAGTTAAACATCTTATTCTGTGTTACGAAACTTGGTACGTACAATATTCAAGGATAACCATTTTTATAATTTATTTTAATAAAAACTTCGGAGTATGTAATGGTTTAAATACGAATCTCTGTAACTGGAAACAAACGATGGGATTAAATTACAGAAATATAGAGGGCTGCATTTAATTCTAAGTCCTAATGAAATCGAAAATCGAATTATTGAAAATTCGAAATGCCCGAAAATATGCATTTTGAAATGTCTAAAATGAAGAAAACAAAACTACAGTGAATGACAAATACAATAACAACTAACATACAGAGTTTACCTTTAAGGTGGAATATTGTTTGCGTAATCCAATATTCATACAAATCAAGCCACACATATAATAGAAAGAGATAAACAAGTAACAACCTAAATTATCTGTTTTTACTTAAATAATTCTGTAAACTTTCTTTTGATTTGATTGTTGTTATCAACAAAATCTTCATTCATTGGATGAATAATGCTCCATTAACAACATTTCATTTATATATTAAAATGCGAGGTTTATATGTTTGTCCGCAGTCCTTTCGACAATGAGATCTCCAAAACCACAAGTGCTAGAAAAATGCCGTTTTCGCTGATCAATTCCAAACTTTGTGTAGATTTTATCAGTTCTAATTGAATATTTAAAAAAAAATGGCCGTTATTTCTTTATTTCATTTTTAGGGCACATTGGAAGTGTTGAAATTTTTAAAAAGTAAATCGTTTTATCCTATGGGTTATATATTCCAACACAACATAGTTGTATAAAGGGGTTGTATATCTCTCGGACGTTTGTTTTATGGCCAAATTATAATGAAAAACGAAGGATAACCATTTCTCCAGTCTAAGATGAACCTTTATTGTTTGGAGTGTTTTGCCCAATGAATACCATATATTACTGGCATTATAACTAATTGTGTGTGTAATGTATTTGTCTATTACATACTGCATACAAGAAGAAAACATTGATCATACATGAATTAGAAACTCCAACCGGAAGTAGGCTCAATCTTGCAAATGGTACGATATATTGAAAAATTTATCTACAAAATCTCCCGTTTATGATACTTCTTGCCGATTTTTATCAAGAGGTCTTTCACTTGTGTCTGTAAAGGGACATATACAGATGTGATGAATGACAAGGAGATTCATGCTCATATATGAATAATGCGCTGTGTAGAGAGCCCAGGCTCAGCTAGTAAGTCTTAAATTTTCTAGAATTTCGGGAACTTCAGATAAGTTTGGAACAAATTCTTCTTTTACTTTCCCTGATATTTTCTTGATCTTTATCATCATCAGATTGATTGTGTTTCTGTGTCACTCTTCCCAATGACTGTCTCTGGATTAGGGATTTCAGATGGTGACTTGGGGTGGAGAAATCCTCCTTCAGAGACGTAGGGAGTCTCCCTGCGAGATATATCTCCGACTGTCCTGAATGTAGGTTACCTACCAGTATTTTCGTAGCAATAGTTCTCTACCAGGAAAACGCTCTGAAATCATCGCTGTTCTGGATATTGAAAATCTGTTGGAATTGCATTCTGCTGTTTCCAACCTGTCTAACACTAAAAATCCATGTACAATGATTATTTAAATTTAAAAAAGTGGTAGTTTAAAAGTTCTATTTACCTACGATTTGAACTATCGTTTTGAATTCAGTTCTCAATGTCAACAAACTTTCTTCCAGTTTATGCAATAGTTCGAATTGAAATAATTCTCTAAATACGGAAAGCACTGCCTTCGTTTCGAAGTCACTCCGAAAGGAAGTAGGTCAATATACAATTCCATACAGTGTAGAAAGCAGGTCATCATTTCTCAATATTTAAATAAATTAGTAATAATCACCGTGTTGCGATGGCGTAACCAGGGAGCTAACCCGACTCACGCTCCCACTCCCGGTTCAAGCTAACCTGTACCCCCCACTTAGTACACGGCACAAAAATATTATGCTCACTCTAGACGACAGAGCAGTAGAGCAAACATTATTTGTATATTTGATTCTGGAAAATTCTTCTTTGTACCTGTAGCATTTGTTACATATTTTCCAACTACGATATATAAATAAAATATGATGCCAGAGATATAAACATTTTTCAGTATTAAACTTTAAACTATCCTTTATACCCATACAGAACTCAAAAGAACTCTTCTTTCAAAGATTTGCAGAAATACTGTTTAAAACTTCAAAATTGTGTGCCGGTGTAATGTTTGTTACCATGGAATGTGTTAAGAAGATCAGTATCTACTTTTACAATAACTATTGGCGCATTTTCATTTCTTATTTCCAGCTTTTGCTGTATTAAAGTACAATTATAATGACTAGAAAATTACGTGTTTTTATAAGAAAAGAAACACTAATCTTATAACTAATGTATATACTATGTGGATCAGCCTATAATTGGTAGATGTGTAGATCTTTCCGTTATATTTTCTATTATTCACGTCAGTAGATCTATATAGTGACAGCGCAAGATGAAAACATCCCATTGTGAATGTTTCAGCAACAATTGATAAATAGTAATTCAATCCACATTTGCAATATTAAATGTGCTACCGGTACTACCGGTACTGAATCAAAGTTTTCTTCCAGGATATTTTAAATTTAATAACTGATTATGACGAAAGAGAGTTTGGTTTAAGACTTAATATAATTTTACGATGTGTAAATTCATAAAATGTATGATAACAGAAGAACGCTAACCGCGAAGGAGAACTTACCGTGAATAACAATTTAATACAAATAAGCTTCTTTTGAATGTTATGAAAACGCGGTTTCTACTTCCAAACTATGTGAATTCAATTTTGAAACATATTTATCAAAATATTGAACCTTCTGGCTTCAATAGAGCAAGCACGTAGCCATGAGGGGTTCCGGACCCCCCCTTCCTTCGAAACCAGAAATGGAAAAAATTAAGGAAGAATGAAACAGAAATAAACTAGAAAAAGAAGAATCAGCGTTAAAAATAAAAAAGCTAGAGCAAGCTTTTGGTTACTCTTTCTTACGAGGAGATTTGTATTAGTATACTTGCATTACATGGTGGTGAACGAACGGGATATCTTGGAAAGGTCAAGGAATTTGAAATTTCTCCAAAAATTACGGAATTCTCAAAATTTCTGCCACTATTCAGGGGAATTTCAAGCTTTCGAAAACATAGTGCCGTTCTGTAATATTGTGGACATTTTAAATCAATTTTTCGTCATCGCTTCTCTGTAGCATCAAACATGTTATTTCAGAAACAGTTTTCTACTGCTCCTTTAACCTGTCATTTGGAGCAGACAATAGTTGACGGAATAATGAAAACAAAAAAGTTATGTGGAAAGAAAGTTCTGTTAACACTTGATTCAACAGAGAAAGGAACGTAGATATTGTAAAATATTTTACAAGACACTGTTGAATACGTACTTTATATAATAATGGATATGTACTTTGGTTGAGGTCATAATGAAAGGAAAATTGTCATATTTGAATGAACAAAGGAAGGAACGTAAATATACTAAAATCTTATTCAATACATCGTTTTTTTATTTTTTACTCGAGATTTGTTCATAGTTTGTTATTAAAATACTAACATATCCTCATTTTAATGTCCTAACAAACCAATATACGTTGCCAGTAAAATAGTTTAGATTGATCGACCTCCTGATGTGATAACCACAGTATTTCATGTCACCTCTTTACGAAATCGTGCCTGAATAAATTGATTGATTTTTGAGTTTTTTTAGCGTCCCGTTCAGCAGCGAGGCTATATGAGACGTGGACCTACTGATTAACGTGGAATCCGAACCACATGAGCTCCCGCCGGGAATCGAACCCGGGTCTCCCGCGCCAAAGGCGCGTACGCTAACCGCTTAGCCACGGAGGAGCTCTAAGTGCCTGAATAGAGGCATAATATGAAGGAGATATGGAACCTGTTAATCTGACACTGAATCAAGCTGGAAAACAGTTTCTTGATATGCCTAATAATTAAATGTGAATCAATATTGAACATAAAGATCTATAACTTTTTATCAATTTCAGTTGAGAATAAATATGTCATTTGGGCTTACGATTAGGAATTAGATTTCTGGGCTTTTGGCAGCTTTGGCGATGTTAACCCGTCACGTATGAGGGAAGACGTCCTTCGGCGATCGAAATATAATCACGACCGAAAATTAATTATTTTTTAAGTCATTTAAAGAATCTAACCCGAATATCGTTGAATGATTATTTAGTCTATAGTGATTAACCATATTAAATGAATTTCTGACTAGGGTGACTTTAAAAGAGTCGACAGTTTTAGAATTCACAAGATTAATATTACTCGGCAAATATTTTAATGACAGCACTAAATTTACAGAACTCAACTTTTGCAATACTACACAAATATTATTTCCTTCGCGTCCTTAGAAATAGAACATTGTGTCAATATTAACATTAGCAATTACTTTCAATAATACATAAATGTTACGAACTTTGAAGTTGAAGCAGTTGTCTGTAACCTCCCCCTCCCCCTTAATTTGCAAGAAACCCCTGCGGACCACTTTTAGAATCGAGAAAGATAAGATGTCCGAGACGTTCCGTGACCACATGAAGCATACTTTGAATGATACGTCTTAATTCAACAATAATGCCTGAAGATGAATATTAAAGCAGTGTAGTATATTTGACTTTCAATTACCTCAATTACCCTCAAAACTACTTTTTAGTACTACACATCATATACTGTATATTTCAAACTATATAGGTTTATAATAAACTACTTTGTAAACATTGTTTGTGTGCACAGAGTGTTCTCCATTTCTCAACTAATGTCATCCGATTTCTTCGTAACACAGGCCCCTCAACCACCAGATGCATGGAAGGAAGAGTTCGACGCCACGAAAGACGGCCCTGTGTGTATGCAGAAGGACCTAATGATGAGGCGGCCGGTGTTGGTGGGACAGGAAGACTGTCTGGTGATCAATGTATTCACGCATCAGGTATGAAATGCAACTTCTTTGAAAATAAGCCTTGAGCTCAGGGTTACCATAATCCCCGACTTCGAATACAGGCTGTTTCATAAGTTTGATCATACTCTTAGATCTTATTCATGATTTATTTTCTTCTCTGTAATAAAACTGTCACAGTGGGTGAACCTTCCTTCTGGGTAATGGTATTCCCTGTTTGGGAAACATGTATTACTTAGCAAGGCACCAAAATTCTTTCAGTCTTACATGATTTCTTTATACTTTGAAGGATTAATTTAATTCCAATTGTGTACAGTGGTTAATTTCTGCGGAAATTTTGATCATTTAAAAATAACTTTTTCATATTACAATGATACTTCGTATTAATAAAAACATTTTTAAAAGTACAATATTATCCTACTTCAACAACAGTTCTAGAAAGTAGAAAATAATAAAATAGCAAAAAATGAATACCCAAATTAAGCAAATTTTCACAGTAGGTACTTTGTAAATAAGGAAAAGGAAATTTAGATGTTATAGTAATGGCTACCTTCCTCCTAAAGAGCGGAATTTTCCAAAATGCTGAAACACGTGTTTCATTATGTATATATGTTTGAATTTCAACATACTGTATTTCATTTCCATTATAGTTTTCATATAACAAATAAAATAGAATAAAATAAAATCTAATATAATGAAACCATTACATAAAATGTAAGTTTTATTCTTTCAAGTAAATCCTGTTTGTTTTGCTTTACAGTTGCAGAATCCCCAGCGTCCAGTGTTGGTGTGGATTCATGGCGGGGCCTGGTTCGCAGGAGGCAGTGTCGTGGCGTTTCTTGGGCCTGAGTATTTCATGGATGAAGATATTGTATTGGTCACTTTCAACTATAGACTCGCTGCTTTAGGTAAGTATTCCACTTCCTACTTACCATCAATAAAACTGATACTTTCAAAAAAAGAAAGTCTCCAAATTCAGTTTATGTATATATAAATAGGACGTCCCAAAAGTTCGGCCTTATGGGGAATATTGAAATATAGACTTAAAAGCACATTGTTGAGTAACGAGAATACATTGAGTGAGCGCAGAAAGTGTTCATACACCGTGTACACTTTATATTGGAAACAGCTTAGAATAACAACGGGAGGTGGTCCAGAGTTAAAACTACACATTCATACATTTTATTTCTATATGCAAGAGAAAGGCCAAACAAACACAATCACTGGTTTGTTCAAAGGAAAAGAGAGAATTTCTGTCTTGTAAGGGCAAAAAGTCATCGTACACTTATACTTGAACTAATGTTTACAAAGTATATTACGTTATTTAATATCTTGTGGGATTACCCTGTGCGTCAATGATTACCTCTAATCTTGATTTCACAAAGTGTTCTGTAGTTTCGGGACTGATTAAATCTCATTCTTCTTGAATAGTTTTTTTTTAGGTCTTCTTTATAAGCTGTGCCTTCCGATTCTTGTCTCCAGAACAGATCATACGGGGTTGAGGAGGAGTGCGAAGCTGTTTTGGGGTATTGTAGAGGAGCCACAATAAAGTATTTCCGCTGTATGTTTGAGGTCGTTGTCTTGCTAAAAAATAAAATTGTTTTCAATGCCTATCTTCTGAGCACTATATGGAGATTTTCCTTTAATATGTTAATATACACTTTGTGATCCATCACTACATCGATAAAGTGGAGGCGACTCACTCGCGAGGCACTCATACGACCCATACACCCCCAGACGAGCAAAGATTCTCCTCCGTGTTTTACTGTAGGGACGAGATTTCGAGGATTCATCTCTATATTCACCTTGCGCCATACCATATGCCTCCCACCGGACCCAGATTAAATTTACTTTCGTCTAAAAATATGACCCTATTCCGCAAGTCTGATCCCTTATTTCTATACTCTTTTACAAACTTTAGTCTGTTTGTAGAATTTGTCTTGTTCACCCAAAAGTTTTTTCCTGGCTACCCGAAAATGATGTCCATTCTCTTTGCAAATATTCCGCACTGTACTGGCTGATATTTTAACACCGCGTTTTTCCAGATCCGTTGTCAATTGCACAACACTACTTTTCGGAACCTTTTTTTATTTCCCTAATGATGTAACGTTTGTCTTGTTCGCTCAAAATTGTTAGTCTTCCGGTTTTTTTTTTTTTTTTTTTTTTTTTTTTTTTTTGTTGCTCACCGTGTTAGAAACATTATACCTCACATACCTCACAATTATTGTTTGTACTGTTGAACGAGGCCTGTCTACAAGGTTTGCTATCTCTCTCAAAGACTTAGCCTTCTTATGCAATTTAATAATAACTTCCCTTGTCCATTCACTTGTTTCTGTTCGGTTCTCCCCATTTTGATAGCCTACTGTGCAGTGTTTTCACTCCTATTCGCAACTAAACTCACTCTGTCACTCGTCACTGCCATACAGAGGTATATTCAGGTGAATACTAGTGAACCCCAGTTGTGGCGTCTTTGTTTCGTATTCTTACATCAGGTGTAAGATCACTTTTTGGGTCTACTCTACTCTCTTTCTACGGAGTTTATTTACTTTCTAAACATTACACTTGTCTTTGTGGTTCTACATTGATATATTAATAAAACTTAGTTTTCATTATGTATATTGTGTGTGTTATTACACTTCTTAAATTTTGTTTCGTTCTCACAGGCATTCTTGTTTCAATAGCATAGGTATACGAACACTTTCTGTGCTCACTGTACTCTGTAGTTACATTGTAGCCGTTATTTAGGATACGAGAGGCGACAAATGTTCAAATTTGGTACCATTCTTCAGTCTTGAAGATATCAATACGAGAAGCATGGAAAATTCGTGGTACATTGCATAACATAAATCCGTATGCATAACTTTGGTGGTGCAATAACGTGGGAACAATGTTGTCTTCAAGGTCTACAATAGAATATACACATGTCGGCGCAGTTTTACTATAAGGATCCACAGATTGTAAATGTACGGAAAATTTTGGGGAAGGCTTTAATTTGCCCATTTTATGCCGAGAACAACTCAACGAACCCCTGCGGGGCGTCTAACTCGTTCCTACTAGGCATGCGTCATTTAGGTGTTCTATATTCATCTCCCACATTTGATGCATTTGTTGCTTCTTTTTCTAAGCGATTGTATACTAGAAGCAGCAAACGCATCAAGTTTATTAGATGGCAACTGTCGCCGATCATTTGAAACTGAATATGGAAGAAGTAAATAAGCACTAGTCATTTTGTTATAAAATTACATTAGCAGATTTTATTTTATTCCAAACGGTTATTGTCGAATATACGCGGTTAAAGGAGCACTGTGATTAGTCAAATTCAAAAGACCCCAACAATTTACCACTCAACAAACGACGTTCCCTTCATCGCCTCGGTGCCCAAGTCGGAAGAGCACGCGGCTAGTGATCCAAAGATTGGTAGTTCGCGCCCACCCTGGAGTACCGGTACATTTTTTTTTTTTTTTACTTTTTTAAAGTGTTTTTTAGACTCGCCTTAATGTAAACACTTTAAGCATATAGGCAAATTAACATATTTTGGGGGAGTAATTTTGTGGTTCATTGACGCTTACGGCATGAGAAACATACCTAAAACATACTAGGCACGATCCCCAGGTACATGTCAGGTATGTGCCTAGGGGCGGACATAGACTGTGATTATCACTTGCCATGTTATTTCTCTTTCATATGTACATAAGGCACATACTGGACACATTCCCATGTGCCTGAGGGAACATGATAGGCATATGCCTGAATTGTGCTGTTAGGGTTGTGAAAGCCTACCTGTAGAGGAGCTACGTGTAGCAAGTTGATGGACATTTCAGGCACTTTGCTTTAATCTGAATGACAAAACCTATTGGAAGCTGGCAACTTCGAAGGTTTGTGAAGTCAGAATGATTCGTACTCGGATATGGAATTATAGGGGGAAAAATTGCACTTGATATCATCTATTACTTATTCAAGTTTGCCACAGACCTCCCCAACATTCTATATATTAAAATACTACATTTATATGTTTGTCTAGAGCAATTCACTCCTTTTGAGATTCTTCCTGTCCTTTACTTGTGTTCGTAAAGAGACTTTCACAGATATAGCGAGAAGTGGGAAGGAGATTCACGCTCATTTTAGAACTGTGCACTGTGTAAATAGCGCAAGTTCAGCTAGTAATAATAAATCAAATAAACAATAAATCAAAATAATTAATTATTTTTATACCGTATTTATTGCAATATTTCTACTGAAACAAGACTATATTATACCTATTGAAGTACGTATAACACTTTTATGATACATACTTAGTGGATAGTATAAAATCTTAAATTTACTTAACTATTGTAACTAATACTTATAAATTCTGAAAATGCAAGTAGGCACAATTTCTGTTCTAATAGTTTCACCTGCCAAGATCTGAAAACGCTTGAAAAGTAATTTTGTTTCCAACTTTTGAGTATCTTTCCGGATTGACATTAATGCTTACCATATTCTGCTTACCAGATTCCACGTTAGATGACAGTTTTAAATTACAACTTTTCATCCAGTCTATGAATGTTGTTAGATACTGTCACCTATATCATGTTATGGCAAATGTTATCACAACTTTGTGTTAATTGCTTCTATTTCTCAAAGTGGGAGCAAAATTATCAGAGGAAACCAAGAAGATGCCTTAACCTCAATGAAATCCTTAAAATTCAAAACCTTTAATTAATATTATTATTATCGTTATTTGCAACACTGACAAGTAAGTCTTATCATAACAGAAACTGATTAAAGTGTATTTCATTAAAAATAAAATTGAATATTCGGTTTGTCAAAATACAAAGAACATGGTTAGTTATTTACTTATATTATTAAAGAAGATCATATTCTTCTGGGGTACAAATTTCGTGGGGAAACATGTTGTACCTGGAGACGATTCTACATTCGGATAGTAGTGACCTTTTCTTGCAATTTGTAAAGTAACTTCATCCCTTTAACTGATCAGGCTAAGTCTACTTGATAGTTATTAGCGAAAATCTTTATGTTGCAAGGGAAACAAAAAACTTGGAAATGTTTATTTATATTTTTCCATTCTTAAAAATAAGTTTAATAAATACATTCGTGAGAATTGTTTTATAAAATATTTAGAAAATTACAAAAGTTGGTAATCGTGGTTTTCAGTATTTGTAAAAGAGATGGGCTACTGAATATTTATTTGATCTTTATAATTATGTAATGCTGATATATAAATATGTGACTCAGTGTGTGTTTCCTCCTACATCAGCGCTATGTACTTTGGGTCACATTTAATAAACTGTAACTTGTTAGTTTTCTGTTAAAACTATTGACCTGTTCGTTACGCCATAGCTTTCTTAAAATACTAGCAATGAGAATCATACTTCAAGAAAATTTTATTTTTGGTGAAGGAAGAAATAGGTTTGAAAAATTGGTTTCTAGGTACAACATATTTCCCTAATATTTCAAGAGATGCAGTCTCCTTAAATTCACTCAGGATGATCCATAAAGGACTAGTCTTCAAATGTTTAAAGTAGAAACAAAAAAATCCATTAATCTTTGATAGCCAAATGACTTTAGTAGCGGTCTAAAAGATGGTTTATGAACAAAGTTCTTATTCTAGGACTAAAGTTATAGTTACTGTTTTACATTCATTACATTACAAACATAATGCTCATTAAAACGTTTCGTCTATGAAAGCACATGTTATCTATACTTTACTATCGTATGAAGAAATGAGTATCTATAGCCATTGGTTTCTGCAGGTTTCCTAAGCACTGAGGACTCATCTCTCCCTGGCAACTACGCAATGAAGGACCAAGTAGCCGCTTTGCGTTGGGTAAAGGAGAACATTGCAGCCTTTGGAGGGGACCCCAACAAAGTCACAATCGCAGGGCAGAGTGCTGGAGCTGCTAGCGTGCACTACCTCATGCTGTCACCAATGTCTAAAGGTTTGTGCCTAACATACTGACTATTTATTACGCCGCTGATCCTGATATTTCTATCATAATTACATTAATACAATCATAATTACATTAAATTATATCAGAAACCTAAGTTTGACAATTTTCCATTTCTGGTTGAAATTGAAGGTAAGTTATATCAGTAAACTTCATTATTTTTATGTTAACATTTGTATATGTTTATTATTGTTCAGTAGATTCTATATGTTCTATGTGTGTTGAGAATGCTATATATACACATTGAAAGATGCAACTTAATTTAAGGTAATAAGAAACACGAATACTGTAACATGCTACAGCCAAGGGCGCCCATCACATGGGGCACGATGGGGCGCTTGCCCCCCCCCCCCCTTAAGAGGAAATTGTACTTGGGAATATTGAAAACCCAATAGAATTTTTACATTAGTTACATCAAAATTTGAAACTATATTTGAAACGTTGCTTATAGTTGCCCCCCCCCTCGCAAACCACAACATGGGTGCCCATGGCTACAGCTAGTAAATTTACTTAACAAATTAAGAAATAAATTATTGTTATATGATATACGAGGTATAGAGGAATGGTATCTGGTATAAAGTGTGGTCATGCGTTTTGGTTATTTCCCAGGACTCTTTCATAGAGCAGTGTCACAGAGTGGGACAGCTCTAGATATGTGGGCATTTCCTATTCCCGCCAGAGCTACGGCCTTCAAGCTAGGACGTGCCGTGGGTTGCAAGAGCAATACATCGGCAGATCTGAGTCAGTGCCTGAGGAACGTGAACGCTTCTGATATTGTGGAGGCTCACAACAAGCTTTTCGTAAGTTAATTTCTGAATTTAATCTTTCAGATCGTATAAAGTAATGTTTCTTTGAAAGATCTATCATCAGTGTAATGGCCAACCCTTTATTTATTTCAGGAATGGGATTTAGATCCTCTGCTTCCCTTCCGTCCTGTGATTGAGGCATCAGACTCCGAAGAACCTTTCCTCACAGACTCCCCGTTGAAGCTAATCCAACAGGGAAAATTCCACAAGGTACCTTGGATGTTGGGCATCACTTCACAGGAAGGTGCGATCAGAGCAGCGCGTAAGTCCAACCAATGAATCGCTTCCATCGTTTCTATTAAGGAATCAATATATCTGTTTATAGTTCACCACATAAATGGTGACAAGCTTTCTGGAATTAGTCATGATTATAGAAAAAGATTTTTTTTTTTCATTTATAAGTGTTCCTACAATTGCAGATGCTTTAAAACAAATTTAAAGACTACCTGAAATAGAATGTAATCCTATTATCCGAAATAATGTCAACCGATATCACTTCAAATGGATTATAACAAATAGAATAAACAAACACGTCTATTTTGGATATATGGAAAATTGATGTAATAAGACAAGGGAGAGGGAGAGAATACAGAACTAATTGTTTTATGGTGTGTCAATTGTTTCGTTGAGCATGTCATGCTTATTCAAATAGTTGCAAGCACCTCAATATTTGATATTATATATAAAAATGTATGTGATAATCACTCTAAATTAATGCGAAATTTCGATGAATGAAGGCTCCAATTTCTCCGTTCTTCAATAATTACTTCAACTGTAGCTATTACTTCAATATAAGTAAATTCTGTTAATGATTTTTGTTGATTCACTTAATGTGTACTCAATCTGTTTCTTACTGCTTCTAGTTTTGGAACAACGCGACCTTTACCCAGAATTGAATCAGGATTTCCACCGCTTGGGGCCTTTGTGTCTTCATTATCATCGGAGTACCAACAACCCTTTGGAAGTCACGCAGCGAGTGAGAGAGTTCTATTTTGGTGACGAACCTATAACAATCAACAACTCACATTCGTTAGTAGAGGTAAACAACAAAATTTGCTATAGCCATCAGCTGTATATTGAGAAAGGATTTTGCTGTCAAACTGAAACTAAACTGCATGCAAGAAGAGACAACAATAGTTTTTCTGTCAAACCGAAAACCAGCAACACGTAATATATTTGTAGTTAAACTTTGTCAGAAAAATATGTAACAAACTCTAAAGATAATTTAATGTTTATATGTTCTATTGTTGTTTATTTATGTAATGACAATTATGTTCAAAGTACAGTAATTCAATGTGCAGTGTTTAGAAGTATCATATTAATTCATAAGTAAATTAACTTCTGTTACCTAGTTATGAACTATAGCCAATATTCCAAATAAGATACAATTTTTATTACTGTTTACCTAAATTTTAAAGCAAAAAGTTGTGGCCTGGTTTTACTATTTATTAGGCTTAGAGTAGAAGTTTTTGTATTAAATATTTGACACAATTGGCTATTTGACACAGTTGGTTTGACACAATTGGCTATTTGATAATGTTACAGTTCGCTGTTGAGATCACCTATTTCAACATTTTTCGTTGATTCTAATCTGATAAGCAACCAAAACACCCTACCCAATTCTTCTCCCTCTTCTTGTTAGTTTAACGTCTCACGTTATGCAACGAGACTATGGGAGGTGGATGGTAATGGCGAAATTACGAAAGTGGGAGGAAACGGGGAATGTCCAAGAAAAGCCATATTTATTGTATTTGTTCACCACAACGCCCACTTGGTGGGAGGTGGGATCGAATCACCCAGCTGGGGATAGTAATGAAGAGAATCACTAGTCCAGTACAAGGGGAGATTTTGTTTCTCTTTGTAAGATATAATATCATCTAAAGTATAAATTTTCTTCTTGATGCTCTTCCAGTTGGAGTCACTGAGATATACGCAATCCCTTTGTTTTCACCATCAATGCTTACAATTAAACACAACTGTTTTAACTTTCATCTTGAAGTATAATAAAATGCCATAGTAATCATAGTTTAATAATAGCTTTGCAAATGATTATATTATTATTCATTGCTATATTGAGTGAAAACCAACATTGATTGCACTCCAAAGTTTAAAAATTATATTTCACTCCTTTCTTATGGAACAGAGGCACAACAAAGAAACATTCTTACAACTATATACAATATTTTTCTTTTATACAATGAAAGGAAGGATTATACGAAGCACATGTTTCCTCTATTCATTTGAAGATTTGCAGTTAATTACGTTACTTCTGTAATTTCGAACTCATAGATTGTATCGTATATGCACAACAAGTACAACTTCCCACCCTGTCCTCAGTTGCCATTGATCTAACAGGTACACTTTACCATTCAACATTATTTCATAACCTCTGTCGAATAAATGAACAAACACCATTTAATTAATTTTATAATTATCGTACAGAGTTGTGTAGCTTATCCTCAAATATGATGAATGTATAGTCTAAAGGTATGTGTGTGCTATTACGAAATTTATGGATATTTACTAGGTACGTGTTTTCCTATACGCAGCGGTTATTGGTGGAAAGAGGAATAGGTATATGTACTCAAGCGAGGGAAAGTGGGGAGAAATTTGTTTTGGTCTCCTATCAGGTTAAATGTTACGGAGAGTGAAAGATACCCGAAAGGAACGAAAAAAATTCATTCATAAATTAGAATATTTTTGTTGTTAAAATCAAAATGTTCCTTACAAATAATACCATAACATTTCATTTTTCATTTATTTGTTTTTCAGATGTTTACGGATCGAATGTTTCTTCTGGGAGCAGACAAATCAGCAAAACTTCATTCGAGTCTCAGCAAGCAACCCGTCTATTTCTACGTCTTCTCCTACAAGGGCCAATACACAATGACCATGATCTATGGGAATCCCACCAGGAATTATGGTGAGCCAGTTCTCCATTTACACTTCACAGATATTAAGAATAAGGGTAAACATTTCAGGCTTCAATTGAATTTTTCAGTCCATAATTGATTTTCAGCACAGTATTCTAAGAAGCTGCAGTAATTAGGAACAAAAGGCTATTCTCATCAATAACTTTTTTTTTTTTTTAAACAGCAAGTACTGAATTATTACTTCTTGGTACGGATATCAGTACTGCTTATACGAGAACAACTTACTCTCAGAATAAGTAATCCTGACTAGCTTTTTTATTTTGGATATCACTTGAAGTATCGAAAAAACAACAATTTCGCAGCATATTCTAATTTAAGAGTAACTTAGATGTATCTTTCTCAAAAGTCATTATTTTGTAGATATTACTACTTATTCAGATGCTCATTACGAAATATATTATAATGTTGAGACTGCGATAATGAACTGCTCAGATATAAGTAAACTCTCTAGGAAAGAGGATGATACAGAATTAGTTAGTTATTGCGATTATAACTTACAAAAACAGAACTTCATACTTACTTCGCTAGATAAATTAGTTCTAGGAATATCTAATTTTAATCAAAACCAATTATAATCGAATTTAATTATATTTTACTAAGATATAATTATTAATTATGCAAAACAAGTAACCACAATAGTGACAGGAAGCTTTTATGTCTCTAACGCTTCGTATAACTTTTCTTTTTCAGTTAGCGTTTGTTCGGTAGAGTTAACTTTGATTCCAGTTGTATTTCATATTCAAATAGCTGATCATTGAGAATATTATAGAATCTAATTAGGGTACAAGTGACGAGAAATATATCAGCGTTAAACAGGAAATATATAACAAAATATTAACATAATACATTCTATAGAATTTTAATATATAGTTTATAACAAGGTTCCTACCGGTCAGGAAAGCAGGGAAGTCAGGGAAAACTCAGGGAAAAAACTGGAAATCAGGGAAAGTCAGGGAAATTTTATAAAACATATTTTTTCTATATTTTTCTAACTTTAACTGAACACCAATTTCAGCTTAGTCAACTATTACAATACCTATTTTGTTTTTATTGCTATTTTTTTTATTGCTGTACGTATGAGTAATTGAATACTATTTGTCTCTATAAAATAAATGTTCTCATACTTAAATATTCACCGTTATTTATTTCTTATTTATATGTCAACGTCATCCGACACCTGTCAGGAAAGTCAGGGAATTTCCTGCTAAAGGTCAGAAAATGTCAGGGAAATAGATTTCTCCAGATCAATTGTAATCTTGTAATATATAGTATATAGTTATACAGTTTTACAAGCTAAAATGAGATGATGTTCCATCCAACTAATAGATTGTATTATGAAACTAAACGTAGAAATTAAGTCTGATGGTAATTTCTAAACAATGAACTTTTGTAACAGTGCGAAACAAGAAACCACGTTATTAATATTAGAATGAAGAGGGATCCATTGAAACTATTTGCTACAGAGAAAATTTCTCTATCATCCTTCTCGTTCTAGTCTTATTTTATATTTGATCAAAATATTTAATCTACAAAAGATTCATTCTCTTAATATTGGCAACATCAAGGCATCACTCTTCTGTCATCATCCTGTAAAACCCTCTTAAATTTTCTGTTAGCAAGATGGTTCCCATACGTAGATTATCAGTATAAATTTAGACATAAAACAATCAACTATCAATCGGATAATTACCATTTCTTAAAAATTCCAAAAGAAATAGCAATACAATACAATAAAATACAATGGTACAATACCCCGGTACATAAATTATTTATTGATTTTAGAAGGGCCTGGTTTCCGGAAACACTATACAATAGTAGGTGGGAAACATTATACAGTATTCTTACTGGATTACTATACCGAAAAGGCTAGTTAGATTAATTAAGATATATCTAAATGAATTCCAAAGTAAAGTCGGAGCAGAAAAGTTCTTGTCCACGAGCTTTCACGTCGAGAATGGCTTGAAACAAGGAGATGCGTTACCGCCGTTAATATATATATATAATTTTATTTATTTTTTATTTATTTATTTTTTATTTTTATTATTTTTTTTACTATGCTATGAGAAAAATAAAAATAGCAACCAGAATCTAGAATTGTATGGTACTCACGAGGTTATGGACTATGATGATGAAGTAAATCTGATAGGAGAACAATAGAAATACATTTAGGGATCTTATTAAACACTTTCAGAGGTAAAAATTTAGAAGTAAATGCAGAGAAAATTGCCGTGACCATAATACTTCAAATTATGGATACGTTAAAATGTCGAACACTACTTTCGACACAGTGAATACTATCAAATATCTAGAATCAACGTTGACAAACAAAAACTATATCCACGAAGAAATTAAATGTCGACTCAAAACAAGAAATTTGTGTTATTATTCAGTTCAAAATCTTTTGTCTTCGTGAATTCTGTCGAGGAATTTTAAGCTTAAAATATATAAAATGATAATTATGCTTGTTGTTTTATATGGTTGGGAAACATGGTCGCTTACTCTGAGGGAAGAACGCATACTAAACCTATTTGAGAATAAAATACTAAAGCAGACCGAAGGAAGGGAATTGGGGAATGACAAAAGCTTCATCATTAAAAAGAGTATAATTTATACCGTTTCCCAAACATTGTTAAAGTCATCAAGTCTAAGACTCTCAGGTGAGTTGATCATGTAGCCAGAATGGAAGAAAATAGAAACGTTAGAAAATAAAATTTTGAGTCGAAACAAAATCGGAAAACGATCATTAGGAAGACTTAGGAGCAGATGGAGGAAGACATTAAGATGGATCTCGCAGAGATAGGAATACAAAGTAGAAACTGGATCCAGTTGACTAAGGACAGAAGTCATTGAAGAGCTTTTGTAAATGCGGCATTCAACCTCCGAGTTCTATGGGCTATAGAGTTAATATTGTCAATGTGTTAACTGTGTTATTTACCTTCCTGGGAGCTTTCCACAAACTCTTTTTTGCTACAATTTGATTTACTTTGGTCAGAAATTATGCTTAACCTGGTTGTGTACTTTATGTATTTGGAAAATACATATGTAATGTGATCTAAGGAACAAAATGATGTATTTTAATGTTGTATGTTGTGGTACTATGAAAAAAGAGAACGGAAACATTCGAAATGTGATAGTGGTGTTCAAAAGTAGGTGGTGTCAAATATAAGGGTATTGAAAATGATAGAAAAAAGAAGTATATGGGGAATATTGTCAAAGGAAGATAAGATAATTGAAGACATTATGAAATATGGACGAGCCACGCTATTAGCTGTAGAAGGAAAGTACCTAGAGGAAGGTCGCCATTGGACCAAATAAGAACAAGATGTACTGAAGAAAAGTACGTGGGAATGAAAAGTCGGACTCAGGATAGGGGAGAATGTTAAGCTACGTCAAACCAAAACAGAAATTGCTGATCCTGGGAAGAAGAAGAATTTAACTGGGTTCGTTTTTTAAGTTTCTTTAGATAATCTTAGTTTTTCGGATTACCATTTGTTAGAGATATACTCGTACTTTAAATAATTCCTGGTTTCCGCACCAAGTATCATATTCATATACAAAATATGAGATTAGCAGAAACCAAAAATTCGATGCACCAGATAGGAATAAAATTATTCATATATTTAGGTAATAAACTTCCAAATTCTATTAAATTAATGTCTATCTGTAAAGTGTAGTTTTTAAACATTTTGTATTTTCTAAGGAAGTCATAAACTTCCAGTTCCTAAGGAGCAAAAATATATAAATAGACTGGACAGCTGATGATCATGTACTTCCACAACATCTCTCCTGTTTTGTATTTATATTGACATATAATTAATCGTGTTTTAAATGATAAACTTTTCTTTTTTAATGCTAACAGGTGCGTGTCATTCAGATGACCGATTATACCAATTTAAGAACGTATGGTTCCCTCCATATCAACCTAATCATCCCGACTACAAAACGATAAAAGTGATGGTGAGTCTATGGACCAGTTTTGTCAAAACAGGGTAGGTTATCTCTTTTCACTCTATTCACCAGACACCTATAAACTCATAATGTATATTAGCGTTATCAAAACATTTATATTTAATTTCGTTGTAATTGTTTCATTCAGTGTACTAACGCATATCGGGATATTTGGTATACGATATCTCACAATTGTATTACATTGGATTAGTACACATTGCGGCTAGTAACATATAGTCAATTGTTTACAATATATCATGTGCTATTTAATTCATAACCATTAAGTAAAGCTTTATAATAAGTGTAATAATTAAGATTTAGAACTACTCTTGTGATATTGATTCAGAAACTCATTGACAATAAATATGCACTGTTTTATAATATCTTATTTTTTAACATATTTCTAGATTTAATTTAAGGGTTTATAGTAATTCAATAAACTATTTTATGGTTGTCCAGAAACAACTTTTAATACATATTTCAACTGTACACGAAGGAACATATGTATTTTCTTTAGCACTTGTATTATGATATACCTTTAGATTTTTTATATATCGTTCTATGTTTGGATTTTTCTTTTTTTTTTAAAAAAAAAGCACCATTTGCATATCTACTTTGATGCCATGAAAAGTCTCAGATTTTTTACTTAGAAAATCTACGAGATTGAACTTGAGTCGTATAGAAGTCTCAAGAATCGTGCTGAAATTTAAATTCGAAACACAGTAAAGCTTCAATAATTTGATATTCTGTGTAATCAGAACTACTCAGAAAATGAGACCCTATACTGTATTTGTAGGAAAGCCATAAAATGTTTACTTTCCTTTTTGGAATAACTTCCATCCAATTCGAATATTGAATCTTTGCTCTTATTCGTTAACTTAAAATCAATTGGATATCTTGTCTTGTCTTCATTACCATGATCGGTGTTATCAATAGATGCAACGGATTTCTCATTCCTGTGGGCTAAAAATGTGTAAATTAGAATCTTTATTTTTGTAATTACATTATTGAATAAAAATGGCGTATTACACCATTTGCATTTAGTGACCGATCAAAATGCCGATTTGCTTAAAGTATTAACATATATAAGTGATAAAAAATAGATCTGTTATGAAAAATTGTGTACAATTGAGTCATAATCAGGAAAGAAGAATATCATAGTCGAGAATGTATAAATTCTGAAAATTTTCACTCTCTCACTTTTACAAATTTCTCACTTTTCCCCAACGTTTCTGCCCCGACCATCTGGGCAACTGGCCCTCTCTCACTGCTCGAATTAATTTCCCAATCTTGACATTTAACCAATTTATTTATTATTTATTTATTTATTATTTATTTATTTATTTAAAATAAAATAAATAATAAATTTAAATAAATAAATAAATAATAAATAAATTGGTTAAATGTCAAGATTGGGAAATTAATTCGAGCAGTGAGAGAGGGCCAGTTGCCCAGATGGTCTGGGCAGAAACGTTGGGGAAAAGTGAGAAATTTGTAACAAAAAAATGAATTATAAAGAATTTGGATGTGTGTACGTGTATTTGTGTATAGGTGAGAAGGTGTATATGTAAAGTAAAGTGTGAGATATTCAACTTAACCCCTTCCTTTACGCAGCACTACACTAATACAATCTTTGCATTTCAGCTCTCCAATTGAATATCAAACGAATATTTGAACATATATTTCAGATTTTAAAACTGTTCTTCCTTTTTATTATTATTTAATAGGAATCCAACTCCTGAGAAGACAGACCTGATTCCCGTCACTTGGAAGCCTTTCACAAGAACCGAGAAACGCTATCTGGGCATTGGATCCGAGTTGCTACGTAAAAGGAATCACCGACAAACAAGGGTATCTTTCTGGCAGTCTTTGGGCCTCGAAGACTACCGGCTGCTGAAGCCGATTAAGAAAGACGTTGGTATTGTTGTTGATTCACTGGCCAATGTGTACACCTTTCTTCTCAAGACATTCACTCCGTTGTGATCGCGGAGACAGTATTGTTCAACTACTTCAGTATTTGAAATCAAGCTATCTATTTCTTTTTTTTTTTTTTCCTTTTTTTCTTTTTTTTTAATACTTCCAAGTTAAAAGAAACTAGCCACTATGGCACTACAGCGTAAAACCATAACACGAAGTATGATCAAATCAGTCACAACTCTGCCTATACAATAGATTTGCAAAGAATAAAAAGTTTGAGAATAGAATTAAACAAAGAGGTTAATGACAAAATAGTGAAACTTTTAATCATTCTCTGCAAAGTATAATTTATTGTTCACAATAGAATGAAAATGTGCATTTTATTACGTATAAATTTCTTTTTAACATTTTATGAAGATTTTGCAGGTATATTGCAGAAATTTTATATTCTTTGTATAATAAGCACTTGTTATAATCACTGGAGGCCAGATGCTAGAGAAAATGCATGTACTCCATTGCTGTAAATATCAAAAATAATTTTACATGTTATTCCTTCAGATTTTAATGTCATTTTAGGAAAAATAATTATACATGTGGTCATTTTCATGTATGATGCTTGTAAATATCTGTTTACCTATTTTTCAATATTCTACTTTTTTAAGCTTGAAGGCTTAATCGTTCGAGAAAAATATGAGCCGCTTTTCGCTCATAGTGGAGACTTCTGATGTTAAACAATTAGATCGTTTGTGGTTTTTAGAAGTATAGAAATGGCTCAACAGTGAGGTATACTGTATAGTAATACTTCAATATTCTCTAGTAATGTCTGTAAAAGTAAGAGTGCTTTCTGATACCCTGTAAAACGGTTATGTTAAACATTTGAACGAATATCATGTCATATGTAATCGTGACATATTTATGTAGTTGGTTAGATTAAAGTTAAGCGTGTCATTCAGCACGAGACTTTATGAGAAGTTAACCTACAGTTTAAAGTAGAATTGAAACCTCCGTAGTGAATTCAAATTTTAAGCTTCTTTCTTCGAGAATCAAACCCGAAACCCAGTGAATTATATATATCGTAAATTTATGTGTACTCATGTGTTGATTAAAGATTTGTTTCATCTTGTAAAGTTGGTGTTCAATACACTGTGATATATTGTAGTAATTTGTCAGTACTTAGTGTGAAAGTTCCTGTTTTTAATCCAATTTTTGCAATTTCCTTTGTATATATCTGCGTTTTTTTATTATTATTATTATTATTGTATCTGTTCATTATACGTTGCGGATAGTAAGTAACGAAACTAAAGCCTTTATAACTCTTTTTGTATTATAATAAAATACTATTTTTACATATTTATTATTTCCAACATTTGTTTATATTTCTTCTCCTATAGACATAACTGTGACCTGAAAGTGGTTTACACAATCCATATAGTATTTTAGTTTACATTGCTTTTCAACAGAAATGTTTAGAACAACAACATTTCATTCTATTCATTTTTTTATTCAACATTTTTAATTTCAACGCGTCTTAGACTTCACTTTATTCTCAATAAATTCTTACAACTAAAAGTAAATATACTCGGTTACTATCATTTACACCATTGTTACAATATTTAATGTTTTTAAACGGCCTTTCTGTCTAGTACTCATTTCAAATCTTGAAAGAGTTTGTTATTTGGTAGTATAAGAAACCTTTTTTTTCTTAATTTTTTTTAAATCATTCATTATATGTGCTAAGCAGTTATAGACAAGATATTAAACTTTGGTTTTATTATTATTTACATATTTCATGTAATTTGGCTTCTTCTACTTTCGTGACAAGTTCCTATGGTACCTTCTCCGATATTTGAGTCATGAACTCATCGGTTGAACTTTATAAAAGGTTAGAAAGGCACTTTTCTTTACCCTGTTTTGCTTCTCTCTCTCTCTTTCTCTCTACAAACGCACACGTATTTCTGTGTAAAATGCATCTTCATTCAGCTTAGTTTTCATTTAATTTAGAGTTTAGTGAGGCTATATTAGACGTGGACCTACAGCTTACCATGGAATCCGAACCACATGAGCTCCTGCCGGGAATCGAACCCGTATCTCCCACGCCAAAAACGCATACGCTAACCGTTATCCAGGAGGAAGCTCTGGGCTATGATAGAAACAAAAGAAAAAGTGTGTGTTCATTGTGGTAGTTTTGAATATAAAATTAGATGAGACCAAAAGTGAATAGTTTACATCTTTCATTTCAAAATATAATTGTCAATTAAAATGACTTTAAATAATAAAAAGAAACGAAATTTGATATTATACTCAAATTTTTATAACGAAAATGATTTGGTAGGGAGAAAAAGTAATCCTCGACAGGGATATTTTAGTGGGTTCCTTTAGGGGGACCAATATATGATTGAGAGGAAAGCCTCCCTCATTCCACTCTGATCTCACTTTCATTTAAATATGTATCCTAAGTGGCGAAGGGAGCTCAAATATATTCCATAAAGCTATGCTCCCCGACCGAAGAACGGGCATTTCAGCTAATGTATAAATAAATCAATTTTCAAATCTTCTGTGGTTAAAAGTATATTGGCGCTTAAAATCTGTTGTGTACGCCATCAAAAGCAATATCGAGAGACTAACAATAAGTGAGTGCTGAAAATATGATCAACTTCAAAACTATGCAAATTCAATCCTCAAACTTGAAGTAGTGCATCTGTAACTATCGGTTGTAATATATTAATAAGATCGAAGATAGAACCTGTTTCTCGTACGCTGTATCCACATCAAAAAGCCATTACTCACTGGCTCTATCTCTTATTGTTTTGGCTCTATTAAGTTTAATATTGAAACCAGAAGTGCTAATTAATGTCTACCACTTCTGGTTGCAACAGAGTGACAAATTCAGAGATAAATCATACTCTTGCTGTACTGAAACCATTTCAAAAACTAGTTTCGCTATCTAATAACCTTCTTCCACTATTGCAGTTAGTGTTGAAACCGAAAAACTACGATTTCCACCACTTTCGGTCATAGATAAAGCTGACACTAAAACCATTCTTGTCATGTGTTTTCCATGTCAAAAATCCGTTTCTCTCTATTTCTTATAATTTTTTCTCAATATTAAAACCAGAGGTAGTTGTAACTTTCCAGCACTTCAAGCTTTAGTGAAAGGATAAAAGTAAAAATGGAACATACTTCTGTGATGCAGGACTGTAAAAGAAAAACACATTTCTCACTATCTATTGAATTTATGTTCCCTGGCGAATAACAACGAAACCAGAAATGGTTGGTTTCTACCACTTCCGGTTTGAATAGAGGATTAACTAAGTAGTTGAGTCGCTGAATCGGTTAAAAAACCGTTCGTTGTTATTGCTTAGTGTTTTAGCTCTAAGGAAACCCACAGTAAAACCAGGAGTGGTAGTAAATTTCTCCCACTTGCTGCTTCAGTAGAAATATCCGAATGAAGACAGTGTTTTTTCTCAAGACAGTAAATCTATTCCGTGAAACAGCTTGTCACTATTTGTGACGTTTTTATTCTAAGACAGTCAATGTTGAAACTATAAATAGTTAATTTCTAGTTTACATCTCTTCCCGTTTCAATGGAGTTTTAATGGATCAGACGGAACCTATCCTAGGGTTAATTGTAATAAACTGGTTGTCAATATTCCTTATCGTTTTCGCTTTGATATTTCTTGACAGACAGACGGATGGGTGTAATCTTCTCATAAGACTCCTGATACTTACGCATACCATAGTTTGGAAATATAATATAAAAGATGGCGTATGCGACTAGTACCTAGTTCGCGCCTGATGAACTCACTGCTAAAGTGGTGAAAAAAAGAAAAGAAAGAACAAGGAGTTAGAGATAACAACAACATAAAATAAATATTAGACTACATCAAGAATCTGCTGTAAAATGTCGGATACAGCTTCATTGTAAGTTGAAAAATTTGTCCAATTACGTATATCTTAAGTAAATGTATGTATTCTCTACTTGTGGCGGTTTTTGTATATACTACATTTTTATCTTTGGTTCGTTTTACTTTCCCTTTACATCTTATTGGCTGAATATTTGAAACGTTATTTACAAACTGTGGGCAATGTTTAGTTGAGGGGGTCAGCCTTTTGATTCTCTTTTTCGAAAAATGTTGTAATTTCGCTAATTTCTGTTAATATTGGGTAACGTTAGGTTTAATACTTACAATTAGCATTTATCGTCACGGTTTGTATAAATGGGACATATAATCCCTACATATAGATAGTACATATAGTCTCTACAGCACTTCGTATTTCTCATTTCTGCAACATGTACTTCTATTCCATTCTTAAATAAGACACAAATCATTGCCTTCAACTCATTTGTCCTGTAAATCTTTTTTAAACCTAGTTTTGGCGCTCTTTATCTAAACCTAACCCCAAAGTGTAACTAGGCTACTTCTCTTCTTTCCCAAATATCTTTCCTTTTCAAAAGTTCTCAAAGTGATTCAAGCAAGGTTCGTATATACTCTATAGGCTGAGTCAGCAAAATCTCTGAGGGTGAGGCAGTTGTATGACGTCACCAGGGAAGCAGACGCAGCAGCTTTTGCACTCACTTCAGTAAACCAACGGTAAACAAGTGACTGGTTTTAAATTAGTTTTGATGAGTAGATATTTCAAAAGTGTAATGAGAGCAAGTTTCTATCATTCAGCACAGCATAGCTACATTCGTATATATGATTACAATTGCTTATATGTTTATAGCTGCGTCTCCATTCAAAATACCTTTCAAAAAGTATCCAAAGAGGGATGAATTCAGGGAAAATCCAGAAGTTCTTGTGAGAAAACTTCCTTTGGGTAAATTTTGAACCTATTAGATGATATGGAAGCAAAAAATATGTAACAGGAAAATTTGCATTCACAATCCGCTGGGTGAAAGGATCTGTACAATTGGATTTAACAACTTCGAGACTCTCCAATTTATATACTCGTAATAAGGTAAAAAATACGCTTCCCAATAATAACATTTGAAAGGAATAATAAGGTGTTTGATGAGGAATTACGTGTTAGTATACAATTTTCCCGACCATACGTATTGTTGGATATAAATCGTTCAGAAATAACGAGAGAATCCATCTCCAAAATAATAATTAAGAAGTATAAAAAAAGAATGACATTAACTTTGGTAAGAATCTTCTGATTATCGTGAAGTATACCAGGGTTTTCTTTCTTTTCTGGCTTCAGAATAATTATTCGGAGTAAAAGGATGAATTAATCCAAAGTGATCACAGAATTACTATAATTGTTAATTACCTTAATTTTACTTATACGTACATGTTTGTTAAGCTTTCTTTCTTTCTTTCTTTCTTTCTTTCTTTCTTTTAAAAGTAGAACAGCATCTGGAAAGTTTTGTGACTTCGAGTCGGGTCCCACGCAGACTGGTTACATAAAATCATCCATCGGAATAATTTCTTAAATAGAAACTGTTCATTTTACTTGTCATGCATTCTCGCGAACAAATATTTTCTGGAAAGGGTCATCTTTAAATTTATGATATTTGATATCCAAATTCGATAAAGTGTAAAATTATGTCATTCTTTTTCGTACCGGTGGGTTTTGGAGAAAGTAAAAATTTAAATTGTATTGCTTCAAACTAAAAGAAGAAATTAAAAGAATTTCTTTGCTGATGTCCTTCAAGAACCGTCACTATCGTTTAAAATTCCAAAAACAAATTAATTTACAATTACACTGTAAAAATAATAAATAAAAATGTTAATTAATAATAATATGTTGCACTACTCAGCGATACTACGTTGTTAGCAGCTGATAGGCCCGTAGGTAAAGATGGCCAGCGACCTCTGAAAGTTTCACTTGTTTGTTGATATATATGTACGATCGTAAGATGCACTCAAAATTAACTCCCTCCAAAACTATCTTAGCCCTCCTGTATGGACCTGGGCTACGGTGAATCCCATTTCATTTTCTTGCGTTGGCGTTCGACTGCAACTTGCTCTTTATTTTCACATTTAAATATCTCAAACTACGCTCACTTCAGTTATTATTATTGTTGTTGCGTAAAGCATTCAACACTAGTGCAAAAGGTCCCTTGTTCGATCCCAGGCAATGTAAGTTTGTTGTGAACAACATCGTGTCCGTGGGTTTCTTCTCGTTTTTTCCATTTCCTCCCACATTCTAATACTGTCTCCCACTTTCACTAATACTGTCACTAATAATCCGTCTCAATTAGTAGAAAAGGGCGTATTCGTGGAACGATAAAGATATTATTATTATTAACTTGCCATTCTCTGGCAAGCTGTGTCGATACGAATACGGAGCGTTTCCGCAGTATCCACGCCAGATTCGTAGACTAAGGTCTTTAAATGTTCCCACAGATATTGTCCAGGGGTTCAGATATTGTGAGAGTAACACTGGCCCTCCACGCCCGATCTATTGAGCAGAGAACATTGCATGTAGATACTAACGCGCTGTAACACTGAAACAATGGGGCGTCCCGTCATGTATGAAGTGCAACGATGAACGCAGTGCAAAGGACAAGTTATTCACTGCATCCGGAACGTGGGTTTCCAGTAATTCTCGATAATTCTTTCCTATAAGTCCCTGCGGGAGTATGTACGTACCTAGTAAAGTGTCACCGATAATCCTGCTCCACACATTGAATGCAAACTTGTTGACATCTCCTGGACTCATCGTATGAGGATTATCATCTGTCTACACATGTACGTTGTGGTAATTGAAGACGCCCTGTTGCATGAACACTATACAAGATGGAAAAAGGAGATGAATGGGACACTGTTGGATGTGCCATTGGGAAAAGCGTATTCGCGGCGGATGATCGGCTGTTGACAAAACCTGGACTCGCTGCAGGTCATATGAATACAGGTTCGCTTGACGATAGGCCCGGCATATCTTCATATGGTTTACATCTAGTCGCTGATCTAATCATCTTGTGTTCCACTCTAGGCTTTTTCGCATAGCATCCAGAATCCGTTCTTCCGCCTCGGGAGTAGCCTTTGGCCTGCCTTTCTTTCCTGCATCAAGAGAGCTCTAAACGGTGGTGATGGATAAATGCAAATGTTTTTCTATCTGGATAGTGTATTTGTCCGGGGCAGCTCTGGTGGTATAGCCGCTGTGTTTCTCGTGCTTTAGCATTTGCCAACCCGTATGTGAAATGCATATCGGCTAATTCTGCATAAGTGTACATTTCTTTTATAACCTAGCATCCAACGATAGGCACGTATTTACTTGTTCCACAAACACAATTTCTCTTCTACAGCACCACTATAGTGACTTTTAAGTACGTCTTGCTCTGTTCCACATTACTATTATTACTAGGTTCACGATAGCACTTTACTCCTCCTTTTTTCGGAAAGGGGGTCACCGTATGTTTAATGTTTATTTGCAGGTACACACCGAGATGTTTAATTGCAGGTACTCAATAATGAAATTAAGGTTTATAAAATAAGTGCTATTTGTATGTACTATAAACAAAAGAAACGACAGTTTCCTGCTTAGTCACACTGAATGGCTTTATTTGTTGATTCTTATTAGAAAAGGCGCAACCCGAAAGCAGTCGAAGAAGTTTACAAATAAACGAGACAACATCAGCGTAGACTGGTCAACTCAAAGTACCCCAGAAGAAAGTATTCCGTTCCAGGTGCAGAGGACCTGGATGAGAACTAGTTGCAGCCTCCGTGTGCAGGACGTAGCTGATATTAAAGTGCAGGAAGCTTTGGAATTCTTTCGAGACAGTCTACACCATGCGCACAGTTATATTTGGAGGCCGGTCATTATGCCTTTGCAGTCGGAGTTAGTGGAGAAGTATTGCAGATTCGTCGAACTCTGCCTCATGGACTTCAGGTGAATACTTTATATTCTATAGTTACAAATCGGGCTCGGAGTTTCGATGCTTTACCAAATTCTATGCTTGCTGAAATAATATTTTTAAGTTAGCATAGGGTCTGTGACTTTTAGGGTTGGAAACTTGAAATTTATGTCCACCAAATTCCACCAAAAACAACCCCGTGACGTAAGCATCGGTGGATCACACATGGGCAACTAGCTATATCTCGCCAAATATTGGCGGCCACGCAGCGACAATCCGCGGTGGCCCCACTTCCGCTTTGAAACGTACGAAACCAACGGCAGAGACACAACGAAATGCTAATGAACCACAAAATTACTCCTACAAAATATGTTAAATAGCCTATATGCGTGATTTATTTACATTAAGAGGGAGAAGGAGTGCGCCACAGCGGCCGGAATATTGGTGTTCAATTTAACATGGGATCTCAACCATTTTTTAGGCAAATCACGGTTTCATTTCGTTCTTTCGCAAAAATGTCTCAGTAGCGCACTAAATATGATGCATCTCATTTTAAAGGTGCAATTTGAACGCTGTGCGTGATATTTTCTTCTTATAAATACAGATAATTATAATCCAAATTCCCATAAGAAAATGATCAAAATCAGACGGAAAAGTCTTCTGTTTTTTTACAGTAAGGAAAAGAGCTAAAAACTCCGGACTTTTTTGAGAATGGAGTACAATCTTTGTATTTGTGCGCTACTGTACTATTTTTTCGCTGTTTCCAAAGACATCCATTTCACAATCGATGAGAAATTATATCCTTCATAATTGAATCTACAGAAATCAGAAATCAGATTTTTTCGTGTTCACGTACTTGGCCATATAACTGCTAGATGGCACTATAGTCATTCCTCATCCCCCTTTCCTTCTCAGCGGGAGCCAGTCCTTTTGAAAATCTGCTTTGAACTTCTTAACAGGGGCGGGAGGAAGGAAATCATTGTGAAGAACGGAACTTCAAACACGAGGAATGGCAAAATGTATGACCTCTTTGGTTGATGGTTTCTGTTTCAGCAGTACAGTGTGTTTGTAGATGGTTTCTGTGAGAAGAAGTAATTTGTGTTTGTAGCGATAAAGTCAACCTTTCGACAAAAATTTGTGAAGGAGAAGCCGAACCAAAGTCTTCGTTTATCTATTCCAAGAAAGAAATGCTAAGAATATACATGCAAGAGAAAAAATAAGATACATTATTATAATCTTTAGGATAGATTAATTCCCGAAATATTGTTTGTTTACCTGTCAAAAAATCAAGAATAATATGGTATAAAGCTCTTTCATCAGCTTCCATCGTACAACATACTAGACACACACATTTATATACATACATACATGTACATATATATATATATATATATATATATATATATATATATATATATATATATATATATATAGTGGCGGATCCAGGATATGATCAAGGGAGGAGGTAAACCATAGTTTGCCTCTTTATCCAGAGTAAACAGGATTGAAGCCCATTTTATCCAGTGTATACCTGAGCGTCAAGGGGGGGGGGGGCTATAGCCTCTATAGCCACCCTTGGATCCGCGCCTGTATATGTATACTATTTACAGTGCCGGAGTTACGTGTAAGCGAAACGAGCTATAGCTTAGGGCCCCGCTCTCTTGGGGGCCCCAAAATCTAAAGAAAAATTGGATTTCTAAAATATAAGAAAATTTAAAAAAATAAAGTAAAATTTATATATACGTAGCAACAGTGCTTCCTGCTGTGTAGCCTACGTTCGTGTAATTAATAGGGCTCCTTCTACCAGTCTGCTTCCTAAATTATCTCTAGTAGGGTGCGTTTGTTCATCTGGACACATAAAGGACACCATTACCTTCAACAGCTTGGGGCCCCACTAAACCTAAATCCGACTCTGACTATTTATGCATGTTTTCTCCCTCTTTTTTCGAAGCAGTGCTTCTTTGATATTGCTTCCAATTTCGGCAGGTTTTACCAAGGGGGGAAGAGTCCTTACTCATTCCAGGCATTCAAACTAGGGACTGGACTACTTACTTCCAACATTCTGTCCCCCATGTTTCCCGGTCTGAATCAATTGTCTAAAGCCCATAAAACATTCAAATTCATATGTAGATGTTGCTAATCAGTGTCGACACCTAAATATTTCTCAATCAACGGTAGGGGTGTTTGGTATCCTCAATCTGTCTCCCTCTTATTAGCGGAGCGGTAGTAATATTCGGTAGTAATTCTTTTAAAAAATGTTTTTTAATGTACCGGTATGTAGTAACGCATAGGAAACTAAATTTTAATATACCCTAGTAGTATAGAAACGTACTTTACGGTACCTTACCAAACTAAACACCCTATGCCAAGGACGCAAACATTAACAATAATAAAAAAAAAAGATAATAATAAACATTTTAAGGATATTCTTTCATTAATCAAGTCACACTTAAAAGTTTAAAAAAAAATGTTTATGTGTGACTAAAAAAAAGGGATGCGCTCTCATATAGGCTTACAGTTACTTTATAAATTCTTAAAATGACGCACTCCATTCTTTTTATTTAGTCTTGCATAAACAAAATTATTTTTAACTTTTTAGTGGGAATTTATTAACAAAAGAATGTCTTTAAAAGGTGTCTTATCATTTTTTTTAATTCGTTGGACACCTTTTCCAAATCCTAAAGTGATATGCAACCAGGGATACCAGGGCTGGTTAAAGGCTAGTATTTATTTTAGGATAAGGAAGTTGAAAATAAAAACATATTAAAATTTGCTTTTAAAATAAATAGATATATTGCAAAGTATGAAAGTAAGAATGGAATATTGTATTGTCACCGGAGTTACATCGCTCTGCAACAGTTCTTAGTTCTATGACGTCAGGAAATGAGTTCAATTTATACGAACACTTATTTAATGTTTGAAACAAACACCTGTTACATCCTTGTACACTCATGTCCAAAATGATTGTCGCATTTCTATAACTGTCTTCTTGTAAAAATATCATGTAATAATGATTTTGCAGGAGACTTTTAATACTGATACTATGTGTACAATCGGGAAAATATATGTGGTAAATTTCATAGGAAAATACAGTAATTATAAATACGAAGATTAGAATAAGTAAAATAAAATGTTGCTAAATGGACACGAAAGTTTTGTTTTCGTTTTATTGTTCTTATTTACTGCTCTTTTGACATGAAATTTGCCACATACATGTCTTTGCCGATTGTACGCATACTAACATTATAAGAAATACCGGGTGAATTCGTTATCAAATTATATTCCTACAATAACATATTTATAGACATGCGACAATAATTTTGGACATGAGTGACACATCTTTTAATTCTATTGTTAATAAAGTAGTCTATTTCCCCCAATAAAAACCAACATCAAGCAAGGCACGTGCTCCCTCCTGTCCTTCTAAGCCGGCTCCCAAGGCTGAATGTAACATTGCGGCTTTTTCCTGTTATAATAGGAAAAACTCAGGATGGTCAGCAACTGGTATCGAACCCAGGACCATTCGAATGTGAAGGCGAGAGAGGGTAAATCTGGTGGTCATATTTTGAAAAGAAAATAAGGAAATGGATTCCACTAAAAAAATGATTCACATTGTCAATACATTTCAAATCTTTGTCTGGGTTTTCTGCCTTTCGATTCCAAGTTTTTTTTTTTTTTTTTAACCACGAAGGCTCTAAATAAATTAGAATATCGACTCTCCCGTGTGTGTGTGTGTGTTTTTTTTTTTTTTTTTTAATATTGGCATGGTTCTTCATTTTATATCAGATTCTTCCCGCACTATTCTGTTATTTACCATAGGTAGAATCCTTTGACAAAGAGACAGGCGACAAGTGCTTTAGTTCTCTATGTTTGTGACCGTTGTAGATATTTGAGTGGCTCTCTGACAGGGAGCTGACGGCTGATATCATGTTGGTCCCTCTTATTTATTTGTTTCTTCAGTTCTGTTTCTCTTTTAGCCAAAAGAAAAGAATTTCACTCTTCTGTCCCATTTACAGCCGTAACCATCCCCCTCCTACGCTGTCCAACTTTGACCACATGCAGGGGAAAACGAAGGAAAAGGACGGGTGCATTTGCTTTGACGGCATTTCAGCGACAACCCCATCTGTTGCCAAAATAAGGAAACACTTTGCACTGCGATATCTTCGATTTGTCAAGGTCACTTGACTCCCGCCGGCTCTTAAGGTGAGTCTAGAAAACACTAGAAAAACGTACCTCGTGGTGGGCGCGAACCACAAACCTTATTATTACTTGGCGCTTGTTCTTCCGACTTAGCTACGGAGGCGAGGAAGGAAACCTCCCTTGAAGGGGGATAAATCGTTGAGGTCTTTATAATTTGGTTAATCTGAGTGCTCCTTTAACCATGTATATTCCACGATTACCATTTAGGATTCAGATAAAATGCGTTCGCCATATAATTTTATAACAAAATGACGCGCGTCTATTAATTTTATTTCATAGTTCTCCCATATTTACTTTCTAATGATCGGCGACAGTTGCCATTTAAATTCATACAGGGGGGGCGCGGTGGCTCAGTGGTAGAGCGTTCACCTCTGGTGCTTGGGGTCGCGGGTTCGATCCCAGTCCCCGCCAAGTGAACTTTGTGGTGGACAAACACCGTGCTCGTGGGTTTTCTCGGGGTTCTCCCGTTCCCTCCCACTTTCTTCATTCCACCATTTCATTCATTCCTTCCTCATTATCACCGTCTCCTTTAGCCTAACCGGCATAACCGTGGGACGTAAAACTTAGATTTCATTTCATTTTTTTAAAATTCATACAATTATACGCACTCATCTCAAGATTTTTCACTTCATGATGTGGAGGCAGGAGTTATTCTTGACCCCCGGAGTTCACTTTAGGAACAATGCGTCAGGAAAATATAATATATAATAATAACCGCATGCATATGACTGGCGATAGTTCGTGTGGTCCCTTCGCGATTCTGCGCGACGAATCGAAGGAGCGCAGACCAAATGGACTTCAATACCCCGACTCTAGATATCCGTATCGACTCGACGAAACTCTGCCGCTAGTGGCACACTAGCGGCAATCCTTCGACGCGTCGCTATACCGACTATCCGCATTTACCGGTAAGTGGGCTACTAGGTGTTGTCACGTTTACGGCATGGAGAATGTTCTACACCCAATTAAGAAATTCTCAGCTAAAAGCGCCAAATGTTAAGTTTTCCTTTTGTTATCCATACATATTGTGATAATGTAGTTAAGTCTTAGTTCCTTGTCTGTCTCTCCAATGTTAACTTATTGCGCCCTTACATTGCAAGTAAATTTCTTCAAAATGTGTTAGAAGATAGAAAAATCTAGAAATAGAAGATCAAAAAGATATGAGCTGGAGATATAATAAAGTTTCCCATCCTCTGATAATTTCCGGAGAATGTAATGTAAATATTAACGCGACAATATGAAAGATTGTTGAAGCCATGAAATTTTGCTAATGCCGAGTAAATCGTGTAAAATAACAAATTATCTTTGGTAAATGAAATAACTTAATGTTAGAAAACCTGTCATTCACAGGAAATGTAGCGTTTTTCTTTATCGCATAGAAAAGCTATGATCGATTCTATCTACTAAAATTTTACTTTGTATTTTTTCTTACCTGTATGTTATCTACTCTTTAATATTCCTTACATTTGTAGATCCAGTATAAATTGTATTTATATAGAAAGCGATATGCTTCCTTAGATTCTGTATGCTCCTTCTCCCAGTATAAAATGCTTTTGGCAGACTCAGAAAGTCTGACATTTTCCAACATTCAGATGATGAATGTTAAATTCAATTCATTTATATTTCACTCGTCGACACTTTGAAATGCCAGCAAATCAACGGTCAAATGTTGATATTCACCGACAGTTTTTTTTAAAGTGACCAAGTATATAGACATAGAATTTGGTACAAAAATATTAAAATCGTGTCTCCGATGTAGTATAATTATTAAGATAGACTTCATTATCATGGTTATAATTAATACTACTAAGTTATAATTATTTCCAATCGCCAAACACAAGCTGAACCACTGCCGAAGCACAGTGTAGTGGTAACGAATGTCATAAGTCCCTCTCTGCCTACTAACTAACTAACTAACTAACTAACTCTATGGCCTATGGAACCCGGAGGTTCAATGCCGCGTTCACAAAAGCCCTACACTAACTTCTATCCTTAGCCAATTGGATCCAGTTTCAAATTGTATTCCTATCTCTGCCAGATCCATCTTAATATTGTCCTCCCATCTGCGCCTAGGTCTTCCTAATGGTCGTTTTCCGATTGGTCTTCCAGTCAAGACTTTGAAAGCATTTCTACTTTCTTCAATTCTAGCTACATGATCTGCCCATCTAAGCCTCCTAGACTTGACGACCCTAACAATGTTGGGTAAACCGTATAAATTATGTAGTTCCTCGTTATGAAGTTTCCGCCATTCCCCATTCCCGTTCTTCTTGGGTCCCAATATTCGTCTCAGGATCTTGTTCTCAAATACTTTCAGTCTATGTTCTTCCCTCAGAGTAAGCGACCATGTTTCGCAACCATACAGAAGAACAGGCATGATTATCGTTTTATATATTTTAAGCTTCAAATTCCTCGACGGAATTCGCGACGACAAAAGATTTTGAACCGAATAGTAAACGAATTACCTGCCGACATTTAATTTCTTCGTGAATATGATTTTCGTCTGTTAATATTGATCCTAGATATTTGAAAGTATCCACTTTATCAAAATTATTATGTAATATTTTAACGCATCCGCAATTTGCCGTATTACGGTCCCGACGCACTTCCATGTATTTAGTTTTCTCTGCATTTACTTCTAAACCCATGTCCCTGCAAGCGTTTAATAAGATCTCTGCATTTATTTCTACTGTTCTCCTATCATCCCCTATTAAATTTACATCATCAGCATATGCCATAACCTGGTGAATCCCGTTCAACTGTAGGCCCTGGTTGCTATCTTTGATTTTCCTTATAGCGTATTCAAGAACAAAGTTAAATAATAATGGCGACAACGCATCTCCTTGTTTCAGGCCATTCTCGACGTGAAAGCTCGTGGACAAAAACTTTCCTACCCGGACTTTACTTTGGGATTCATTTAAACATATCTTAATTAATCTAATTAGCATTCTCGGCATTCCAAGTTCCGTAAGAACGTTGTATGATGTTTCTCTCCTAACCGAGTCGTTTGGCTTTCTAAAATCTATAAATAGTTGATGTACCGGGATATTGTTTTTCCGCTTTTTTTCGAGTATTTGGCGAATGGTAAATATTTGGTCGATAGTTGATCGATTTCGTCTAAACTTCCAAACAAATTTAGTAGGATATTTATTTACAATTTAAACTAGCAGCTAATAACATCTTATTGGGAATTCCTGAAAAAACAGTGAATGATTAAGATGGGTTTCAACTATTTTTATGGACAAACATAAAAGAAATAACAGCTTATACAAATTGTTAAATAAAATATCTTTATTTTTGAGTTTTCTGGCACGGTTCTGATTTGTACGCTAAAGAAGACGATGAGAAAAGAGTGATGGTTAAAGAATACGTAACACTCATGCCCTGCGTCAGACAGATATTACAATCGCCATGCTAGTCCTTCAGATCTTCCGACCATGCTGACCTTTCTTCGTCTAGTACTGGGTTGAGAATGTGACTAGAAAGTAATCTAATATTCACTATGCAATGTCAAAACTTCATCACATATACAGTGCCGTGAAAACAAAATTTGATTCTACCAATGTTTCACGGGTTTTTTGACTGAGAAGGAGAGAAGCAATATTTTAATAAACATGAAAGTTATTTTGACAGGTGCTTTTCTTTCAGGTCACTGATGGTTGTACAGGACGGAACTTGTGAAATTCATGGTCTTCTGGTAGTGAAGATTCTGACAAAACCTTCAGAAGCTACAGTTGAAATACCGGAATGTCTATCAGAGCACAATCTGAAAGCTCTTCAGAAGTTCTACAAGAAGATAGTATCTTCGATCAAGTGGGAAGAGTTGACTGGTGTTCAGGAAGTGTTCCTCCTCGTGTGGCTGGGCGTCTCTTTGGATTTCAGGAGGAGGGAAGTGGCATTGTCGCTGATGAGATCAGCGATAGAAATGGCGAGTCTTTATAGTGTTCCATATCTCGTCAGTCTCTGCTCCAATTGTCGGAGTAAGAAAGTGGCGAAGAAGTTGGGCTTCAGCAAGATTAGCTCAATTAGCTTTCAGGAGCTCTCGGAGCTACAGGGAGAAGAAGGCGAGGGAAATGATGAGGGTGAGGGTGAGGGTGAGAGTGAGAGTGAAAACTCAGAGCCCCTGTGGGATTTAGAAGGACGTGAAACGGTCTATGTAATGGCCAAGGACCTACGAAATAAACCTCCACAAACAGTAGTGGACGACAAACCGAAAAAACACAAGGCTAGCGTTTGAAAAAATGTATATATTAGATTTTTAATTATTCTATATAAATCATGCGCATGACTATGAAAAATTCTTCTGATGCAATAATCAGAACAGCAGTTTTACATTAAAAGAAAAACATTCCATTAATAATGGTTCTGTAATTCGAGAAAATAAAATATATTGTACTTGTTATAATCTGTCCTTATTTATGGAATGTGTGGTATCAATATGTTCGTGGGTGTTTAACTAAGAAAAAAAATACTGATGCCAGTAAAAAGTAGTAAAAGCTTGGCTGCCAGCGCCAGGGTAGATTTATCTACCTAGGTTTAAAATAACAACTTTAAGTTATTCATTGTCTGTACTGATAGCTGCTACAGCTCGTAAACTACAAAAGAAATAAACTACATTCGTAATTACAAATATTACGAATGTTGTATCAAAGACATGTTACATTAAATACTGTAGAAACACAAAATAACTGTTGAGTAAAAACTGTTGTTCCATTGAGATCAAAAATGATAATAAAAAAATATTAAAAAACTGCACTACAACAGTATACAGGAATTTTACTGGAGAAAAATTATTATTATTATTATTATTATTATTATTATTATTATTATTATTATTATTATTATTATTATTATTATTATTATTATTATTATTATTATTATTACTAATGAAGATTTGAGAATTCGATCTTGTAGTTGAAATCGCAAAAAAAAAAAATCAGACCAATGACCGGGAAAGAACGGTCCGGGGGGAGGGGTGAAGTGCTGTATTTAGAATTCAGGAATGGAGTGGAGTCGCCTTGCAAAGAAGATTGGGAACCACTGGTCTATGCTCATCAAATGTTTACTATGATGAATTGCCGCTCCTTTGGTGCATTTACATCCTTCCAAAGAAATCAACGACAAGAACACTATACAACGTATGAGTTCCAATCTGGATAAACTTGGCATTGTGATAGACCTTAGAATGGTATATAATCATGTAAAATATGGTGAGAAGACCTATGGTTTCTAAATTTATATAGAGCTTATTTGTGGCTAAGCGGCGGGAGCTCATGTGGTTCGGATTTCACATTAATCAATAGATCCATGTCTCATATAGCCTTGCTGCTAAACGGAACGTTAAACTTAAAACTCAACTCAACTCAACTAAAAAAAAAAACTTCAAAAAAATAACGATATTCATGAATACAATACTAGACATAGAAATGGATTAGATATAAGAAGAATGAACTTAACTAACAGAGTGTGGCACAAAGAGTGTGAAATACAGTCTACTGAAAACGTATAACGATCTTCCAGATAAACTTAAAAATTGTTATAGTGAGTATATATTTAAGAAACAGGTGACACAGCATTATTGGGAGCAGTTTATAGCTCATTGTAAATAACTGTCACGCTATATGATATTTTCCTAAATTTGTTGTTAATGTAAATTACATATATAATCAAAAACTATAAAGTTTCTGTTCATGTATTTCATATATTGTTATTCTAGTTAACATCTTATGCAATATTTTGAATCTCTATTATTCCGTGTATTTAGTAGTTACCATGTATTTCCTTTTCTTTTATATATATAATTGTACTTTATTTCCATTATTGTTTATTTTTTCTCCTTTTTCTTTCTTTTATTTCTCTTTTTTTTAGTCTATGACAAATATATATTGTCATGTTTTATTATTACTGAAATATGTACGTAGTGGATTGTACTGCCCCTTAATGTGAGCATTAGCTCGTTGGGGCCAATGGAAAGTGAATATATAATAATAATAATAATAATAATAATAATAATAATAATAATAATAATAATAATAATAATAATAATAATAATAAAAGGTTGTGAAGAGAGTTTCTTATTACCTTTACACATGCTATTTAACCTAATACTCCAAACCAGCACGTTTCCAGCAAAATGGAAACTTACAAAAGTTTGCCCTATTCCTAAAAATAACGACAGTAAAGAAATTCAAAATTATAGGCCGGTTTGTATTCTAAACTCATTTGCAAAGATATTTGAAATCATAATTTATAAACGCCTTGAAAATTACATTAAACCAGTAATACCGGATTATCAGCATGAATTCGTTCCTGGCAGATCCACCGCAACAAATCTCGCTGTCTTCACTGACCATCTAGTTGATACATTGGAGAGTAATAATCAAATAGATGTAGTTTATACAGATATTGTGAAAGCATTTGATAAGATAAACCACACTTTGTTAGTGAATAAACTTAAATTTCTCAACTTTTCTGATCAGTTAATTGCTCTTATGAAGTCATATTTGATGGACAGAAAACAATATAAATCCTGTAGATCATTTGAATATATTCAATTTTCTGGAGTCCCACAAGGATCTAATTTAGAGCCGTTACTTTTTATAATATTCATTAATGACCTTCCTAATTGTATTAAAACATCACATAACTACTCTATGCAGACGATTTAAAATTATATAGGAGAATTACAACAGCACAGGACTGTGTCAGTTTGCAGGAGGATCTAGACAGAGTAAATGAATGGTGCAAGAGCAACTTGTTAAACATAAATTCAGATAAATGCAAAACCGTGTCCTTCACTAAGAAACGGAATGTTGTTAAATTTCAATATAAGATAGATGGTAAAGAATTAAAGGGGGAACAAACTATCAAAGATTTGGGTGTAATATATGATAACAAACTATCGTTTGAGCATCATATAAATCAAATTGTAAATGACGCAAACAAAAATCTTGGATTCATTTTGAAAACGGGCAGGGAATTTAATAAGTCGAATGTCTTACTGAAATTATATTTTTCATTTGTTAGATCAAAATTAGAATATGCGTCTATTATATGGAATCCCCACACGAAGAAAGACTCTATTAGAATAGAAAGAGTTCAAAATAAATTTCTGCGGTTTCTGGTGTACAAGAGAACAAGCATCTTCCCCACATATGAAAATAGTACTTCTCTTAATGAAAATTTTAACACAATGTCTCTCAATCACAGAAGAGTGTTAAATGACATGATATTCTTGTACAAAATATTAAATAACAAATTAAATAGTAAGGATTTGGTCTCTGCCTCTCAGGGTACCCAATGGAAACATACGTGTGGGCAATGGAAATTTCTTTTATTGTAAGAAATCTCGAACAAATGCCACAAAACAGTCACCAACGTGGAGGATGGGTGCAGTCCACAACAAACTGAGTAAATGTAAAAAAGTTCTGGATATACACAGTATGAGTCAGAATAGATTTCGCAAATATATTATAGATATTCTATGTAACTGGTATGAACACTGTAATTGGGTAGAATAACCTGTTGTGTTCTTCTTCTTAAATAAATAAATAAATAAATAAAATAATAAATTTATGTACAATCAACAAATAAAGGACATTTTAGTATTAGACCCTATGCATCCTGAATAAGATAGTGTTAGTAATTGAAATAGTGTAAAATAGAGGGTTGTTTTAGAGAAAACAAAATTTGACTTACACGTTCTAAAATTACAACAATTTAATTCAAAATAATTGCAGTTTTTATCTAGTCAGTTTTATACAGTAATTAGGTACATAATTATCATTGTCGCTTTAAGACAGGTACTTCAGCATGTCTTCAAAATTAATGAACACAATTTTGAAGATAGATTATTATGCTTTACTTTACAATTCATCCTTGCAGTGCCTTTTGTTACCATGTTCCTTTAAACATAGTGAGTTCCAAAATTCCACCCTTTCGTTGTGAAGACCTCCACAGCGCACCACCCTTTCAGATCCTATGTCCAGGAAGCAGCGTTGTTCAGGTGTGAATTCGGGCCATTCCACTGGCTCTTTCGTTGGCGTCGGTTCTCTACAACGGAAAATGAGACAAACATACTTATCATAGTTTTTAGTTCTATTGTTCATTTTCACTGAATTTTGGAATTTGTTATTGGTTTCAACCTAATATTCAATAGTTATGAACAACTCCTCTTAAATTACTTCTACAGAATTTCTTCTCTACTTTTCTCTTTGATTCAATATAAATGCGAATGATAAAAATCCAAAAGATTACATTTATCATATTTCTGAGCCTTCGGCTTCTATACGGAGCCTTGATTGGACTTCATTTGTTTGGATTACTTTTGTTATTTTAATGTTTTTGTATGCATAGTTAGTGTTGGGAAGTACCTATAGGTACAAAACGCGTGCCTAAGGCCCATACTTAGGCACATTTAGTACTTAGTACCTAGTACCTGTTCCTAGGTACGATTTTCCTGTACCTAGGATATATATATATATATATATATTAGGTACATTTTTAGATACATTTTTAGGTAGGTCGCACAAAAAACAAATATTGTAAATTTTCTTTTTTCTTTGAAATTTTTTGATCCATTTCGCACACATTGATCATAATTTGTTACCTATTTCTTCGTCATTTCTGGACTAGTTGGTAAGTACTCTTTAAAAATTATATTCATTAAATGTTAGTATTTCAGTTACATGTATTAACTGATAATTGTCGTTGTGAAAATAATATTTAGCAGTATAAAATCAAAGAAAAATCTGGAAATTTCGGATATAAATGCGACAAACAACTGGAGGAAAAGGAAATGGATAAATTTTTCTCTCTTAGTGAGCATATTTGTGTTTTCTGATTGATTTGCAGTACTTTTCTTTAGATAAGATTTGTTACAAACCTCAACACACATTTTCCAAAGAAAATATTTTATATGTCGAAAGAAGTTTGATAAATCAACCAGAAAATACAAATATGTTCACTGAGCGCCAAAATGGATATGCACTCTTTATCTACAAAACTCAACTGTCCTTATCTAATGTACAATAAAGTTCCCCCCCCCCCCACGGTCTATTACTATAATTAAATATCATATTCTAACTTCATTTGTCAGGTAGCAACTTGTATATATACGTATACTGGATAGTATTATTAGTAGTGATATGAAATGTGAACGCAAAATAAAATCAAGGTTAGGAATGGCGAAAGAAGTCTTTAGGAGGAAGAAAATACTATTTTCTGGTACTTTGAATAAAGAGTTGAGGAAAAGACTCATAAAATTGTTCATGTGGAGTATTGTACTGTATGGGTCAGAAACATGGACATTACGCAAAAATGATTAAAAATGACTGGAATCTTTCGAAATGTGAGTGTGGAGAAGAATGGAGCGAATTAGCTGGATCGAGAAGAAAACTAATGAGATGATGATAGAAATAGTGGGAGAGAAAAGAACGATTTTAGACATTATTAAGAAGAGTAAAAGATTGGATAAGAAGGAACTGGTATCATGAAGGACGTGCTAAAGAATATGGTGGCAGGAAAGAGACGGAGGGGGCGAATGAGACAACAATTAATGGACGATATCGAAACATAAAAATCGTACGTGAAGACGAAGAGGTTAGCGGAAGACCGTGGAGCATGGAAGCTTCTCAGTTGCAGCAAGTGACCTTCCAATAATGGCAGAATATTTTTGTTAACTTTATAAAGAATGAAATGATGCTACTTTCTTAAAGGGTATTTGGCTAGTGTTGGTAACTTAATAATAATTTATCTTCAAACTTATCCGTAATCTATAACACTAGTAATCACACTCCTGTGTTCACTCTTTTAATAATCTGTAAACTTTATTCTTACTCTTAATCGTATCTTTCTTGGTTCCTTAATCTTTTTAACAATATCTCCTTTGAATCTTACAAATTCATATACTATTATAATCTCCTAATCTTTGTCCTTATGACATATATTTCATATCCTTTAATACATCTTGTTTATCTTCATCAACATGACAACCACAGACTATAAATCTTACGCTACACAGTATGACATTTTCTACCGTGACATTTTCTACCAACAATTTTTATATCTGGTGGGATAATTTTGGATAATGTGTGTGGTTTTCTCTTATTCAATTGTTCTTTCGTAATTGTTGACTTTGATTAACCATCTGTCTCCATTAACCTAAAAGGCAACGTGGGACGTTAAACTAAATAAATAAATAATATCCATTGTTTTGATATTTCCAAATTACACATCTAGAAAGAGAGAAGAAATGGGAGTCCAAGAGTCTGAATGAACAAATTCATCAACGTGTGTTTAATGACCAATCGTTCGGAGTACAGCTACGGAGATAGTAAGTTTCTAATCCATATATCCCTTTTATTCTTTTCATGAATTTTTATTTATAAGTTTCTTAATTTAAGACTCAGAAGACAGTATTTCACTTCACATGCTTTTTTTTTATTTTACTTGAATAATGTTGCAAATTATTTTAAAGTATTTGCAATATGATTATATGATTTTATTGCTCTTATAGCTATTTGATTTTATGTTGAAATACTTTTGTTGTTTTCTTTAATAAAATACGAATTGCGAATTACATTAGAGTCATTGTATTAATTATACAAAAGAGAAAATTGTCAATCTCAAGTTGATTGGCTCGGGTGAACAGAATGCTATGTCACATTTTCTAACTTTCGAGTAAATTGGTAACATTCCTATGGAATTCAATGCAATAACATATACCAAAGAAGTTCCTTTGTCATCTACAAGTATATTTCCTGAATTACATTGCCTACATACTCTTCGTGATTCAATCTCAACCAACTCAATTTCATCAGAAGTGGCGCTTATCATTATGTTCGCCCGAGACGTTCAATTATGCGACAGAATTTAAATGAATAATGTCTACTAAATCTGTTATAATAAAATTTTCATAGAATAATTCAAGTTCCAAACAAAATAAAAAATTTGCATTTTCGAACTTTTTTTCTTTTCTTTGCTGTTTTCTTTTCTTTGCTGTTTTCTTCACTTTTTTAAATATATATTTTAACTTTCGAGCAACGATAGGAGGGAAGAAAGTATGGTGATCGTGAAAAAGTCGTATTCGAAATTTCAACGCATTTGTACATTTCATTTTTCATACATAAACTTATACTTCTTATTAATATAATCATTGCTTACTTCATTTCAGCTTAACAGAATATCAAAAAAGTGATTTTTCGATGTCTAGACGAATACTCGCCTAGAGGTCTGACCGTTAAACGTATCGAGACCAAAGTTTGAACTTAAAGTTTGGTTTAACTAAAGATTAACTCGGAGAAAGAAGAGGATATAGAATTTTCTTCCCACTCCCAGATATAAGAGCAGTTTACTGAAGGATGAAATTTTTTTAAAAAAATCTCGAAAACGGCGCCAACGATTTTGTTTATTTTCTATAAATCAATATTTCATTTTACAACCCTATACTGAAACCGCCAATTCAGCAGAAATTTTATTTGGATCTTGATGTCTTTTTTCAGCACGAAGGCTGTGTGTGATATATAGTATAATGTGCGGTCAGAATTCCTATACTACGGCCTCTGTATCTCTGGCTCTGACAGCTATGCGAAAAAGAAAGCGAGGGTTGATACTACATTGACACCCCCCCCATAAGGACCAATGAGTGACCGAGCTGTCACCACTCTGACATGGAAACAAGTCGTTGTTGCCGCTTCGTATTCTCCCTTTTGTTTGTGCATAGTTGAGTGAAAAGTGCTTTGAGATTGTGTTTGGTTATTGCGACTTTGTGTTTTTTCTTTTCTTTTTGTGTGTTTGGGTGTGTTGTTAAGAATATTGTAATTACGTAGTGACAATGGCTAGTTCTTCAGAACCTAAGGCAAAAAAAAAAAAAAAAAAAAAAAAAATAGGAGTGTATAAAGGACAAAGCCGAGAATTGATATACAGACTTCGTGAATACTTCGAGAAAGAGCGCGACATGGTGGCCCTCTTCTCCCTGTGACGAGGGTGGTGGACAGAGTGGCTGACGCCCTTCGTGTGGGAAAGTCTACTATTAAGAACATAACAAAAGAAAAATGTCCCGAAGAACTGAATTCTCCCTCGGCAGTTTTGGTTACTCCAGGCAAAAAAAGAAATCGGCCCAATGTTATAACGTCTCTAGATCTTTTCCAGAATGACGCAATAAGGCAACACATTTATCAATATTATATAAGGAAAGAATTCCCGACTCGCGGTAAGCTTCTGAAGTCCTTGAAAGAAGCAGGGCTTTTCGAGGGAGGGAAAACAAGCTGGAGTGTTGTGTTAAGGCAAATTGGTTTTAGGTGGAAGAAATTCTCTGGAAGAAAAGTTCTTATGGAAAGAAGCGATATTGTTGCGGCTCGATGCAAATTTCTGAGAGTGATGATGAAAATGAACCCGGAAACCTTAGTATGGTTGGACAAAACATGGGTGAACGCAGGACACACGAGAAGCAGTGCGTGGACAGACGACACATCCGAAGGGACAATGAAGACGCCTATTGGCAAGGGAAGTCGACTTATTTTGCTTCATGCCGGGACTGTGCGCGGATTTGTACCTGAGGCAATGTTGCTTTTTAAATCAAAGAGCACTCGTGATTATTACGAGGAAATGAATTCCACAACTTTCAAAGACTGGTTTATTAATAGTCTACTTCCAAATATTAACGAGAATTCCGTAATCGTGCTTGATAACGTGGCTTATCATTCCGTTCAAACGAATAAACCTCCAAATACGAACAGCAAAAAGGAGGACATGATAAGGTGGCTTGAAAAAAATAATGTTCCTGGAGTATCACCAGATATGAAAAAAGCCAAATTAATAGCATTATTAAAAATCTATAAGCCAAGACAGCCATCATATGAAATCGATGGAATTGCTGAGGCTCACGGGCATACAGTTATTCGACTTCCACCATATCATTGCCATTTTAACCCAATTGAGTTAATTTGGGCTCAAGTTAAAGGTTATGTGGCTCAACATAATAAAACATTTCGTGTAAATGACGTGAAAAATTTAGTAATAGAGGCGATCGAGAAAGTGCCCCCGAATAATTGAAAAAACGCCGTTGAACACACGTGGAAAATTATGCAGCAAGCTTGGGAAGCTGAAGGTGTCTTCGAACAAACTGTACAACATTTAATCATAACATTGGGTGATGGTGACGATAGCAGCGACGACAGTGACGATGAAGAAGATATTTCGGCAGTTAACTCTGACGAATTATTTCAAGATTGTGGAGTTCAACCTATCGATAGTGACGAATACATGTAGGCAGCGAAGGTATGTCAGTTTACTCGATTACTTTATGTTTAATTCTGGCTATTTTTAGTTTGTTTCCTTACACGAAAGGTTTTAAAAATCCATGAAAATTCAGCATTTATTAAGCAATTTATTTCGGTTGTATTTGTTTGCTTTTTCTGTTTATTCTTAGCGTGTGCGGTTAAACTCACGACAAATTGGCAACATTGTTTTGTCCACGTGCAGAAGTGTCAGAGCCAGAGACATAGCGGCCATAGTATAATAAAATTCCTAATTCTTTTAAACAAATGTCAAGTTCACAATTTTAAAAAGGAATGCAAATTAATTGTATAATCATGTATTTCATACCATTTAATATATCTTGAATCAGATATTTATGTGTAACTTCAAGATTACAAGTGACTTTTGTGTCAAGTAACAGAATTATGAACAAATAATGCTTTAAAACTATCCAACTCATTATTCGAGTATTGTTATATCTTCACTTGAATGTAATACGACATCTGTAAAGTATTATATTTTAAATATTTTGTATTTTCTGACGAAACCATGACGGTCACAGTTGCTATGGCGGTAAAATAAATACACACCTACGATCACAAATACACCTACTTAAAATCAAACCAGGGTCTTCCACAACAAAGCTGATAACCCAAATGAAGTGTATTGACTAACCCTGTAGCCCTGTCAATCTGACGAAATTATCGCTTTCAATTTCAAGCCTGCTATTATAGGAACTGTAGTATTAAGGAAAAGAAGCTTGAGCGCTGTTAAATGGGAAAAAATCTTTCTTCCAAAATAGTATTATTGTTACCATTTCGAATTTAATTGTTAATGAAAACTCTATGCCCAATAACCTAAATTTCAAGATAGTGAAAAAGCCAACAAGCATTGAATTGCTATATAAGAAAGGCACGTCATTCTTCTAGAGTTCCTACTATTTAATATACTTAATATACATATTTAGTCAGAAGATATTACATATATAGGCAGTTTCTCGGATTCAAAATTATACACTATGGCATAAAGATATGCTCCCTTTTGTGTAATACTATGGTTATAATGATCCAGTTTCTTTCAGAAAGAGAGTTTACAGTAAGGGTGAATGTGGTCGACCGTTCACATTGCCTCAGTACTAGAAAAAAACATTAAACTCAAACGAACTGGGAGACCCATATAAATTTGAAATCTTTGAAATTTATTACAAAATTATTATTGTATAGAAAGTTCGTTAATTTTTGAATCAAATGAAATAAACTATAGCATCTACTCTAGTTTAATTAATGCTAACAAATAATAATAATAATAATAATAATAATAATAATAATAATAATAATAATAATAATAATAATAATAAAGATTAATATTAAAGTTTAACCACAAAGGTTGTACGTTTGGAATAAGACACATTTGTAAAACTGGTTACTGTTGGTTTATTAAATCTTTAAAATTTTGTATTTCAACATCTAGAATTTATTTTAAAATGTTTTATCTGCATTGAATGTATTTGTTGAACTTTTATTATATTTTCAATTTGAATTGCCGCCGAATGGAAAAAGTACTTAAGTTAGTAAATCTGAATAGTTTAGATTTTAAGCCTTATTTTTATATTTAATTATTCTCTCCTAACTTCATTAGCTTTGTAATCAGAGCAAATCTTCCGTTAATGATATAGACAGAAGAAAAGAATAAAACTCTGTTCTAACAAATATATTGGATGAAACTGTAAAAGTAAGCTTTCTTTCTCAAGGAGATTACTTACCCTGTTCTTGCAAAATTCGTCCACAGATCTAACATGATGTCCACCATTTTATCATCTTCCGTTCCAGCTTCGTGAACAGGAATAAACGCAGAAGCGGTGAATAAATATAACAAATCGTCCAAATGACAAACACCTACAGAAACAAGGAAAGGAAACTGTCAAATGATTAAGAATGGTTACCAGATACATTTAATATCATCTGTATACTCACTCACGAAATCAATTTAAAGAATCTATCTTTATCCTTACCTCTTTGTCTGGAGAGAACCAGTTTATTTATACTTTCGATAGTCACAGCCAAAAGTGTCCAAACTCACGAAGTCTGCACTCAGGAGTTGCACGAAGAGAATATGACTTGCAAATGCCAAATTAACTTGATGTCGAAATGGTGATATGATGTAAGGTCGAGTATGCATGATGTGAGACTGGTCATGTTGAGTTGGTTATACGAAAATGGGATGTTGAAGTGATATCGTCAGTGTCAAGTCGAGTGAGATTTATGTCGGATTGATGCTTTGAGCGTGAAGTTCAATGAAGTTAGTCCAAAGTGTGCGCCTTTAATCGTGGTTACTTTTTGCGGAGAACGGAAAACGAAGAAATAGTCGTTTGGAAAGTGAACCATCTGATATAAGAACAAAATAACGCACTGTCCAGCACCATTGTCATTTGAAAGCCGCATGTTCCCACTACAAAAATGCCAGGTTCGTCGAGTTGTATTCACTTGTCCGGTATGAATATTCTGTAAAATAAAGTCAAATGGTTTACTTGCTGTTAAAATTTATCATCAATCCAGTTGAGATTCATCATCAATGCTCGCTCTATCATCTTCGAATGCACGAAAGTTTGCTTCCCACTCTAGCAGCACATTTGGTGCCCCCTACTAAGCTAATCATCGGAATGATTGGTTATTGGTAAATACGAAACCAAGGTAGCTGAGTTAGGTTGGCCAGCCAACAATTTCCCGTCATTTATTCAACGTTTTCGACCTAATACCAATCGTAGGGGCTACGATGGCAAATCCTGGGTAAAGTGAGCAACTACAACGTAGGGCAAATGTGATGCTAGTTTCTAGTATCCTTCGATCCATGGTTTCTTCAGTAGAAAGACATAGGCTAAATGCCAATGAATTTCATTAGTATTGAATTTCACCGGTGTTAAAAATGCAATCAGCGGCACGTTGACATAATAGGTACACTTCATCCATTTCATAGACTACTCACACGGAACGAGAGAACGGAGATTTACGAACATTAAAGTGTTTGCAGTGGGAGGGTGCAGCTACTAGACTCCAGTAGATGCCGTTCTTTGCGTTGCTTTGCTCTTATGTCACGTGGGATTGTGTATTATTATCAGCTTACTTATGTGCGTTTATTACGGATAATATGTTTCAATAGAAAATTCAACTAAACCCACATTATATTGACTAACTAGCTGCCACGTACGTGCTCTATGGACATTATATTTAAATTGAAGATTCAGTTGAACTCACATAGTACTATCTAATTGATTTAAGTATGTTTACTATGGATACTTTCATAAAACAGAAGATGTAATTGAACCCACGTATTATTAGCTCTAAATAAAGAATACAATAGGCTTTATAGAAACTATATTTTACTGATGTAAAGTGGATATGAACAATGATAGAATTTCATGTTTTCATTTTCTTCCTTATCCATTTTCTCTTTACACTTACCGAAGTCGTAGTCTGTTTTACCAATCAGATTTGCGTAAGAGTGTTTTCCTCTGTAGGAGAAATGGTAAAAATATACTGGAGCTGCACGATGGGAAGACATCAGCCTCACAGATTCCACCAGGCCACCCAGGAACAAGCGATCAGTGTACATCTGAAATTCAAATACTTGAAATGAAGATGTACAGAGTTGTGATGAAAGAAAATTTACAGATATAAATAAAATTATCAATTTCACAAAAATAAATAAGTGTATACTACTAATTTCGGCTTCATAAATATTAGGAGTAATTTGTATAGGAAGTGATGAAGCTCGCATCAAACAAACAGATAATACTTAATATAGATCTGACGGGCTATAGACGTAGGCAAATTTACCTAAGAATTTGAAAGGCCACCAGAGGAGAAAAATACCTTTATGCTACATCATAGCATTCTTCGATAACGAAGGCCATTTTTCAGGAGTGGAAGTGGAATGGAGATATTCAAGTTTCTTCGCTAAGAATAATTTATCAGAAATTGGATATTTTCATTATCCACGCTATAACAATGGATAGAAAACGATTTACTGAAAAAGTGGCATTCTAAATCTAACGCACTATATCACACAAATAACTATTGCCAATCGAAATCACTCAAAAATTTTGGTTGGCGTTCCATTTAATTAGAAATGGCTAGATATTAGAACCTAGCTTACAGTAGCATGACCATATTAATATTAAATTCGTAGTTTGAGGCTAGGATTAACAACTGTTATTGGTGACATCTCGAGCAGTACATTTAGCTATATGAGAACATCTCGAGCAGTAAATTATAACGAAACAAATTATTGGTATAACTCTGTCTTAATTTATCTTAAACGATTGGAGAAGTAACGCCTGTCTTCCTCAGTAAGTCAAAGTGACTCCGATCTACTGAAAAAGACAGACTTATTCTCGAAACCGTATAGAACAAGATAAAACGATGCATTTACCGGTAAGATTTTCTAATTATTTAACAGCATGTGTTAATTCACTTTGTTAAATTAATACAAGATTATGATGTATATTACAAGTACTAAGATAACTATTTGGCAGAAATAGCTTAATGTTCATTTCCTCAATTCCAGGGTCTATTGAAATTCATGGCGAGTATTTGTTAGTGTTTTAACTACGCAATTGGGAGATTTCTGATTCAAATCGGCTATCCTATTGTAGTAAAATACCAGTATAATGACCTGTGGGAATCTCTGAAATTAATTTGTTATAGTACAATATTGTTAGACTGAAATTCTCAGGAACTCAACTATCGCTATATCCACTGCAAGATATATATTAGTTCAACGTGAATTTAAAGACAAAATATCTTAATATTTATTAAATAAGAAGAAAGGTTAGAATATATACACGAAACAATATGATGTAAAGTAATTAGTTGAAATATTTCTATAATTTTTCTACAATTCTACAATAAAATAATTTTTAACGAGGAATATTACTCTAAAATGAGCATGTACGTAATTAAAAGAAATCCTTAATAATTGCAGTTAATTTTTAATACTTTATAATAAGAAAGTATCTGTCTTGGCAACGAAGTACAGTTCCATAGTTGCATGGGAAGCTGTGGGAAGCTTATTTAATGGGATAACACCCATTGGTTATTTTCAAGTCGCTATCCTGCTCGACTGATCGCGTACATGTGTGAAAAATAGTTGCTATATCACCTGAATAATAAAATAGTGTAATAAGAAAAATATTCATATTATATAACAGGATGAATTTGAATTATAATTTGACAATATAATCATAGGCAAAAGACGAAATTTCATTCGCTAAATTGAAATTTCAAAATTTGTTAAAATGAAATGTTTTAACACACATTAATTAGGGAAAACAGAACGGGCCTAAATTAATCTGCAATTTTGAACATTTTATTATTCTGGCGTTCAGTACAGCAACATTTTACTGTATATTTTTAATGTCTTTCTCCTCAATTTCACCAGATGGATGTCAGGACCTTTCATACGCCATGATCAATTCTTCATTTCAATGGCCACTTACTCCCATTGTTTATTGTTCAAGACTTCAAATCAGTTGGCCTCCCAGATAGTAGTTGACGGTTCGTTAAATAAATCTAAGAACAAATACTTGAACAATAGAGTAATATAATGACCAGGAAGTAACAGGAAATTACATGTGTACAATCGTATAAAATTATTCATATCAACTATATCTGGTTGACGGTATAGCAAAAGTTCCTTATTTACAGGTAATAACATTTATAATTCATTATCGGACTCCTGAAGCAATTAAGTAATTTCCTAATTTGAAAGATCTTTATTCTATATTCTGAGAAGAAGATAACAGAGAATTTTTGTGCAAGAAGGGGTTTATATAAATATGGCAATCATTCTGCTCTTGCATGACAGCTTCCATTGTTTACAACTAGCAGAAGATACCATATATCATTGCTCGGACTTTACTGCCCCAAAATATTCAATGTCTATAATTACTGTTTTATTAAAATCAAGAGCTAAGTTTTGTTCAGAGCAAGATTCTGACTGTAAACTTCAAAGTACTGATAACAATTCAAGTACGATGAAATACTTACAAAATGAACAAGTGAAAAACAAATAATTTCTTTAAAAATGTTAGAGGTAAGAACTTACGTTGGTGATATTAGCTTCTGTCTCCACTGTTATTGGACGATCTCCAAAGTAGAAATTTCGAATTTTTCTAGAGACGTCATCCACGTTTAAAGCCGATTCCTCGTAACGCAGAGTGATCGGAGCCAGTCGATTAAATTCATCATTAAACTGCTGAAGCCGTTCCGGTGATCTCCAAAAATCTACGAAACAACAACAAATTATCTTCTGCTTCAGTATTTTAATAAGGAAACAACCGAACTTAACAATTCTTCAGCTTAAATATACTCTGTACTTTTCCGGGCAGTTCGCAGTACTGGTACCTTTTTCTACTTTTTAAAATTACAATTTCTTTAGTTATTCATATTTTTGTATTTATTAAAGAACTTTTAAAATTTAAACCTATTTGAAGACTGCAAAAAGATTAGATTAAGTACATTTAAAAGTAGAGATGCAAGAAGCTGAGTTTTTCTAGGACGTAGGTTTTTTCTCATTAAAAGCCGACTTTTTTTGGAAAGAGTCGGAAATTTTCGTGTTTTTGGCTTTTTATGATTTTCTTGTTCAAGTACAATTTTTGTTTCCCTGTAGTGAATTCTACAATTCAAAAGGTGCGTTTACAATATTCAGTGCTTGCAGTACTATGTTCATTTCGGGGCTAGCTGTCTTGATTGGTTTTCAAACTGGCATTGCAGTTATTGCCAGCAAGTGTATGTTTTGCAACCATATTGCAAATGTCGTTGTTTTGGTTGCCTAATCATCCTATAAGTGCCTGCAAGTTATACACCTTGGTATCTCGTTCTCTCTTCAGAAAACATTTTATCCTAAGCTTCTAAACCTTCAGTTACAAAATTAAAGTTATAAACAGTTATTTTGGATATAACATCATTATTCACAGAATTCCTTCTTTCTTTAATGTTATATTCTCTCAAAATTTTTGAAATAAGAAATTTATGAGTGACGTTTTAAACGTTCTCTCCCTGATATTTTAGCGGAATCAATAAATGTTATATATATATATATAGTTATAACGAAGTTCTATAGTTTATTCATAAATTTTAAATGGTACTTTCGATCCACGAAATCTGTTATATTGCTAACACTATTAAACTTTTTAGTAAAACATTTTTGTCGTTGAACATTAATTTAATCTATATTATAAAATTGAAAGTGACTATGTTTGTGACTCTTAATCTTTTGAATCACCAAAACGATCTCGATCACATTTTCAATATGGACGAGGTTCAGACCCGGGGTGGTTTTATCATATCACTTTGACGGTATAAGTTAAGGGAAGGAGAGTGACGAGACATTTAAAGGTTACCGATATTAGTGTCGAATCTATAGTTTTCGTGATCGCTCAGATGAACAGTGAGACTTCTTCAGATACCGTGATAACGGTATCTCATGTGAAATAATATTGTCTAGCGAGCTCTTGTTCCACATCTTGATTATCTTTTATCTGTTTGAAGATATCAAATAATTACTGTAAAATTAGCAGTATTTTAATTTCGCTGTGATGGGGCCTCTTAAAATGCATAATATTAGAAATTTTTCATAAGCCTTGTCTTATACCAGAAAGAAGACTAGTTTGACAACTGAAAAGCATTTTTTTTTTTTTTTTAAATAATATAATGTGATCTTAAGGCTACATATGTTTAGAAGTACTGTCAGGAAATTATTTCGTATAAGTGACAGAATAAAAACATGCAGATATGTCTAAAATTGTGAACGTTATCTACTCTTAACAACTCACTCACAGGCTGTTCGGAAAGACCCATCTTCGGATGTGAGTCCTGCCATAACAGGTACTTTATTGTATGTTTCATCTCGAAGGATTTTGTAAGGCTCTTCTGGTAGAAATACATCTTCTTCTTCAATCACGTCTCTTTCAGGAACAATAGAGTAGACCATTAACGGATCTATCTCCCACTTCTGAAGAACAAAATCATGATAACAAACCTTAGTTTTCATTTATGTATTTATTTATTATAAGTTTTACTGCTGTGCCCTTTATCCTAAAGCAGATGATGAGAATTGAATAATGATGATGAAATAAATGATGAGACATTCAATTAAACAACAATATATTCTGGAAACTCTTTCGTGGGATTAAACAACAGGAAAAAAGTTGGAGGAAAGGATTAAACAACATAAGTACGACGTGAGGTTGAAGAGGGATAGTAACGCAATACATAAACATGTGAAGAAGATAGAATATGTGGTAGACTGTGAAGATGTAGAGGGGCTGGAAAGAGTGAGAAGAAGCATTGTAAGAAAATGGAAAGAATCTGAATGAATACGAAAGGAAGAGAGCGAGGAGCTCATGAACTGGAATAGTGAACTAAATATACATAATGTATGGAGAAATATACTGGATAAAACATAGAAGTAAGAAAAGTAACATAGGTGTATTTTACAGCAGATAGCCAATTAAAAGTTTAAGGTTTTCAAAAGAGAAAGTTGTTCATTTTAATAACACAGGTATGCTAATTAAATATTAAGATTTCAAGTGAAAGTTGTATCATTAAAAGTTGCAAATATGTAATGAATTAAAAATTGTTAACAATGAAAGGATGCATCTGTTGGTTCCTAGATATACCTCCTATCTTTTTCTGAGATGTATAAGCTTATTCTTAGAATTGTATTTTATAATGTGTCTGATGAAGGCAAAAATAATTTGCCGAAACTGTAACGATGTTATTTATTAAATAGTGTATGCTTTGGTTTCTGGTGTTTTGTCCTTCGTTATTTACTTTTATAGTAAATCAAAACGCAAAAGAAATGAATATAAAAAATTAAAAAAAAAATCGAGTGGATTTATACTTACCTCGGTAAAAACTTTACAAACTTATAGATTATGTTCCAGAACTTTCATATTAACATATTTAAAGGTATTGAAATATTTTATTTCTTTTAAAACAATTATTATGTGTTGATTTAATAGTATTTTAACCTTTAAATGTACTTAAGGAAACTTATATTCATTATTTTGTTATAACTTAATATTTTTTTGAAAGTACGTAATTTAATGACATTGTTGTTTCCTCTTAATCCTTTGATATATTGTATTTTTACTTCTCACGCGCTTGCTAATTATTTGTTTATCTTCTTTCTTGTTACTTTTTCTAAGATTTCTCCTAATAAAGCAAAGATTACCACATGCTTTATAAAGAACATAATATGAACTAATGAGGGAAAGTAAGAGAAGATCAGGAAAATTAAAATGAGTCAGGGAAAGACAGCGAAATGCTTCAAAATATATCAAAAGTCAGGGAAATCTGCTAATTTAGACATTTTATTTTTTTAGGTGCCCACAGACAAAGAATCGAAAAACATTTTAAAAAAGTATTATTAGAAAAGTGTTCAGAAAAGAAAAATAATCTTTAGAAATAAAGAAATTTGATACGCACTGGATAGTATTAAAACTTCAAGCTCTGAAAGAAGAACAAATTAAATAAACACTTTAAATGTGGAAGAAAAAATAGATTTATTGGTTGTAGATTCTGAATGCCGAGATATTAAAGAATTGTTGTTAAAGGTGCATAACCACAACTATTTGTTGAGGGGGGTTCAACACTACAACACACTTCTTCTTCTTTCCACCAATATGCTCTTTAGGCTAAGGGAGACAATGATTAAAGGAAGTGAATGCTGATGGATGAATTGGTGGAATGAAAAATTGGGAGGAAAGGGAGTACCCCGAGAAACCTACGAGCACGATGTTGTCCACAACAAACTTATTTGGCCGGAGATCGAACCAGGAACCCCACACACCAGATGAAGCACTCTACCACTGAGCCACCGTACTCTAGGAAATTTTAAGTACTGCCACTTTATTCTGTGAAAATATTTATATATTCTCTCTCTCTCTCTCTCTCTCTCTCTCTCTCTCTATATATATATATATATATATATATATATATATATATATCTTGTAAAATCAAATGTATATTCTACATCAATCACTTTCCTGCTAAACAAGCATAGTTTCATTAAGAAACTGTACAAATATATGTCGAGTTGTGAAGGTTTTTTTTTTCGGGAGGTTCGGACCCGATGAAGCTCCACTTGGGTGCCTACGTTAATGTAATTATTACTATTGGATACTAGTGTTTTATTGTACTTCAAATGCAGGATGTTTGATGCACAATAAGTTTTACAGTAACAAAGTACGCTTATAATATATTTAAGATAAAAAATAAAAAAAGATCGTTGGCGACTCTGCAGATCGTGGGGGACGATCTTTTTTTAAAAAACTTTTTTTTCCCAAACCTAACCATAAACGATAGTTGGATGGTTGGTTGATTTGGGGTTAAGCTTCCCGTTCAGCACTAAGGCTAAGCGTAAATGATAGTGTTTGCCGTGTCGCGGATTAGGGGAAATGAACTTAGTCATAAAAATTCAGGGAAATCAGGGAAAGTCGGATTTATGTAATCAACTATGTTGCGCTTTACATAGCCTCTGCGCTGAGAAGGTTTTTCTTTTCTTCTTTCTAAATTAAGCAAACTAAAGACTTGCTACTTACGCTTCTACGAAGCTCACAATTAATCAATTTAGAATATACACAAAATAGAAAGCTGTATTATTTAGAATCTTTCACTTTTACGTTCCGGCTTATACCTTGTAGGATAAAGCAGACGGATTATTAATGGAAATGCATGATAATGGAATAATTAGTGAAATAAGAATGTGGGAGGAAACGGAGGAACCCAATGACAAGATATTGAGGACCACAAAGTCACATGACTTAGAATCGAAGTAGAGGCCCCTCGATGAGTACTCCACCACTGAGCCATGGTGGCTCCCAAAAGTAGGGTTGTATTTCACTTAATATGAATTACTCCTCTCTCGCTCTACTTTTGTAAAGTCTCTTAAGATATTTTTCTAACGACAATAACCTTAGTATAAAGTGGCAGATTCACAAAATCTTAATTGGTAAAGAAAGAAATTGATAAATGCACGTACCCACAGTGCTGGGTAAGACTTCACTATTTCTGTTGCTTCCTTTTCTCTGAGACAACGAACTAAGGCATAAGTGTTTTCTGTCGGACAGTTTAAAAGCTGTCCTTGCTTTCTTGCAATCTCACGAGCATTCCTTGCTGTTGCCCAGGGCTCCAACGAATCTCCGCTGTGAAGAATTGCACGATGGAACAATCCTAAGGAAAAAAACTATCAATCAGTTAAATACGAATACTCTTCAGCAAAAATTATTATTTAAGTAGAAAATAAAGATTTTAATTTACTGTAAATTCCTCGTATGATGAAATCTAAACAAAAGGCTAATACCCATCGCAAAAGAAACAAAATATTGTGAGCACGCCTTCGGAAGACTCTGCTTCCATCTTCAGCTTACTGTTAGAAACATTTCGAAGAGGATTTAAAACATGGGAGAAAAATGTGGATAGATAAAAAAATGGTTAAAAGGTTTTAAAATATGTGAAGCACAAGTCTTTTGTCAAAAATAAACACATACCAATGGTCAATGTTCATGGTTATTCACTGGTTTTTCCCTACTTTCCAGACGGCAGAAATATTGAGTGAAAAGACAGCTTCAAATCACATTTATGTCTTCTTTATCTAAATTGACTGTAGGTTTCTCTTTATGAATGTAATAGGCTTCTCTAATTTTTCGTTCAGTTGTTGGTTTTGCTTTCTCTGTCAAAGATGAATTTACTATTCTATGGTTATTGTCTTCAAGACGCGCTGCCAATCCGAATAAAGTTGTAGGATACGAGGTTTCGATGTGTGAATGTGTTGAGCTATTCTGGTAGAAATATCCCTTTTTGTTTTTTTACCTATATATATATATATATATATAAATTGTTAAATGACATTTAATCCGATAAACACCACTACTTGGATGAGAATCAGTAAAAAATGCTTTAAAATTTATTATGTATTTTTCTATAGACTTAGGAGGAACTTCTGAAACCACGATGTAGTGTTTTTGCAGTATCTTTTTAATATTTGCCGAGAAATGTGGAACCACAGGAACACCAATCCATTTGTCAATTGCGGCATCTGTTGTTGGTTGATAGTGGGTCCCGACGATCTCCTGTTGTACCTGCTTGTACCACTTCAGTAATAAATATTTTTTGGAAATTATTTTCTTGTCCGATTTTTATTAAATATTGAATTTCCTGATTGAGATCACCAGGGAGGTCTAAAAATAGAGAGAAGGGAGAAGTTTTTCCAAATATTCATTTTCTCAAGCTATGAGTATGATGATTTGAAAATAATATACTTTGTAGCAGCAGAAGGTTTGCAATATACCCAAGTAACAGACTTATTGTCTTGTCTTTTGCTAGTAATGTCAAGGAAGTTAAGAGCTGCATTTTCTTTAAGTTCCATCGTAAATGTAATTCTAGGGTGTATCTCATTAAACTCATCAAATAATTTCTTTAAGTCCTGAGATTCCTTGTATAGAACCAAGGTATCATCAGCATACCAAAAATATCTGATACGAGGAAATTTCGTAACAATCTTGATTTCAAACATACCCAATATCAAATTAGAAAGTATTGGGGAAAGAGTACTACCCATAGCCAATCCATTGTCCTGTCGAAAAATGATGTCTTCAAATTGAAAAACATTATTTCTCATGCAAAAAGCTATTATTTGGAAGATTAATTGAATTAATAACTTTTCAATTAATATTTTGTTGTGCACTTATTTCGTTGTCTTTTCTTAGGTATTGCAGCCATTGTAACATCTAGAAAATACTTCGGCCAGTCTCCATTAAGATAGATCTTGTTAATAAGTGAAATCAGTACTTTGACTGCATTATCTCCTAATCTCTTGAGCAAATATACTGGTACGTTGGAGTTTCCAATGGCTTTTCTCCTCATATCTTGGATGATGACATGTACTTCTTTACTTTTCGTGGGTCCTTCATCAATCCCCTGTCTGTTTCGATCACGACGTCTCTTCTCCGATTCTTCTCGTGATATAAATTATGTATTCCTCTCATATCCTTAAGGATTCTCTTACGGTCAGTGACTATGTGGCCTTGTTGATTTTCGAGTCCTAACTTGCGTATACAGTACTTTCATTAGGCTCCTACCCAAATCCTGTGCTTTCTGCTACATCACATCATATCTATTATGTCGTTGAAGTTCCATTATATCTTGACACATCTCTTCCATGTACTTCTCTCTGACTCTATTAGTTTCACTTCTCAATTCATTATTCAGCCTTCTTTGTTCTTTTATGTCCGTGATTTTCACACTTGTGAGTTCCTCCATCTTAAGCATCTCTTCAGCTACTCACGGTTTTCTCGGAGATCTTTTCATTTTGTCCATGTTTTAGTGAGTGTATATATATCAGGATCTGACTTTGCCCTAGTTTTCTTCTACACTGCTTACCGTTTCGTTCATTAGAATTTTTCTTCTATCTTTTCTTTCATAGTACTGTCTGCCAATTAGTTGTTTCGATTTCTCTTCCCATTTTTCTTGATTGACTTTAACCAGGTTTACACTTCTACCACTAAGAAATTATGATCCGAACCAATGTCCGTTCGTGGTAGCGTCTTAACATCCCTTATAGTATTCCTGAAACGTTGCTTAGCAACAATATAATGGATTTGATAGTGTCTTTATCTCCTAGACTTTTCTACATGTGCAGTTACCTTTTCCATTTATTAGACGACTTATTCGTCACCACCGCAACAGGTTGCCTACATAAGTAGATAAGCATGTGGCTCCGTACGTCCTTTCTACTTAGTCCAGATGATCCCACTATCTTACTCTCTCTCTTCTATCCCTCCTTGTCCCACCCATATTGCCGGCTGCATATGTCAATAATATCATCACACATTATTCCTACTTCATTGTCAACACGGTAGGTTTATAGATAAAGATGTGTGTATATATAGAGAGGGAATAACTTCTAGCGGTCATGGTAATTTCGTAGTTATACATCATAATGTATTCAATAGATATTCTAATTTCCTTGAACATTACGTATCAGTTTCTGATTTTTTTCGTAGGTGATAAAAAAAAATCCATAGCTGAGCTTCACTCCCCCGATACAGAGATGTAAATTCTAAATTTCATCATACGAGGATTGCCCGGTAAATATCAAGGCAATTTACAGACAATAAGAAGTAATGAAGTTGAAATTACATTCACTATTTTTAATAATATCCCCTTACTGCAACACATATTTTCCAGCTGTCTACTGATTTCTGTATTCCGGAAGCGTAGAATTCTGCAGGCTGAATCCTCAACCACCATAGAGCTGCATGAATTATTTTGTTATCATTGTGGAACTTTTGTCTTGCGAGATTCTTCTTCAGAAATCCTAAATGTGGAAATCAATCGGTGCCAAGTAGAGCTATAAGGGATGTGTGACACTCTGACCCAATGCAATTACTTAATAACTGGTCTATGTGATCCACCATTATCGTGTAAGAAAATAACACCTTTTGCAGCCAATCTTGAACATTTCTTGTGAATGGCCGTCCCGAACTTGATCAGAAAGTAGCATAGAATAATACTTGACATTTATAGTTTATTTCTTTTTCAAGAAATCCCCATACATGAAAGTTTTTGGTTCGAGAATACTGTTCTCATAACCTTACCCAAACATAATACTGTGAGAAACTGGAACAGGGCGTGGGTAGAGAATCTGCATATACATCGCATCGATTCTTTCTTTGTTTCAGATGTGTAGTGACGCACCCCTGTGTCATTTGTTGTGAAGAGGGCGGTGCATGGTCATTCTCACATTTGTACATAGGCTATAGTTCTTGGTGATTGAAACCTATTCTGCTTTCTGGTCAAAATTAATTTGTTTCGACTCCCATTCAAAGGAAACTTTATGAAGCCCTAAATGAATTCTGATAAAAATGTCCACAGAGTTTATTGATCCATGTTTCATATACGGTAAGTCAATGATCGCTAAAAAAAAAAAAAAAAAAAAAAAAAAAAAAAAAAAAAAAAAAAAAAAACATATTCACCAATGCGTACGGTTAGTTATTTGCATTGGAGTCGAACGTCCCTTTCAGTACCAAGACTATATGAACAGTGTACCTATTTCAGTTTAACGTGGTATTGGAACCACGTCAGCTCCTGCCAGAATTCTAGGTCTTCCGCGCCAAACATGCGTACGCTAACTATATAACCACGTGGGACTCAACACTGTATATAGCTGAACTTATAGTGATCTTTTGAGCCGATCTCCAGGAGGGTTATCCTAGATAGATTCATGAACTTTGGGGAACTCCATTCAAACATTGATAAACGTGTTCCTGCAGTAGAACCCAGTACTCTGATGTCATATTTAATAATAGAGCAAGTTAACATTTGATACTTCCACCATCAGATGTCAGATATGAACTGTTCACCTCGGAATAGTTACTAAACTGATTAAGTTCCCTGTTCGGATTGTGTGCATAAACTGGATATTTACTGGATGCATCATCGCATACCTTATAGTACTAATTAGATATAAGTAATAAAGACTATTTAAGCATACTTGATGTTTCCTTCAAGAAGAAACACATCATAAAAAGAAAGGAATTGGTTTCTAGTAAGAATCAGACAGTACCTGCAGAAAGTGGTGACAGGACATGGTAGTGTGTGCTGGCGCCCCCTGCGCTCTGTCCGAAAACTGTAACTCTGTCCGGGTTACCTCCAAAAGCTGCAATGTTATCTCTTACCCATCGAAGGGCTGCTGTTTGGTCCTTCAATCCATAATTTCCTGGAGACGCAGAGTCCTCTGTGCTTAAGAAGCCTACAAAGCAGAAAATGTAAAGTCAGTGTTGAAGTTAGGTGGTGGATCAGCATAGCTAAACCTCACTCATACTACTAAGACATTTCAAATTCAATTAAATATTAAATTGATACTTTCATGACGATTATATGCATCTTAGAAGCCACGGAGGCTTAGTGGTAGAGCGTTCACCTCTGGTGCATGGGGTCTCGGGTTCAATCCCAGCTCCCGCCAAGTGAACTTTGTGATAGACAAACACGTGTGCGTGGGTTTCTTCAGGGTTCTTCGTTTCCTCCCACTTTCTTCATTCCACAACTTCATTCATTTCTTATCATCACCGTCTCCTTTAGCCTAAGCGACATAACTGTGGGACATAAAACTTAAAGATTTCATTTCATTTTTATATACATCTAAAGATAGGAAGAATCAAAACACACACATTTACATACAAACGTGCGTACCTATTTCTATAATATTAGATAAATTACTTTCATGACAATATCTAGAAGGGAAGTCTTCTGTTGGGGTGAATTTTTTTTTTTTTTTTTTCATTTTTGTGAAATGCGGTTTCTGCAATTTGATTTTATGTACCGGTACAAATATCAAGTCGGCAATCCTAACATATTGTATCAGAAATTTTTTAATGGAAAAATCTAAAATCGGTAATTCACTTTTCGAGGTGTTTTCTTTGGACGAAATTGTTAAGGCAAAGGACAAAATGTTAATAAATCCAAATAGGTTTTGTTAAAAAAAAAAAAAAAAAAAAGAATTATGCTAGTGAGTAATCTTGTAGTCTGTGTAGAAATGAGTGTTTTGGTAAAAGTTCGTAATTGGTTATGTTAGGACGTTCAGTTGGGTAACTTACTGTGGTAACCTGGATTCAATATAGAACACATCCTATAAAGCATGGTTTAATGAACGTCTTGATGAGCTGAGGTGTTTAGTTTTTCTTTCTTGTTTAGTTTTGTTTAGAGGTACGCACGAAGTGGAATAATAAATACAATAGACTGTATGAAGTTTCAGTTCCATTTCTTAGTAAAGATGCAGCCACATCTTTAGGTTATGGGTACCAGGAACGCTGTTAAAGTTACATCTAACAAACAAGGACAGTTAAGAAGAAAGGCTGCATCTAAAGTGATAGGTTAGAAGTGCGTGCTGTTTAGTTCGAACAGTCTGAGACTTAACCTAATTTAGAACAGTTGCAGTGCTGTAGTGTAAGAAAAAAAAATCGACCCAGTTTGTTTGAACATATTAATAGCAGTATCTTGAACTGAAGTGATACCAACAAAAATATCCCTTGCACTAGTTTTTCGGTTCATGACAAGTGCCCCCACTTCCTGTATTTGGCGGCAACAAGATGGATTTCACAAAGAACATTAAACCCTTGACCGGTGAAACAGACTGGCCAGTGTGGAAACGCAGAATTCGTGATTTGTTAGATTATCATGAAAACACATTAGATGTAATTGATGGAAAACTTGTGAAGCCGGAACCACCAGGTGAGAATGCCACAGAGGCACAAACCAAACAGTTCAAAGAACATAGTGACATTTATCGAAAAGCGAACAGTTATGCCAAAACAATGATAAGTAGTTCAGTTACAGACTCGGTATATCAAAAGATAATGGACAAAGAGACTGCTCATGAAATGTGGGAAGCGTTGAAACAACAGTTCGAAGCCGCGTCCAAAGATCAGCTGTTTAAAATCTGTAGTGATTTTTTCGGGTTCAGTTGGACATTAGGTGAAGATGTTTCTACCCATATTGCAAAACTCAAGGGTCTGTGGAACGAACTAAATAACGGTTTAAAAGCAAAAGGTGAAAACACGTTGCCAGATCTTTTGCTCGTGTGTAAAACGTTACATATACTACCGAGTAAGTTTGAGACTTTTCAGTCAGGTTGGATGCTACTAACTAAAGATGAAAATAAGACATTCGACGAACTTACAACTCAGCTGTGTATGTTCGAAAGGAACTTTGCGAAAAATACAGACAGTTCCAAAGTTGTTCAAGAAGCATTAGTTGCAAAAGCGAACAAACAAAAATTAAGTGATAAAGCAAAAGGGAAGAAACCAAAAGGAAATGACGTGTGTAATTACTGTTCACAAAAAGGCCATTGGGTTAGGCAGTGCAGAAAGTGGATTGCAGACGGTAAACCTGCAAAGAAGAAAACGGGAAATAGTGAAAATGTAGATACCGCAGCAACAAGTGTAGCGTTTACAACTTTTTGTGAAGATGCATGTTCGGTTGAAATAGACTCAACTGCATGGTGGGTAGATAACGGTGCAACGAAACATGTCACAAATTGTGCAGATCATTTTGTTGATTTTGAACATTTCGAAAGCCCTTGTAGTATTAAGTCAGTCGGAAAAGAGAAATTAGTGGCAATCGGAAAAGGTACCATAATAAAAATAATAAAAAGCTTAAAAAGCTCCAGCTCTCCAGGTTGGGATGAAGTGCCATCCATGATTGTAAAGGAAAGTTCTCTTCTTATTGCACATCAACTCTGTCATATAATAAATCATTCATTTTTGACAGGAATTTTTCCTACGCGGCTTAAGTTAGCTAGAGTTACACCTGTGTATAAAAAGGGAAGTAAATTGGAGTTAAATAATTATCGTCCTATTTCAGTTTTGTCGTGCTTTTCTAAAATATTTGAATTAGCAATGAAAGCGCGACTAAATAACTTTTTCCTTTTAAATAATATAATATCCACAAGTCAACACGGGTTTCAAAGCCAGAAGTCAACCAACACTGCAATCTTTAATTTCATCTCTGATGTAGCAATGGATATAAATAAAGGAAAGCATGTAATTGGCATTTTTGTTGATTTATCTAAGGCGTTCGATTCTATAGACCATGGTATTTTGCTAGAAAAATTGTATTCTTATGGCATCAGAGGTGTGGCAAACAATTGGATAAAGTCGTATTTATCTGAACGTAGTCAAACTGTTGTCATCTGTAAAGAGGTAAATGGCAGAAGAAAAATGTTTAAATCATCTTTAATGAAAGTAACAAAAGGAGTACCACAAGGATCAATATTGGGACCTCTTTTGTTTGTTGTATATATTAATGATTTGGTTAATAGTCTAGGCTGTGTGAAGTCAACATTGTATGCTGATGACATAAATGTTCTTGTCAGTGGAGACTCAGTAAATGAAGCAGAAAGGCTCACTACAAAGACGCTAACAAAAATTATTAGTTGGTTAAACATAAATAAATTAACTATGAATTTAGGAAAAACTAACATTGTCAAATTTCGTTTCCCGGGCCAAAGAAATGAACTTGTACCAATAATTGTAGACACTGTAGAATTATGTCAAACACCATCTATTAAATTTCTAGGAGTATATGTTAATGAAGATTTAACATGGAATACTCATGTTGAATACATTAATACAAAACTCAGTTCACTCTGTTTTGCATTCCGTAGGTTGCAAGGTAGTTTGTGCAAGGAAGCTGTCATGTCCTTATACTATAGCAAAGTTTTTTCAATAATAAACTATGGTGTTATATTTTGGGGGAATTCGAGAATAAGTGCTAGTACATTCCGAATACAGAAAAAAAATTATTAGAATTATGTTTAGTATGCCTGAACGATCCTCATGTAAAAATGTTTTTAAAAAATATAAATTATTGACATTACCTAGTTTATATATATATCGCACAATTATGTATGTAATCGAGCACAAGGATTTATTTACTTTAGCTAATACGATTCACTCATACAATACTAGGCAGAATTGTAATATGTATATTATCCAACAGAATTATGCAAATTTTAGCAAAACTGTGTATATGAATTGTATAAAATTATATAACAAATTACCAGCAAGGTATAAGGACATTAACGAAAAACGGATATTCAGAAATACTCTGTTAGAATTATTGTTAGAAAAAAGCTATTACTCTGTGGAAACTTATCTTACTGATAATATATAGAGAATGTAAATATCTGACAACTGTAATGCTTAATTGAGGATTGTCCTCATTTGTAAGCTATGAACAGGCAAATAAATATGAATATGAATATGAATATGAACATACGTGTATTGTCCTCTGTGAACAATAATTGCAAAGAAGTGACACTAAAAGATGTTTGGTATGTCCCGAACATTAATAGAAATTTATTTTCAGTACTAGCAGCCCAAGATCGAAACTCAAAAAGTGAATTTACGTCTTCAGCAACGGAATGTTCACTTAAGGTAAACGGTGAAGTGTTGCTGTGCGGATCCCGCAAGATAGGTGGCTCCTTGTACAAGGCAAGTATACAACCGTTAGTACCGGAACAGGCAGTAGAAGTGAATATTGCAAAGACTGATAGTACCTTATTGCAGTTATACCATGAAAGGTGGGGACACCAGGAAAAGCGTCATGTAAGAAGAATACTACAGAAGGAGTTAGGTGTAAGTGTTCGATTAGAAAGTGATATTTGTGAACCCTGCATCTATGGTAAATCGCATCGGTTACCTTTTGGCAGTAGACAAGCATCAAAAGTAGCAGGTGAATTCGTGTCGGGAGACGTGTGCGGACCGTTCGATGAATCGTTTCAGAAGAAACGGTATCTAGTTGTGTTCAAAGATAGTTATACAAAGTTTCGCTATGGCTATCTTATCAAAGAAAAATCTGAAGTAAAAACGGTGCTCAGGCATATGCTAGCTCACGCTAAAACTTCGGGACATGTAATCAAAGAGTTCCTAAGTGACAATGGAGGCGAGTTTGATAATGAAGATGTTCGTGCAGTTCTCAGTGAAGAAGGTGTTATACAAAGACTCACAGCGCCGTATACTCCAGAACAAAACGGTGTAAGTGAACGTGACCTACGAACAATAGTTGAAATGGCAAGAACTTTCAAGTATGCAAATGAAGAAGCTGCATTTCCCTCAGCAATATGGGCTGAGTTAGTTTCTACGGCGATTTATGTTCTCAATAGAACAGGAAAATCATCAGTGGAAGGTGTGAGCCCATACGAGCTTTGGCTAGGCAAGAAGCCAAGGTTAAAACATCTACGTATTATTGGGTCTACGTGCTATGCGCACATCCCAGTGCAGAAACGAAGGAAAATGGATAAGAAAGCGGTAAAAGGTTTTCTTGTAGGCTACGATGGTGATGAACGATATAGAATCTGGGTGAAAGAAGAACAAAAGGTTATTTTGTCCAGAGACGTTACGTTTCAAGAAAAACTTGTTGAGTGCGAAGAACATATTGAGTTACCTCTTCGTGATGTGAACTCCGAGAAACCAAATGAAGATCAACACCAAGGAAAGCAAGCAACGGAAGGAGAGAACGACTACACAGAAGAAAAGGATGATGAATCAGAAAACAGTGATGATGAAAAAGAAGTACCAAAATCGCTGACCTTTCGGAACTTAAGAGATCGCTCAAAAATAAACAAACCAGAACGTTTCAACGATTACGTAATGTCGGTAGGAGAACTAGTTAATGAGACTAGTACTCCAGAAACGTATAAAGAAGCTGTCAGCAGCAAGGAAAGTATCTACTGGCGTAAAGCAATGGACAGTGAAATGGCTTCATTAAAAGAAAATCAAACGTGGGAACTAGTGAACCTGCCAGAAGGATGCAAAGCAATTTCAAATAAGTGGGTGTACCGTGTAAAAACGAACCCAGACGGAACCATTGACAAGTATAAAGCACGACTTGTGGTGAAAGGATTCAATCAGCGTCAGGGCGTTGACTTTAGTCAAACCTTCAGCCCTGTCGCTAAGTTAGGCACAATTCGCTCCTTGTTAAGTGTCGCAGCGAGTGAAAACATGCACTTAGCTCAATTCGATGTTTCAACCGCGTTTCTCTACGGTGAGTTAGAAGAAGTTATATACATGAAACAACCAATAGGCTATAGTGATGGCACGAATCGTGTGTGTAAACTCAAAAGAAGTTTGTACGGGCTGAAGCAGGCTCCAAGATGTTGGAACAAGCGTTTTGGTGGTTTTTTGACAAAATTAGGCTTCAAAGTAAGTGAGGCTGATCCTTGTCTGTACATCAGGGAACGAAACGGGAAAAAGGTTTTTGTAGTGTTGTATGTTGATGACGGTCTAGTTAGTTCAACAGAAAAGTGCGAATTAGAGACTTTCTTAGAAGAACTGAAGACTGAATTCAAAGTTACAATCAAGCCAGCATCCTATTTCCTAGGACTAGAGATAGAACGCGCAATCGACGGTTCAATCAAAATAAGTCAACAAGCTTATACAAGGAAAATCCTTCAAAGGTTTAACCTCGATGAATGCAAACCAGTGTCCACACCGATGTTAAAACAGACAGAAGTATCGAAAGAAGGAAAAGAAGAGGAGAAGTGTAATTTTCCGTACCGACAAGCAGTAGGTGCTTTAATGTACTTAATGGTGGGAACCAGACCAGATCTCGCCTATAGTGTTGAAGTGCTTTCAAGATCAATTGAAAATCCTTCGTCAGAAGATGTTGTAAAAGTGAAAAGAGTGTTCAGATACTTAGCAGGAACAATCCGTTACGGTATTGTTTATCGTTCCAAAATAAATTGTGGTGTACTAGAGTGCTTCAGTGACTCAGATTTTGGCGGGTGTAGCAAGACAGGTCGATCGACTTCAGGTGTAATAGTGATATATGCAGGAGGTGCAGTGACATGGCTTAGCCAAAGGCAAAGAACAGTTGCTACTTCAACTACAGAAGCCGAAATCATTGCAGCTAGCGAAGCTGCTAAAGAAGTCACCTGGTTAAGCAGATTGTTCAATGAACTTACTAAACTCAAACACGTTCCTGTTATCGCAGTTGATAACAATGCAGCGGTAAAACTAGCTGAAAATCCAGAGCTGCATCGCAGAACAAAACATATTCAAATAAAGCATTTCTTTGTTCGTGAGAAAGTCACAGATGGGACATTAGGTGTACAACAGATCTCCACAGAAGAACAAGTAGCAGATATCATGACAAAACCATTAGCTAAAACACGAATGCTAGTGTTTTGTAATCGATTTGGCCTTTATTAACAAAGGAAAGTGTTAAGGCAAAGGACAAAATGTTAATAAATCCAAATAGGTTTTGTTAAAAAAAAAAAAAAAAAAAAGAATTATGCTAGTGAGTAATCTTGTAGTCTGTGTAGAAATGAGTGTTTTGGTAAAAGTTCGTAATTGGTTATGTTAGGACGTTCAGTTGGGTAACTTACTGTGGTAACCTGGATTCAATATAGAACACATCCTATAAAGCATGGTTTAATGAACGTCTTGATGAGCTGAGGTGTTTAGTTTTTCTTTCTTGTTTAGTTTTGTTTAGAGGTACGCACGAAGTGGAATAATAAATACAATAGACTGTATGAAGTTTCAGTTCCATTTCTTAGTAAAGATGCAGCCACATCTTTAGAAATTTCCCGAAAATGTCTTATAATTTCGTTAGTATTTAACAAAAAAAAAAGTTTCATTAATAACTGAAGCACACTAATATTTAGTTTAAGAAATCGGAGCGAAGAAGTTTAATCTGTGGCCCGTGCATTTTATAAACTAACAGTTTATAAAGAAAATTTCACACCTCCGACTTTAGCAAAACTTCGCATTCGACATTTTCTCAATAAAAAAGAGAAATTTGGATGTTATAGAATTGACTCAATTCTCCTTCTTAGGAGCGGATTTTCAAAACCGTTGAAATATGTGTTCCCTTAATTTTATAAGAGTTTATATACCGTATTTCTCATCTATAACTCAAACAAATCTTCATATTCAGCACTTTGTCATTAAATAAAGGGAAATATCATATTATACAAATTGCCTCTGCTCCTCTCCTTTGGAGAAGAATTTTTGAAAACACTATAACACGTATTTCCTTGTTTTTATTCAACACTTTATACATCGACTTTTACATCTTCAACTTAAGTGAATCTTTACACGCGGCATTTTGTGAATAGATAAAGGGAAATTTTAGTATGATTTAATCTGCCCTCTTTTTCCCTTTGAAGTGGAATTTTCGAAAACGCCGAAAATACGTTTCCTTATTTCGAATGAACAGTTCATAGACCGAGTTTCATATCTCTAATGCCAATGACTCATGAAATACATTATCTTTGGAATAATTTTAAATCCTCCTTTATTCCTTTTAGAATGAGAATATCTAAAAATGCATCCTTATTCCTTACTTTCATGACGAATTCTCTCATGACATATCCTCTGCAAATTTCACGTTAATGCCTATAGTAGTGCAGTCTGAGTGATAATTAGTCACCCACTTTTACCCTTTTATATATATTATATAGGATAGACTATTTTACTTCATATACCCTTGTTATTTTTAAATTAATGGACAAAAGCACTGAAAATTTCCATCATGTAAATATCGAGACGAGGACATTGTCATATCCTCTCATACCACAAGGTTAAGAGCATTGCCAACCCAACAAACTTATATTTTTTTTCAAATTGCACTGCGTCAGGTTATTACATACTTCAAATCTTCATGTCAAACGAAAACTTACAATGTTACATTTATTATTGCAGTGTTGCAAACTAAGGAAGCTATAGTATCAGAAACATCCAAATTTTGGTGGCCTCTACAGCGGTAGTAATGCAAATGAGAGTGACAGAAGAATGAACATTCAAAGTATTTTAGTGTCTAGTACTATAATCATGGTGTAAATGATTATAAATCAATACTAACACAGTTAGGAGGAATTGAAAATTTTATTTTTCTCAAAAGCTTTTATTTTCAAAAAGTCCTAAGAAACGTACTTCATCTAATTCCATAGTCAGTTTCAATAGGTTTGAAGATTATAATGGCGTTAGACTTATATGATACCTTAAATCATTCTAGAGATATATTAAAATTTGTTAAACTTTGCAACACTTCCTAAAATTATGTAATATCGAGAACTTATTGTATAATACCTACCTAAAACTATTGTCGTAATGTTATAGAAGCAAATTAAATCAAGAATTGTTTTAAAAAGTTCCAACAAATACGCCATTTTAAGCAATATATAAAATTTTACCATTTTTAAAAATATTTCCACAATGGTTTGAGATATGAATTGCTGTAAACGGCATTATGATCTTCAAATTTATCGAAAAACCATCAATGTAATTTGATGTGATACTTTACTAAGCATTTTTTCGGAATAATATCCTTTGAAAAAGCGTCAAATTCTTGTAACTTTGCTACCACTTACTTGAAATACGTCATATGATGACCTCAATATTCGACAATTAAGGTACTTTGGATGTGCATTGCTCCGTCCATGTCACTTAAAGAACCACCAAAATTAAGTTGTTTTTTAATCTTTGTGATATTTCAACGTTCTTAGTCTGCAACACTACAGAACAAATGTGGTATTGCATATTGTTGTTTTACATGTAGATTTGAAATATGTTACAGCTTGACATAGTAATCTTTTAAAAATATAACTTTGTGCTTGGTTGGCAACACTATTAACTTTTTGATACTGCAGAATATGTCAACAATGTCGCTCTGCCGATATTTCAGCGTTTTTGTCCAATAGTTTAAAACTTATAAGGGCGTATCAAGATAAATGATCCACCCCATATATATATATATATATATATATATATATATATATATATATATATATATATATATCAGAATTTACTGTTACAATGTATCCGTGAGGAATCTGATGAAGAGACTAACGAAAGGATTCCCGAAGAAATAAAAAATTGAAAACGTAAGTTTCTAATACTGAACTGGTGTTTTACTTGTATTGATATTATTTTTTTAAAGAGTTTTTACTGGATATTCATTGCATGTGACATGTTTATATATTTAGACACAAAAACTAGTTTTATAGTGGCATTGCACTTTCTATTGTGTTGCCCTTTAAAACGAAGCATTTTCAAATGGCATTTCAGTAATCTAACTAATTCTATGATTTATGGAACCCGGATGTTGAATGCTGCGTTCACAAAAGCTCTTCATTTGACTTCTGATCTTAGTCAACTGAATCCACTTTCTACTACAGTAATCTACGAATTAAATTTTGTTATATTTGATTCATTTTCATTTATATCAGTTTTGGGTAAATTGGTTTTAAAATATAACTTGTTATCGTTGTAGTTCGCCACAAGGATTAACACGTTACATCACAAGGATATTACGTTACCTGTAACGCGTTACGATCACTTAAAATATATCACGTAATATTCACAATTACTTCTTCTAGAAATAATTGTAAAGATGTTCCATGATGTTGTACACATTTATTGATGAATTTTTGAATTTACGTAGTTGAGAAACAGTAAACTGGAAATGTTCATCTCATTTAATTTCCAATAACAAATACTAGAACTTGAAAATTTATTCTTGGAAAATACTGAAAAGTGATCTTTCTTTTTCCAAGGAAAATCTTGTTCTGTTTTTCTGATAACGTTGTTAACATAAATGTAACAAAGGTACGGGAAATTACTTTTTCGTACAAAACATTCCAATGCTTCAACCAGGATGTCAAATCATAGAAATCATAATAGTCCAATTGAGGGAGAGACATGAGTCCTATTAAAAAAAAAAAAAAAAAAAAAAAAAACCTTTGTACTGGATTGTTTCGACATGGAGAGTTCACATATGAGTGAAAATCCATCACCACGGCTACTCACTATCCTCACACCTCGTGAACTGAGGTTCTGCCATCTGGTTCCGAGGTTTTATTTTCCTGGCAACCAGGTGGCGAGTCCTGATTGGCGGAGGGTAGTAAGAGGCTTCATCCGCTTTATTTCCTCTGTAGGTACATAGACAACTTCAAAATGGTACATTTGATAGATAATATGAGCAATTGGTAACAAATACCATACATGACAGATTCTCTTATTAATACAGTAAACAACAGCTTGATTATCACAACAAATTTGTACAGGAGTAAGATAAGCAATTACAATGGCCATCAATTCTGTGACAAAAATGGGATAGGATCGAAGTCCTGTCCATTGAAAGACAATTTTACCGTCAGACATAACCACTTTCATGCTGGTGGGTGTTGCATCAATATACCAAAACAAGAAAGGAGAAAACTCCCGCTAGATGGGTCGTGGTTTCGCGCGTTTACGTGTAACAAAATATTAACAAGAAATCTAAAAAACTGCATATGCAAGTGGGAATGAAGCGTTAGAGACAGGTGTTATTCAAACAATGTAACCTGTAAGGACCTGATGGGCCCTTGCTGATGATAACAATAAGGACCAAGGACACGAACGAACTATATCAAGATATCTTTCATCTACTATAAGTGAATTATTGCAGAAATTAACATTAATGCCTAACTATTGAAGTGCCTTAACGGGCTCTAACTGAGATTTTTCAACATTAATAGCCCACGTTGTAGTGTTAAGATAGTCAACAGCGTGACGTAGATTCTTAGGAGAACAATTAGCAATATGCCATCATAATACACGAGAAATTTAACCAAATTACCTAAATGAATGTCTAGTTCCTGCATAACAAAACATTGCATTATGAGCGGACTTAGGGCCCAGCCCATGGGAAGTTACACAAAAGAAAAAATGTTTCTTTACACTTAATACCAAAATAAGTTCAAGTGTGTAAACTCATAGCTATGTGGTAAAAACCTTGACTAAGATCAATCTTGACTAAATAATCGTCTGGTGAGGTCAGACGAGCCAAATCTGTGATGCATGGTAAAGTAACATGAGAGACCGAACGATAGAATTTTGTCCACAGAGAACAGTCATAAATCACGTATGCACTTTCTCTCTTAGGGATACAAAACACAGGAAATGAATTTCTCACCTGAGGAACACGTTCAACGATCCCACTATCCTCTAGTTGAAGAAGAACTGGCCAATACTTGGGGTTGGTTCTTCGAAGAGCACAAGGCGCCGCTGAAGGGGGGTTATGCGTAACCTCAGGTACACAGCAGAAGGTGCCCGGCGTATCTAAGTACTGTCTTGATCACGCGGATTATTCTGCCATGCCATGTCGGACAGAGAGGACGTGCCATGGCTCCTGGATGCGCAAATGTTGAATAACTTCAATGTTCCTCTCCTGACCGGCTAGATAAAGGAACAACAACCTAGGATCCCGCGGGAGCCATTCCACATTTTCTGGTTGGAGATCCAATTGGACAATGTTCAGCAAGTGGATCCGAAATCTGCATTGGCTGATGGGGAAGATCCTCCAGTGGATTTGCTGGCGCGCCTGCCACTGGAAGGGGTGTCCAGAAGTCAATAAGCTGGGGAACCTCAGGATTCCTGTTTGGGAGCATTCTGTGGACCCTTAATCTTCTTCTTCATGGTCAATGGTTTCGTCTGTGGACGAAACGGCTGCTGAAGGAGCTGGAGGGTGAGACCAGGAATAGCGGTGAGAGACGCATTAAGAGCTGCTGTGCGCCAGTCATATTGGAGGGCGATGCACAAAAGTTAATAGAACAAGAATGAACTGACGATCTGCCTCCGACATCTGCGCAAGAAAAGGATAAGAAATGAGAATGTGTCGAAGTTCTGCCGCATCCCGTTTGCCCAGCGACGGATCCATTTGCAGAAACTAGAGACACGCCACTGCTGCTGCCACGTCGAAAGTAGCTCCGTAAGGGTGCACTTCACTTGATTGGCGTGAGCTTGAGATAATTGACGCACTTGGGTTGTACTCGCCTGGAGGGCATCAAGGAGTGCCTGATTTGCATCTGGAATATTAGACCGAGATTGATCGTCATGATCACTCATTTTCTTCTTCTGCCAAAAGCTATGTAAAGAAGAATGCCCTTCGGGACGCGACGTCGAAGCAACGCTAGCACTTGGTAAAGCACTGGCACTAGCTCTGAAGGAATGCGAGTAGCGTGTACACTAGGGCGAAAAACTGGTGATTGATATGTCAAAGTTCCAAAGTTGGATGTAGGAGATGGTGCCACAGGTGACTGGTGGTTATCAATAGTGACCGCCGGCGAGGTACTCGCAAAGCGTCGTAAGAAATCACGTTAATCGACGTTAAATTAATTGCCAGCTGAAAGGCACTGAGACGTTATAGTAAATGAGTCGCAGCCGAAGCGGAAAAAGACTAGATGGTGAGCACAGAGTAGCGGTAAGCGGGGCTCAACGTACCGAGACGCGGGACTGAATCAATCGAAGTCCCCACGCGCGCGGTCTACTTGCTCCTCTCACTATCCTCACAGCTCGTGAACAGAGGCTCTGCCACCTGGTTTCCAGGTTTTATTCTCCTGGTAATCAGGTAGCGAGCCCTGATTGGCGGAGAAGTCTACATATGACATATATGTTAATTATTAATATATTTGAATTATTGTAATTATTTTGCAAGCTTCCGACAATTTTACTCACCCCTAGTAAGTTTTTAGCGAGATGGAATTTTCTTAAAATAATATGTGGGAGGATTCCACCTTATCTTCCCAGGATTTTGCACTCTGACTTTGATTGCTTTCTTACTGAAACATTAACGGGTTACATGTAACGCTTTGCTAGCGTTATCTTCTAGGACTGGTTGATATTCGATTTATTTGCTTTGCCTCACTTGATTGTTACCGACATCACATAATACATTGTTATGAATGCTTATTATCATAGGTGTCATTAGAACGGACAGATAGGACATGTGTCACCCAACAATTTTTCTGTCTCATGTCTAAAGTTGACAACTGGTCGGTATTTTACTGGTAGGACTGGTGGTTTGATTAAATTATTCTAGGCAGCCTGTATTCTAGGCAATTTTTGAAGAGACACCAGTAATTTCGTTTCCCAGAGTCGGCAACCCTAGTTACGTATCATATAAATATTTAATTTCTTCTATTTCTTACATGTGGTTTGGGTGAATTACACTGTTAAAACTTGGAACAGACCTATCAGAACTTCAGCATAATCTTGTTGTGATATCTGTAAGTTCTGATACAGTAGCTTATTTATTAGATTCTAGTTAGGCCTATGCTACTTTACTATAATATTTGATCATTTATTAAACAGCAATGTTAAGTGCCAAGTTGTAAAAGTTTTAATGATTTATTTCGAGGCGGATGATTCTTTTCAGAACATCTCGTTTTCTTAGTGTGTTTCGTTTTTTTCTCATATTATAATCCAATACATCGAATGTCTTCTCGTATTTCTAAGGAGGGGATATATCTTCCCTCTGGGTTCGCCACTGTATAAGTCTGTGCTTATGAATGACACATTATAATTTTTTTCCATTACGTAAAAGCTACGATAAATCATAAATTTTTCTGTCCAATTAAATCAAATTAAAGTGCACTTAAAATATAGCATGTTGTAACCAATAGTTGAAACCAAATGACGCCAGTTTTTATTTAATAGCAAAATCATTATTGTAGCAGATGAAATGGAAGATCGTAACATGGAGCCATATGGAATTTCCTGAATGACAACATATGAGAATCTTAACTTTATTAAGCTTACTTTGTTGAGAATTTATTGAAAAGACGAAATAAATTATTAATTCTACAAAGTGGTAACCTTTTTAATTGTTCAGCTGAGAAGTGTTAATTACTTGGTCGGAAGCTTACGACATTTCTTAAGTTAATTTTCTCTGTCATCTGGATGTTTGATGGAAACTCAACACTACAACACTGATAACTGCACAAAGACATATTGCTGTTCTTGTATTCAACGTATCATTTTAGAGACTTTTAAATAAATAAAAGTTAAAACATATATTATTCTATACGTCTAATTAACAGAACATTATATTCTTCTTTAGTAGTGTTCGATAATTATTTTTGCTACTTTTATTTTAGTAGGAAATGTGGAGTGTAGTAAAAGATGTTCTAAAATCTAAACAATTGAATAAAAGAGCATTTTATACAGATCTTAACTACATCCCACTTATTTTTTCTTTCTTCTCATTTTCCTTTTCTATTAGGGAATCAGAAGGAAACCAAACTTACCTAAAGCACCAAGTCTGTAGTTGATAGTGACAAGAACGACATCTCTATCCATGAAGTAGTGAGGTCCGTAGATGTAGCTGGCTCCCGTTCCACTCAACCATCCTCCACCGTGGATGTAGAACAGAACGTCCTTCAACTGACCGTCTTCCTCTGGCAACTGTCCACAACAAATTAAAATTAATACATTTTAGCACAATGCTTAGTTCTAACCAGGGTGCGAATTACGGCCAGAGATGAGGAGGGAAATCCCCCTCTGGAAAGCTTTTATTCCTCTTTGGAAGTCAGAAAAAATTCCCAGGGGGGATGCTATTTTCCTCTCCTATCCTCAGTCATATTTCGTACATCATTCAAATTCTTCAATTCAATGTGCTACACGTAAATCCATTTGTAAATTGTTAATACAAAATTCATTGTAAAAGGTAATTTTAACTCATAGCTACACACTCAATTCTAATATCTTGTGAAGTAGTGTATCGGTATGAGATTGGTAGGATCTGGCAATAATAGTTGACAATTGACTGTGGATCAGCGCGACGCGAATGTGAACATGTAATGAGTGAAGACTTGTGTATCATTGTACTGTGTGCTTCCGATGTTTTTCTTGTCAACAGAGTTGGCACGATTATATCAAGTTGATTTAAACGGGGTGTTTTTTTAAAACCTTATCCGCCCTGGAAAAATCACCTAATTCGCACCCTGGTTCTAACTACAAGTATTTCTCAGTGAGAAGACGTCTAGTCTCAGAATCAAGATGGCTACTTTTTTTTTTTTCAACTAATCCACTGAGCACACGGCAGCAAAAGAAGCGCCATATATCACGCTTCATCGGCAAATGGATGAGTCAATTACGTTCTCAAGAGAACACACTTGTATGCCAGGGTACCCAAGTTTGCTATATAAGAATTAAATATAAAATATACTTCACAATGTTTCTGTTTATTCTAAACTGCCCGAGTAGATCTGGCGAGTCGATTCCAAGTCACTGAGTAACAAATATTTTGATCTTTCTCTCCTGTTTTTTCTTTATGACATTTCTATCTTTTTTGCTTCCTCAAAGACTTCCTCCAACCTTCGTCGGCTGCCAATCAACAGTGCAAAAACTATAGGTATCATTTATTTATTTATTTTACGTTTAAGAAAATTACAGTTACGAAGAAGAGATTGTATCAAAGTATAAAACGGCTCTCCCAAGGGAGAGAAAAGTTTTAAAATGTTCATGTTGCCCACCAACCTATGGTTGAGGTCAACAAGAAGACGTTTAACAAACCATTGGATACATGGTCACCTGCAGGAGGGGCAAGGAGAGGACAATGCTTTTTTTCACATACCCTTCGTTTGCACAATTGATGAATTTCAATGGTTAATTCAAAATATTTCGTGTACTACAGTTAGATCTCAGTAGTTTCGATGCTTATTCAAGGTATATTCAGTAAAATGAAGACGTAACTCAGAGGCAAAAATTTCTAACGATTCAGTCGGTCTCCAGAGGTCAGACTTACTAAACACTACTAGGTTGAAGTGCTACAAGACTTCGTGAAAAAAAAGGATAAAAAGACCAGAGTTGTGAAGTGATTGATGGTTGTTACACAAGGGCAATGCATCTGCTAATGCAGGCCCTAGCTGTCAAGCAGTTTCTGATCAGCAAAACATTACTGTGAAGGAGCATCCAACTTATTCACCAGATTTGGCTCCCTGTTCAAGGGAAAACGGGGAATCTCCTGAAGGGTCTTCCAGAAACCTCGTTCCAGTAATGTTACCAGCAATGGTAGCACCGAATGAAGAAATGTGAGAATGCTGATTTGATGTGATTTGATTTTTAGTTTAGCATCCTTGTCGGCAGCGAGGCTGTATAAGACATGGATCTACAGCTTAACGTGGAATCCGAACCACATGACTCCCACCGGGAATCGAACTCGGATTTCCCATTCCAAAGGCACCAGTGTAAATGCTGTAGGGAACTATTTTGAAGGTGATAACATCTCAGAGAACTAATTCTGTAAGTACATTCATTTATTATAGTAGTCTCGGTAGTTTTGTGTGTGTGTGTCACACCTCGTATTTGTAGGATAACATTATTTACCAGCTTGATAGTGCACCTGTTACTGGCCTATATTGTTTATGATTGGTTGCATCTACATTTTACCGATAGATGGATTGGTCGTGATGAACTTATACTTGGTCTATTCTTTTCCCCGACGGAATTGTTTTTATGGAATTTCGTGAAGGACAAACGATAACAAGTAGAGGGGTACGCAGAATTTAATCAAGGGGAATTCAAATACTCAATCTCATATTCTTTCAGAATATACGTGATTTATATATATATATATATATATATATATATATATATATATATATATATATATCTTACCATAGTAAATGCTTAATTTTCCATAACATATTGCTCAAGGAAGAGTTAAAAGAAGCTGTTGGTACGTCACTGTACGAGTAAAGGTTCCAAAGTTGCAGACGTAAATTAAAGGATCAGAGATGCCACTCCAAACATACTTTAAAAATTATTTGGAGATCTGCGACCTACTAATGGGGCCCATGTTGAAGTAGAGATAACAGAAACTTTTTATTGGCAATTCAACTTCAAATAACTCTCCTGATTAGATTTTCGTATTAATCTGACAGGCAGTGGCGGATCTAAAAGGTAAAAACTGGGGGATTGAACTCAGAACCCAGACTATGTTAGGTATTCATGAGTTTACTATAAACTTTCAAAAATATGTAAATAATATCTTTTAATTATTTTTGTCACTTAAAAATCGGGGAAGAGGTTACGCCCCCGGTCAGTCTAGATCCGCCATTGTGACAGAGCCGTTTGGAATACAGTGACTGTGTGACCTCTAGGTTAACACGTAGTCTTTGGATGCAAGTGATCTGAATTCGATTGTCGGTAGGAATACAAAGTATCGGATAATCTCTTGTGGCGGATTTGTATTTCACTTTGAGCACATATTTTGCGTAAGTAGTGAAAAGGTGTTGAGTTCAAAGATCATAGATAATAATGGTCAACATGTACTTGATTAAAATTTATTTTCAATAAGGAATTTCTTTATTCAAAAATGTACCAAAAAATCGTGGAGACTTTTTATATGACCCTTTATATGGACGATTGGTTACTTTGATTTTCTCATTGTGGAAATAGTTCTTACATTCTATATATCTTGAAAGTCATGAGCTTCTTCTGGAAAGGACTCTTTGTACGTTCCAGCAAAGTTTCTGCGATTGTTTATTTTGATTTTATAGGTAGTACAGGAACCAATGTTGAGAATACACTTTTAGAAGTTCCATTTCAATGCTTCACAACGTTAGATGTCAAATATTTGTAATGATAAAAACAAGTAACAGTGTCACATGTACACCACGTGAAGGAGTTTGGTTTGCATGACATAATATTTTCTCAGTTAATATTGAAACTGAAAATGGTGGTAGATTTATACTACTTCCTGTTTTAGTAGAGAGATTAGATATTCTTCGGACACTTAATTGATGAGAGAAAATCGCTTCTCATTATGTATTACCATTTTCGCTCTACAGTGATCACGATAATAGTGGAAACCGTTGATTTGTACCACTCCCATTTGAATACCACGTCCATCAAGAAACTCGATTCCTAACGTTTGGTCCTCTATTTCCTGGCCCAAATTGATGGTAATTAACCCAATAGTTCTTGAGATTTTGTGGCTCCGGGACGGACGGATACACGGACAGATAGGGTGGCCCAAAAGTAGGTATAGAGTCCCGTACTGATGAACTCATTGCTTTTTATATAATTTCTTATTGTTATCCAGGAGGTAGACTTAGTTTGTTCTTATTTGTTCTTAATGTCTGTTCACTTATATCTCAAACTCGGAACTGCCGAAGAAAATAAACATATAGGCTAGAATGTTATACTTGATCAATGCAGGTGTGTATACCTACGGTACTTTTGAGTCACCCTGTATAAAGATATTTTTCTAAACCAAACTTTTTAGTAATATAGATTGTTTTGCTCTATCCTCTTTTGAAAATCCTTTAAATTAATTATGTTCGCAAGTCCTATCCTAACAAATAATCAGTCCAACTGTTACGTTTTGTTCTTGAAATACATGTCAACAAGTGATAAGCGCTTATCTTAAGTAATTATAATGAATATCTTTTTTTAAAAAAAAATGTTAGTATTAGTACACATGATAACATAGTTTAAATGTCAAACCTTTAACTACAACGGTAGACAAAATAATTACATAATCATTACTATCAACAAGAATTATAAAATAATAACGTTCTTTTGGAATATAAATTCCATATTTTTATATTATTATTATTATTATTATTATTATTATTATTATTATTATTATTATTATTATTATTATTATTATTATTATTATTATTATTATTATTAATGTCAATATAAAACTCTCCTGTGCTATCTCAAAATAACTGTTCCTGTCCCTTGTTCAAAAATACAACTGGATAATAAAATCATTGACTTATCGCAGATAGGAACTCAGCAATTCTGAAACCTTTTCTTCATTTTCTGATACATAAATGTTAATGTGGAAGAGGACTTACTTTTGGAGTGTAGACGTTGAGATAGAGACAGTCCTCGCTTCCTTCTGGCTCAGGGTCTGACTGAAATATCCACTCCAGCTGGATGCACTGAGATTTATCGTCTACGGCCTCGAGAACAGAATCCCAAGGATCCACAGGACGAGGGGACTGCAACAATTTAATTATTTACGTAATACATCTATGATGTTCAGAAGTCTCTTTGGAAAGAGTACTTTCAATACGCTTAAAACAAAATACGCAGTATTATTTAATAAGGGCTCTGATGAGCATAATTACTCTTATCTTAATTAAAATAACAACAAAACCAGTTTTAAAGCTTGTTGAGAAACTGTTGGTACCATAATCATGTTCAGTGTTTCTTCCAGACATGCTTTTAAGTGGGCACTGACCCCCGGAGCTCTAAGAGTGCTTCTCCCCCCAGAGGAGACCAAAATAATACGTCTATAATATATAATAAATAGAATAGTACCAGCAGTGCTCCTCCTCGGAATACTGAGTGTCCCCCCCGGAACATTGTTTTTGAAAGAAACACTGATCATGTTAATGACAAAATTATAGCAGCCACAAGGACTACTTAAAAGAAATATCCGTTGAATAGAGGAAAATCCCAGGAATAAAGGAATACATATTAGAGTGGCACTTATTTTTCAGCTTCCGAATTTTCTTGAGTCTCGCCCATGAGAAAAAATAGCTCAATAGAATAGCTTAAAAGCAATCAATTGAGGCAAAAATATTTTTATTATAAATAGTCATTATTCCTATAGACCAGATTACAGAATATGATTAATCTTTTATTTTCATTCGGTTGAATCTGACAAATTTCAAATTTTTTGTACTTAATTTATTATTATTTTATCTTTCAAATTCCTCTTTTCAAAGCCTAAAAGGGTTAGGGATTATGTCCGGATTTTCGGTTTTTCTCTTATGTTCATTGCTAATAATTCTAGTGTAAATTAGCTTCACAGTTTGTCTGAAACTTGGTCACACAAATAATGTCAGAAGACTGTAACTGCTGGAAATTGAAACACACATCCTCTCCCAAATTAAGGAGGGAAAAGAAATAATTTCGAGATCACTTACCCTGAATCTGAGCTCTCCAACCGGAGGCTTTGCGTATGGAATTCCTCGGAACGCATGGAAAGTTGACCCTTTTCGTGATTTCATGGTGGTGCCCTGAATCCTCCCCAACTTGGTGTCAACAATGGCACCAAGGGCCTCGGATGCCACACATAGCACTAGGCACAGGAGCACAACAGCTGAGGTATCCATCGCAAAGCACTCTCGCAGGACAACTGAATCATCTGCAAGTGTCTGCGTGAAGCACGTTCAAGGTCAAGTCAGAGTTCAAAAGATAGCTTGTGACTGTTGATTAGATATTAATTAGAAAAATATTTCTTGTCTTTCGGAAGTGAAATAACGTTAATATTAATTGTACAGCAAATGGTTTATAGATGTTAGCAATGGATGCCAATTGATCCGGCTTTCTAATGGAAACCCGCTTTTATTATATACATATATAGGGTTATAAAGTATAAACCCTCCTCACATTTGGCTGGTCCTTTTTTGTTTAGCAGCTGCCTCTTTTCTTGACACAGTGTTTCCATCATCAAATTTTCTCAGCAGTTGACTTGATTAACTATAACTCTTGATAACGTTTATTTCTATGAAACAGTTGTCTTCATAAAACAAATTTTATACACTTTATCTTCATTTTATTCAAATAAAAAAAGGTTATTGGAGTCAAAGCATGTTTTAAATACTCAAGTGTTTCAATGCCGCATATTAAAGCATCAAAATTCTATATGATGAACTTCATGTTATCTATGCGTACTACTTTCATTAGGTAGATGTAACTGGGATTTTAAACTCAGAATCTTTCTGATTTTAATTTGCTCTTTCATCCCGAATTTGGAAACTCAATAATAGATGTTATTTATGAAAATAAAATGTATTGTTACTTTAAGAGTCATTCATGCACTCATGAGCAGCAGCGTAATCAGGGTTTTCTTGATCGATCAATCCAAAGATTTCAATAAGAGTCTCAACAAGTTTCTACTTATTTCTTGAAAGTTATTACATATCATTTGTTATTGACGATGTGATATACAAGGTGAAGAGTAATGAGTTATAATGTACGCAGGAGCCGTGCACACTGTATTTGTCCACCACAAAGTCGTATTGGCGGAAGTTGGGATCTAACCAGGGACCACATGCACTAGAAGTTAAATCTCTACCACTGAGTCACATCACAAAGAAAGGAATCAGATTAATACTGTTAGCAATCAATGTAGCTATAATATTTAGGACCAAAGTCATTACACATTTAGAAGAGAACTGAAAACAGTTGTTTCGAGGCCAAAACTAAAGGAGAAGATAACATTTATATTATGAAGGTCATGGTTAGAATAAGATAAGTAAACAAAGAACGCAATAAAATTGAAATTAGGTCAGATTCATTAAAAAGATTAAAATTACATAAAAGCATAGCATTCATAATAATTTCATATAATTTTTTTTTGCCATAAGCTTCATTATTAATAATTTCTTAATAATTTGAACGAATTATCAGCAAATACAAAGAATAAAAATAGGAAGCAATAATTTAAAAAGGTAGTAGGTAATTATCTCAACAGGAAACTATGATTTTCAACATGAACAATGAATACAAAAATTATTATATGAAATTACGATTATCATTTCTAGATACATCCGGTAGAAACGTTATTAAAGATACTTTAAATCAAATTCCAATGATATGTACTGAATTACACGTTTACAAATACAGTCTATACTTACAATGAATTCAATTCCATTTCTGATAATTACATATTTACAGGTAGGATCTACATGGGCTCAGTTCCAATTTTGGATACATCAAGAGAACAAAATACTTATTTGGTCATCAGCTATTCAATTAACTTTGCAATTATGTGAGACCTATAATTTATTCCAAGTTTATAAAAAGATCGCAGGACATTTTGCAAGTTCATTCGATTGTGACCTGTGTAAGCATAATACCTAATAATTCTTTTTTCAAATGGCAAACTAGGTGAAATGTCCATTGTTCGCACGGGAAGAATAGATTTATGGAGAGTATTTGAACCTTTTTTCCTTAAGATGCGCTTGGGGGATGAACTTGGATTTAAATGGTATCGGAAGTGCCACTATTCATCTCAGCGCCAACGAAAACTATAGATTAGACACTGTTATCTGTCTTTTTATACTATTCTTATACGTCAATTCCTTTAACCCCTTCTCTTGCCGAAAAGATTATTTTAACCTAAGCGATTGCAGGTGCACTCATCTACCGAAATAATCAAAATCGGCCCAGTGGTGGGACCGTGGTGGCTCAGTGGTAGAGCGTCCACTTCTGGCGCAGGGGGTCCCTGGTTCGATTCCCGTTCACGCCAAGTGAACTTTGTTGTGGACAAACACCATGTGCGTGGGTTTTGTTGGGATTCTCCCGTTTCCTCCCACTTTCTTCATTGCACCATTTCATTCATTTCTCATTATCAACGTCCCCTTTACCCTAGCTGGCATAATCGTGGGATAAAACTTAAAGATTTCATTTTTTCGGTCGAGTGGTCTACGAGGAGTTTTTCGTTAAACATTGTCACCAAAACTCCTTGATACACACGTATTTACTCTGTCCGTCTCCCTTCCGGGAGGCAAAACATGTAAAGACTTACTTGATGGATCAGCATCCGTTCGGGCAAGGATGTTTGCCATAATCGATTAAGCATCCCAAAAATATGTTTCATCTTCATAGTTAACTCTTTACTAAGACCAGAAGTAATAGGAATCCATTACAACTTCCGGTTTCAATAATGATCTACATAGAACGTAAGTGATAAGAGATAGTGAGAAGCGGTTTTTGGACTCAATTTAGCCTTTTAAAGAAATAGGTTTCGTATTCTCTCTTTATTGTCTATTCATAGCAGAAATCAACCACTTTTGGTTTTAACGTTGATCGCCATGGAGTAAAAACGGTAATCAATAGTTAGATATGGTTTCCTGAAATGAATTATGGTTCCCTAGAATTGGTTAGATTCCAACTCCACTCTAATTTGTTTACTAAAATGAGAAGAAATTAGTAGAAATTTACTGTCACTTCCGGTTTCAATAATGATCTACATAGAACATAAGTGATAAGAGATAGTGAGAAGCGGTTTTTGGACTCAATTTAGCCTTTTAAAGAAATAGGTTTCGTATTCTCTCTTTATTGTCTATTCATAGCAGAAATCAACCACTTTTGGTTTTAACGTTGATCGCCATGGAGTAAAAACGGTAATCAATAGTTAGATATGGTTTCCTGAAATGAATTATGGTTCCCTAGAATTGGTTAGGTTCCAACTCCACTCTAATTTGTTTACTAAAATGAGAAGAAATTAGTAGAAATTTACTGTCACTTCCGGTTTCAATAATGATCTACATAGAACATAAGTGATAAGAGATAGTGAGAAGCGGTTTTTGGACTCAATTTAGCCTTTTAAAGAAATAGGTTTCGTATTCTCTCTTTATTGTCTATTCATAGCAGAAATCAACCACTTTTGGTTTTAACGTTGATCGCCATGGAGTAAAAACGGTAATCAATAGTTAGATATGGTTTCCTGAAATGAATTATGGTTCCCTAGAATTGGTTAGGTTCCAACTCCACTCTAATTTGTTTACTAAAATGAGAAGAAATTAGTAGAAATTTACTGTCACTTCCGGTTTCAATAATGATCTACATAGAACATAAGTGATAAGAGATAGTGAGAAGCGGTTTTTGGACTCAATTTAGCCTTTTAAAGAAATAGGTTTCGTATTCTCTCTTTATTGTCTATTCATAGCAGAAATCAACCACTTTTGGTTTTAACGTTGATCGCCATGGAGTAAAAACGGTAATCAATAGTTAGATATGGTTTCCTGAAATGAATTATGGTTCCCTACAATTGGTTAGGTTCCAACTCCACTCTAATTTGTTTACTAAAATGAGAAGAAATTAGTAGAAATTTACTGTCACTTCCGGTTTCAATAATGATCTACATAGAACATAAGTGATAAGAGATAGTGAGAAGCGGTTTTTGGACTCAATTTAGCCTTTTAAAGAAATAGGTTTCGTATTCTCTCTTTATTGTCTATTCATAGCAGAAATCAACCACTTTTGGTTTTAACGTTGATCGCCATGGAGTAAAAACGGTAATCAATAGTTAGATATGGTTTCCTGAAATGAATTATGGTTCCCTAGAATTGGTTAGGTTCCAACTCCACTCTAATTTGTTTACTAAAATGAGAAGCAATTAGTAGAAATTTACTGTCACTTCCGGTTTCAATAATGATCTACATAGAACATAAGTGATAAGAGATAGTGAGAAGCGGTTTTTGGACTCAATTTAGCCTTTTAAAGAAATAGGTTTCGTATTCTCTCTTTATTGTCTATTCATAGCAGAAATCAACCACTTTTGGTTTTAACGTTGATCGCCATGGAGTAAAAACGGTAATCAATAGTTAGATATGGTTTCCTGAAATGAATTATGGTTCCCTAGAATTGGTTAGGTTCCAACTCCACTCTAATTTGTTTACTAAAATGAGAAGAAATTAGTAGAAATTTACTGTCACTTCCGGTTTCAATAATGATCTACATAGAACATAAGTGATAAGAGATAGTGAGAAGCGGTTTTTGGACTCAATTTAGCCTTTTAAAGAAATAGGTTTCGTATTCTCTCTTTATTGTCTATTCATAGCAGAAATCAACCACTTTTGGTTTTAACGTTGATCGCCATGGAGTAAAAACGGTAATCAATAGTTAGATATGGTTTCCTGAAATGAATTATGGTTCCCTAGAATTGGTTAGGTTCCAACTCCACTCTAATTTGTTTACTAAAATGAGAAGAAATTAGTAGAAATTTACTGTCACTTCCGGTTTCAATAATGATCTACATAGAACATAAGTGATAAGAGATAGTGAGAAGCGGTTTTTGGACTCAATTTAGCCTTTTAAAGAAATAGGTTTCGTATTCTCTCTTTATTGTCTATTCATAGCAGAAATCAACCACTTTTGGTTTTAACGTTGATCGCCATGGAGTAAAAACGGTAATCAATAGTTAGATATGGTTTCCTGAAATGAATTATGGTTCCCTAGAATTGGTTAGGTTCCAACTCCACTCTAATTTGTTTACTAAAATGAGAAGAAATTAGTAGAAATTTACTGTCACTTCCGGTTTCAATAATGATCTACATAGAACATAAGTGATAAGAGATAGTGAGAAGCGGTTTTTGGACTCAATTTAGCCTTTTAAAGAAATAGGTTTCGTATTCTCTCTTTATTGTCTATTCATAGCAGAAATCAACCACTTTTGGTTTTAACGTTGATCGCCATGGAGTAAAAACGGTAATCAATAGTTAGATATGGTTTCCTGAAATGAATTATGGTTCCCTAGAATTGGTTAGGTTCCAACTCCACTCTAATTTGTTTACTAAAATGAGAAGAAATTAGTAGAAATTTACTGTCACTTCCGGTTTCAATAATGATCTACATAGAACATAAGTGATAAGAGATAGTGAGAAGCGGTTTTTGGACTCAATTTAGCCTTTTAAAGAAATAGGTTTCGTATTCTCTCTTTATTGTCTATTCATAGCAGAAATCAACCACTTTTGGTTTTAACGTTGATCGCCATGGAGTAAAAACGGTAATCAATAGTTAGATATGGTTTCCTGAAATGAATTATGGTTCCCTAGAATTGGTTAGGTTCCAACTCCACTCTAATTTGTTTACTAAAATGAGAAGCAATTAGTAGAAATTTACTGTCACTTCCGGTTTCAATAATGATCTACATAGAACATAAGTGATAAGAGATAGTGAGAAGCGGTTTTTGGACTCAATTTAGCCTTTTAAAGAAATAGGTTTCGTATTCTCTCTTTATTGTCTATTCATAGCAGAAATCAACCACTTTTGGTTTTAACGTTGATCGCCATGGAGTAAAAACGGTAATCAATAGTTAGATATGGTTTCCTGAAATGAATTATGGTTCCCTAGAATTGGTTAGGTTCCAACTCCACTCTAATTTGTTTACTAAAATGAGAAGAAATTAGTAGAAATTTACTGTCACTTCCGGTTTCAATAATGATCTACATAGAACATAAGTGATAAGAGATAGTGAGAAGCGGTTTTTGGACTCAATTTAGCCTTTTAAAGAAATAGGTTTCGTATTCTCTCTTTATTGTCTATTCATAGCAGAAATCAACCACTTTTGGTTTTAACGTTGATCGCCATGGAGTAAAAACGGTAATCAATAGTTAGATATGGTTTCCTGAAATGAATTATGGTTCCCTAGAATTGGTTAGGTTCCAACTCCACTCTAATTTGTTTACTAAAATGAGAAGAAATTAGTAGAAATTTACTGTCACTTCCGGTTTCAATAATGATCTACATAGAACATAAGTGATAAGAGATAGTGAGAAGCGGTTTTTGGACTCAATTTAGCCTTTTAAAGAAATAGGTTTCGTATTCTCTCTTTATTGTCTATTCATAGCAGAAATCAACCACTTTTGGTTTTAACGTTGATCGCCATGGAGTAAAAACGGTAATCAATAGTTAGATATGGTTTCCTGAAATGAATTATGGTTCCCTACAATTGGTTAGGTTCCAACTCCACTCTAATTTGTTTACTAAAATGAGAAGAAATTAGTAGAAATTTACTGTCACTTCCGGTTTCAATAATGATCTACATAGAACATAAGTGATAAGAGATAGTGAGAAGCGGTTTTTGGACTCAATTTAGCCTTTTAAAGAAATAGGTTTCGTATTCTCTCTTTATTGTCTATTCATAGCAGAAATCAACCACTTTTGGTTTTAACGTTGATCGCCATGGAGTAAAAACGGTAATCAATAGTTAGATATGGTTTCCTGAAATGAATTATGGTTCCCTAGAATTGGTTAGGTTCCAACTCCACTCTAATTTGTTTACTAAAATGAGAAGAAATTAGTAGAAATTTACTGTCACTTCCGGTTTCAATAATGATCTACATAGAACATAAGTGATAAGAGATAGTGAGAAGCGGTTTTTGGACTCAATTTAGCCTTTTAAAGAAATAGGTTTCGTATTCTCTCTTTATTGTCTATTCATAGCAGAAATCAACCACTTTTGGTTTTAACGTTGATCGCCATGGAGTAAAAACGGTAATCAATAGTTAGATATGGTTTCCTGAAATGAATTATGGTTCCCTAGAATTGGTTAGGTTCCAACTCCACTCTAATTTGTTTACTAAAATGAGAAGAAATTAGTAGAAATTTACTGTCACTTCCGGTTTCAATAATGATCTACATAGAACATAAGTGATAAGAGATAGTGAGAAGCGGTTTTTGGACTCAATTTAGCCTTTTAAAGAAATAGGTTTCGTATTCTCTCTTTATTGTCTATTCATAGCAGAAATCAACCACTTTTGGTTTTAACGTTGATCGCCATGGAGTAAAAACGGTAATCAATAGTTAGATATGGTTTCCTGAAATGAATTATGGTTCCCTAGAATTGGTTAGGTTCCAACTCCACTCTAATTTGTTTACTAAAATGAGAAGAAATTAGTAGAAATTTACTGTCACTTCCGGTTTCAATAATGATCTACATAGAACATAAGTGATAAGAGATAGTGAGAAGTGGTTTTTGGACTCAATTTAGCCTTTTAAAGAAATAGGTTTCGTATTCTCTCTTTATTGTCTATTCATAGCAGAAATCAACCACTTTTGGTTTTAACGTTGATCGCCATGGAGTAAAAACGGTAATCAATAGTTAGATATGGTTTCCTGAAATGAATTATGGTTCCCTACAATTGGTTAGGTTCCAACTCCACTCTAATTTGTTTACTAAAATGAGAAGAAATTAGTAGAAATTTACTGTCACTTCCGGTTTCAATAATGATCTACATAGAACATAAGTGATAAGAGATAGTGAGAAGCGGTTTTTGGACTCAATTTAGCCTTTTAAAGAAATAGGTTTCGTATTCTCTCTTTATTGTCTATTCATAGCAGAAATCAACCACTTTTGGTTTTAACGTTGATCGCCATGGAGTAAAAACGGTAATCAATAGTTAGATATGGTTTCCTGAAATGAATTATGGTTCCCTAGAATTGGTTAGGTTCCAACTCCACTCTAATTTGTTTACTAAAATGAGAAGAAATTAGTAGAAATTTACTGTCACTTCCGGTTTCAATAATGATCTACATAGAACATAAGTGATAAGAGATAGTGAGAAGCGGTTTTTGGACTCAATTTAGCCTTTTAAAGAAATAGGTTTCGTATTCTCTCTTTATTGTCTATTCATAGCAGAAATCAACCACTTTTGGTTTTAACGTTGATCGCCATGGAGTAAAAACGGTAATCAATAGTTAGATATGGTTTCCTGAAATGAATTATGGTTCCCTAGAATTGGTTAGGTTCCAACTCCACTCTAATTTGTTTACTAAAATGAGAAGAAATTAGTAGAAATTTACTGTCACTTCCGGTTTCAATAATGATCTACATAGAACATAAGTGATAAGAGATAGTGAGAAGCGGTTTTTGGACTCAATTTAGCCTTTTAAAGAAATAGGTTTCGTATTCTCTCTTTATTGTCTATTCATAGCAGAAATCAACCACTTTTGGTTTTAACGTTGATCGCCATGGAGTAAAAACGGTAATCAATAGTTAGATATGGTTTCCTGAAATGAATTATGGTTCCCTAGAATTGGTTAGGTTCCAACTCCACTCTAATTTGTTTACTAAAATGAGAAGAAATTAGTAGAAATTTACTGTCACTTCCGGTTTCAATAATGATCTACATAGAACATAAGTGATAAGAGATAGTGAGAAGCGGTTTTTGGACTCAATTTAGCCTTTTAAAGAAATAGGTTTCGTATTCTCTCTTTATTGTCTATTCATAGCAGAAATCAACCACTTTTGGTTTTAACGTTGATCGCCATGGAGTAAAAACGGTAATCAATAGTTAGATATGGTTTCCTGAAATGAATTATGGTTCCCTACAATTGGTTAGGTTCCAACTCCACTCTAATTTGTTTACTAAAATGAGAAGAAATTAGTAGAAATTTACTGTCACTTCCGGTTTCAATAATGATCTACATAGAACATAAGTGATAAGAGATAGTGAGAAGCGGTTTTTGGACTCAATTTAGCCTTTTAAAGAAATAGGTTTCGTATTCTCTCTTTATTGTCTATTCATAGCAGAAATCAACCACTTTTGGTTTTAACGTTGATCGCCATGGAGTAAAAACGGTAATCAATAGTTAGATATGGTTTCCTGAAATGAATTATGGTTCCCTAGAATTGGTTAGGTTCCAACTCCACTCTAATTTGTTTACTAAAATGAGAAGAAATTAGTAGAAATTTACTGTCACTTCCGGTTTCAATAATGATCTACATAGAACATAAGTGATAAGAGATAGTGAGAAGCGGTTTTTGGACTCAATTTAGCCTTTTAAAGAAATAGGTTTCGTATTCTCTCTTTATTGTCTATTCATAGCAGAAATCAACCACTTTTGGTTTTAACGTTGATCGCCATGGAGTAAAAACGGTAATCAATAGTTAGATATGGTTTCCTGAAATGAATTATGGTTCCCTAGAATTGGTTAGGTTCCAACTCCACTCTAATTTGTTTACTAAAATGAGAAGAAATTAGTAGAAATTTACTGTCACTTCCGGTTTCAATAATGATCTACATAGAACATAAGTGATAAGAGATAGTGAGAAGCGGTTTTTGGACTCAATTTAGCCTTTTAAAGAAATAGGTTTCGTATTCTCTCTTTATTGTCTATTCATAGCAGAAATCAACCACTTTTGGTTTTAACGTTGATCGCCATGGAGTAAAAACGGTAATCAATAGTTAGATATGGTTTCCTGAAATGAATTATGGTTCCCTAGAATTGGTTAGGTTCCAACTCCACTCTAATTTGTTTACTAAAATGAGAAGAAATTAGTAGAAATTTACTGTCACTTCCGGTTTCAATAATGATCTACATAGAACATAAGTGATAAGAGATAGTGAGAAGCGGTTTTTGGACTCAATTTAGCCTTTTAAAGAAATAGGTTTCGTATTCTCTCTTTATTGTCTATTCATAGCAGAAATCAACCACTTTTGGTTTTAACGTTGATCGCCATGGAGTAAAAACGGTAATCAATAGTTAGATATGGTTTCCTGAAATGAATTATGGTTCCCTAGAATTGGTTAGGTTCCAACTCCACTCTAATTTGTTTACTAAAATGAGAAGAAATTAGTAGAAATTTACTGTCACTTCCGGTTTCAATAATGATCTACATAGAACATAAGTGATAAGAGATAGTGAGAAGCGGTTTTTGGACTCAATTTAGCCTTTTAAAGAAATAGGTTTCGTATTCTCTCTTTATTGTCTATTCATAGCAGAAATCAACCACTTTTGGTTTTAACGTTGATCGCCATGGAGTAAAAACGGTAATCAATAGTTAGATATGGTTTCCTGAAATGAATTATGGTTCCCTAGAATTGGTTAGGTTCCAACTCCACTCTAATTTGTTTACTAAAATGAGAAGAAATTAGTAGAAATTTACTGTCACTTCCGGTTTCAATAATGATCTACATAGAACATAAGTGATAAGAGATAGTGAGAAGTGGTTTTTGGACTCAATTTAGCCTTTTAAAGAAATAGGTTTCGTATTCTCTCTTTATTGTCTATTCATAGCAGAAATCAACCACTTTTGGTTTTAACGTTGATCGCCATGGAGTAAAAACGGTAATCAATAGTTAGATATGGTTTCCTGAAATGAATTATGGTTCCCTACAATTGGTTAGGTTCCAACTCCACTCTAATTTGTTTACTAAAATGAGAAGAAATTAGTAGAAATTTACTGTCACTTCCGGTTTCAATAATGATCTACATAGAACATAAGTGATAAGAGATAGTGAGAAGCGGTTTTTGGACTCAATTTAGCCTTTTAAAGAAATAGGTTTCGTATTCTCTCTTTATTGTCTATTCATAGCAGAAATCAACCACTTTTGGTTTTAACGTTGATCGCCATGGAGTAAAAACGGTAATCAATAGTTAGATATGGTTTCCTGAAATGAATTATGGTTCCCTAGAATTGGTTAGGTTCCAACTCCACTCTAATTTGTTTACTAAAATGAGAAGAAATTAGTAGAAATTTACTGTCACTTCCGGTTTCAATAATGATCTACATAGAACATAAGTGATAAGAGATAGTGAGAAGTGGTTTTTGGACTCAATTTAGCCTTTTAAAGAAATAGGTTTCGTATTCTCTCTTTATTGTCTATTCATAGCAGAAATCAACCACTTTTGGTTTTAACGTTGATCGCCATGGAGTAAAAACGGTAATCAATAGTTAGATATGGTTTCCTGAAATGAATTATGGTTCCCTAGAATTGGTTAGGTTCCAACTCCACTCTAATTTGTTTACTAAAATGAGAAGAAATTAGTAGAAATTTACTGTCACTTCCGGTTTCAATAATGATCTACATAGAACATAAGTGATAAGAGATAGTGAGAAGCGGTTTTTGGACTCAATTTAGCCTTTTAAAGAAATAGGTTTCGTATTCTCTCTTTATTGTCTATTCATAGCAGAAATCAACCACTTTTGGTTTTAACGTTGATCGCCATGGAGTAAAAACGGTAATCAATAGTTAGATATGGTTTCCTGAAATGAATTATGGTTCCCTAGAATTGGTTAGGTTCCAACTCCACTCTAATTTGTTTACTAAAATGAGAAGAAATTAGTAGAAATTTACTGTCACTTCCGGTTTCAATAATGATCTACATAGAACATAAGTGATAAGAGATAGTGAGAAGCGGTTTTTGGAATCAATAAAAAATAGGTTTCGTATTCTCTCTTTATTGTCTATTCATAGCAGAAATCAACCACTTTTGGTTTTAACGTTGATCGCCATGGAGTAAAAACGGTAATCAATAGTTAGATATGGTTTCCTGAAATGAATTATGGTTCCCTAGAATTGGTTAGGTTCCAACTCCACTCTAATTTGTTTACTAAAATGAGAAGAAATTAGTAGAAATTTACTGTCACTTCCGGTTTCAATAATGATCTACATAGAACATAAGTGATAAGAGATAGTGAGAAGCGGTTTTTGGACTCAATTTAGCCTTTTAAAGAAATAGGTTTCGTATTCTCTCTTTATTGTCTATTCATAGCAGAAATCAACCACTTTTGGTTTTAACGTTGATCGCCATGGAGTAAAAACGGTAATCAATAGTTAGATATGGTTTCCTGAAATGAATTATGGTTCCCTAGAATTGGTTAGGTTCCAACTCCACTCTAATTTGTTTACTAAAATGAGAAGAAATTAGTAGAAATTTACTGTCACTTCCGGTTTCAATAATGATCTACATAGAACATAAGTGATAAGAGATAGTGAGAAGCGGTTTTTGGACTCAATTTAGCCTTTTAAAGAAATAGGTTTCGTATTCTCTCTTTATTGTCTATTCATAGCAGAAATCAACCACTTTTGGTTTTAACGTTGATCGCCATGGAGTAAAAACGGTAATCAATAGTTAGATATGGTTTCCTGAAATGAATTATGGTTCCCTAGAATTGGTTAGGTTCCAACTCCACTCTAATTTGTTTACTAAAATGAGAAGAAATTAGTAGAAATTTACTGTCACTTCCGGTTTCAATAATGATCTACATAGAACATAAGTGATAAGAGATAGTGAGAAGCGGTTTTTGGACTCAATTTAGCCTTTCAAAGAAATAGGTTTCGTATTCTCTCTTTATTGTCTATTCATAGCAGAAATCTACCACTTTTGGTTTTAACGTTGATCGCCATGGAGTAAAAACGGTAATCAATAGTTAGATATGGTTTCCTGAAATGAATTATGGTTCCCTAGAATTGGTTAGGTTCCAACTCCACTCTAATTTGTTTACTAAAATGAGAAGAAATTAGTAGAAATTTACTGTCACTTCCGGTTTCAATAATGATCTACATAGAACATAAGTGATAAGAGATAGTGAGAAGCGGTTTTTGGACTCAATTTAGCCTTTTAAAGAAATAGGTTTCGTATTCTCTCTTTATTGTCTATTCATAGCAGAAATCAACCACTTTTGGTTTTAACGTTGATCGCCATGGAGTAAAAACGGTAATCAATAGTTAGATATGGTTTCCTGAAATGAATTATGGTTCCCTAGAATTGGTTAGGTTCCAACTCCACTCTAATTTGTTTACTAAAATGAGAAGAAATTAGTAGAAATTTACTGTCACTTCCGGTTTCAATAATGATCTACATAGAACATAAGTGATAAGAGATAGTGAGAAGCGGTTTTTGGAATCAATAAAAAATAGGTTTCGTATTCTCTCTTTATTGTCTATTCATAGCAGAAATCAACCACTTTTGGTTTTAACGTTGATCGCCATGGAGTAAAAACGGTAATCAATAGTTAGATATGGTTTCCTGAAATGAATTATGGTTCCCTAGAATTGGTTAGGTTCCAACTCCACTCTAATTTGTTTACTAAAATGAGAAGAAATTAGTAGAAATTTACTGTCACTTCCGGTTTCAATAATGATCTACATAGAACATAAGTGATAAGAGATAGTGAGAAGCGGTTTTTGGACTCAATTTAGCCTTTTAAAGAAATAGGTTTCGTATTCTCTCTTTATTGTCTATTCACAGCAGAAATCAACCACTTTTGGTTTTAACGTTGATCGCCATGGAGTAAAAACGGTAATCAATAGTTAAATATGGTTTCCTGAAATGAATTATGGTTCCCTAGAATTGGTTAGATTCCAACTCCACTCTAATTTGTTTACTAAAATGAGAAGAAATTAGTAGAAATTTACTGTCACTTCCGGTTTCAATAATGATCTACATAGAACATAAGTGATAAGAGATAGTGAGAAGCGGTTTTTGGACTCAATTTAGCCTTTTAAAGAAATAGGTTTCGTATTCTCTCTTTATTGTCTATTCACAGCAGAAATCAACCACTTTTGGTTTTAACGTTGATCGCCATGGAGTAAAAGCGGTAATCAATAGTTAAATATGGTTTCCTGAAATGAATTATGGTTCCCTAGAATTGGTTAGATTCCAACTCCACTCTAATTTGTTTACTAAAATGAGAAGCAATTAGTAGAAATTTACTGTCACTTCCGGTTTCAATAATGATCTACATAGAACATAAGTGATAAGAGATAGTGAGAAGCGGTTTTTGGACTCAATTTAGCCTTTTAAAGAAATAGGTTTCGTATTCTCTCTTTATTGTCTATTCATAGCAGAAATCAACCACTTTTGGTTTTAACGTTGATCGCCATGGAGTAAAAACGGTAATCAATAGTTAGATATGGTTTCCTGAAATGAATTATGGTTCCCTAGAATTGGTTAGGTTCCAACTCCACTCTAATTTGTTTACTAAAATGAGAAGCAATTAGTAGAAATTTACTGTCACTTCCGGTTTCAATAATGATCTACATAGAACATAAGTGATAAGAGATAGTGAGAAGCGGTTTTTGGACTCAATTTAGCCTTTTAAAGAAATAGGTTTCGTATTCTCTCTTTATTGTCTATTCATAGCAGAAATCAACCACTTTTGGTTTTAACGTTGATCGCCATGGAGTAAAAACGGTAATCAATAGTTAGATATGGTTTCCTGAAATGAATTATGGTTCCCTAGAATTGGTTAGGTTCCAACTCCACTCTAATTTGTTTACTAAAATGAGAAGAAATTAGTAGAAATTTACTGTCACTTCCGGTTTCAATAATGATCTACATAGAACATAAGTGATAAGAGATAGTGAGAAGTGGTTTTTGGACTCAATTTAGCCTTTTAAAGAAATAGGTTTCGTATTCTCTCTTTATTGTCTATTCATAGCAGAAATCAACCACTTTTGGTTTTAACGTTGATCGCCATGGAGTAAAAACGGTAATCAATAGTTAGATATGGTTTCCTGAAATGAATTATGGTTCCCTAGAATTGGTTAGGTTCCAACTCCACTCTAATTTGTTTACTAAAATGAGAAGAAATTAGTAGAAATTTACTGTCACTTCCGGTTTCAATAATGATCTACATAGAACATAAGTGATAAGAGATAGTGAGAAGCGGTTTTTGGACTCAATTTAGCCTTTTAAAGAAATAGGTTTCGTATTCTCTCTTTATTGTCTATTCATAGCAGAAATCAACCACTTTTGGTTTTAACGTTGATCGCCATGGAGTAAAAACGGTAATCAATAGTTAGATATGGTTTCCTGAAATGAATTATGGTTCCCTACAATTGGTTAGGTTCCAACTCCACTCTAATTTGTTTACTAAAATGAGAAGAAATTAGTAGAAATTTACTGTCACTTCCGGTTTCAATAATGATCTACATAGAACATAAGTGATAAGAGATAGTGAGAAGCGGTTTTTGGACTCAATTTAGCCTTTTAAAGAAATAGGTTTCGTATTCTCTCTTTATTGTCTATTCATAGCAGAAATCAACCACTTTTGGTTTTAACGTTGATCGCCATGGAGTAAAAACGGTAATCAATAGTTAGATATGGTTTCCTGAAATGAATTATGGTTCCCTAGAATTGGTTAGGTTCCAACTCCACTCTAATTTGTTTACTAAAATGAGAAGAAATTAGTAGAAATTTACTGTCACTTCCGGTTTCAATAATGATCTACATAGAACATAAGTGATAAGAGATAGTGAGAAGCGGTTGTTGGACTCAATTTAGCCTTTTAAAGAAATAGGTTTCGTATTCTCTCTTTATTGTCTATTCATAGCAGAAATCAACCACTTTTGGTTTTAACGTTGATCGCCATGGAGTAAAAACGGTAATCAATAGTTAGATATGGTTTCCTGAAATGAATTATGGTTCCCTACAATTGGTTAGGTTCCAACTCCACTCTAATTTGTTTACTAAAATGAGAAGAAATTAGTAGAAATTTACTGTCACTTCCGGTTTCAGTAATGATCTACATAGAACATAAGTGATAAGAGATAGTGAGAAGCGGTTTTTGGACTCAATTTAGCCTTTTAAAGAAATAGGTTTCGTATTCTCTCTTTATTGTCTATTCATAGCAGAAATCAACCACTTTTGGTTTTAACGTTGATCGCCATGGAGTAAAAACGGTAATCAATAGTTAGATATGGTTTCCTGAAATGAATTATGGTTCCCTAGAATTGGTTAGGTTCCAACTCCACTCTAATTTGTTTACTAAAATGAGAAGAAATTAGTAGAAATTTACTGTCACTTCCGGTTTCAATAATGATCTACATAGAACGTAAGTGATAAGAGATAGTGAGAAGCGGTTTTTAGAATCAATAAAAAATAGGTTTCGTATTCTCTCTTTATTGTCTATTCACAGCAGAAATCAACCACTTTTGGTTTTAACGTTGATCGCCATGGAGTAAAAACGGTAATCAATAGTTAAATATGGTTTCCTGAAATGAATTATGGTTCCCTAGAATTGGTGAGATTCCAACTCCACTCTAATTTGTTTACTAAAATGAGAAGAAATTAGTAGAAATTTACTGTCACTTCCGGTTTCAATAATGATCTACATAGAACATAAGTGATAAGAGATAGTGAGAAGCGGTTTTTAGAATCAATAAAAAATAGGTTTCGTATTCTCTCTTTATTGTCTATTCACAGCAGAAATCAACCACTTTTGGTTTTAACGTTGATCGCCATGGAGTAAAAACGGTAATCAATAGTTAAATATGGTTTCCTGAAATGAATTATGGTTCCCTAGAATTGGTTAGATTCCAACTCCACTCTAATTTGTTTACTAAAATGAGAAGAAATTAGTAGAAATTTACTGTCACTTCCGGTTTCAATAATGATCTATATAGAACATAAGTGATAAGAGATAGTGAGAAGCGGTTTTTGGAATCAATAAAAAATAGGTTTCGTATTCTCTCTTTATTGTCTATTCATAGCAGAAATCAACCACTTTTGGTTTTAACGTTGATCGCCATGGAGTAAAAACGGTAATCAATAGTTAGATATGGTTTCCTGAAATGAATTATGGTTCCCTAGAATTGGTTAGATTCCAACTCCACTCTAATTTGTTTACTAAAATGAGAAGAAATTAGTAGAAATTTACTGTCACTTCCGGTTTCAATAATGATCTACATAGAACATAAGTGATAAGAGATAGTGAGAAGCGGTTTTTGGAATCAATAAAAAATAGGTTTCGTATTCTCTCTTTATTGTCTATTCATAGCAGAAGACAACCACTTTTGGTTTTAACGTTGATCGCCATGGAGTAAAAACGGTAATCAATAGTTAAATATGGTTTCCTGAAATGAATTATGGTTCCCTAGAATTGGTTAGATTCCAACTCCACTCTAATTTGTTTACTAAAATGAGAAGAAATTAGTAGAAATTTACTGTCACTTCCGGTTTCAATAATGATCTACATAGAACATAAGTGATAAGAGATAGTGAGAAGCGGTTTTTGGACTCAATTTAGCCTTTTAAAGAAATAGGTTTCGTATTCTCTCTTTATTGTCTATTCATAGCAGAAATCAACCACTTTTGGTTTTAACGTTGATCGCCATGGAGTAAAAACGGTAATCAATAGTTAGATATGGTTTCCTGAAATGAATTATGGTTCCCTAGAATTGGTTAGGTTCCAACTCCACTCTAATTTGTTTACTAAAATGAGAAGAAATTAGTAGAAATTTACTGTCACTTCCGGTTTCAATAATGATCTACATAGAACATAAGTGATAAGAGATAGTGAGAAGCGGTTTTTGGAATCAATAAAAAATAGGTTTCGTATTCTCTCTTTATTGTCTATTCATAGCAGAAATCAACCACTTTTGGTTTTAACGTTGATCGCCATGGAGTAAAAACGGTAATCAATAGTTAGATATGGTTTCCTGAAATGAATTATGGTTCCCTAGAATTGGTTAGATTCCAACTCCACTCTAATTTGTTTACTAAAATGAGAAGAAATTAGTAGAAATTTACTGTCACTTCCGGTTTCAATAATGATCTACATAGAACATAAGTGATAAGAGATAGTGAGAAGCGGTTTTTGGAATCAATAAAAAATAGGTTTCGTATTCTCTCTTTATTGTCTATTCATAGCAGAAATCAACCACTTTTGGTTTTAACGTTGATCGCCATGGAGTAAAAACGATAATCAATAGTTAAATATGGTTTCCTGAAATGAATTATGGTTCCCTAGAATTGGTTAGATTCCAACTCCACTCTAATTTGTTTACTAAAATGAGAAGAAATTAGTAGAAATTTACTGTCACTTCCGGTTTCAATAATGATCTACATAGAACATAAGTGATAAGAGATAGTGAGAAGCGGTTTTTGGACTCAATTTAGCCTTTTAAAGAAATAGGTTTCGTATTCTCTCTTTATTGTCTATTCATAGCAGAAATCAACCACTTTTGGTTTTAACGTTGATCGCCATGGAGTAAAAACGGTAATCAATAGTTAGATATGGTTTCCTGAAATGAATTATGGTTCCCTAGAATTGGTTAGGTTCCAACTCCACTCTAATTTGTTTACTAAAATGAGAAGAAATTAGTAGAAATTTACTGTCACTTCCGGTTTCAATAATGATCTACATAGAACATAAGTGATAAGAGATAGTGAGAAGCGGTTTTTGGACTCAATTTAGCCTTTTAAAGAAATAGGTTTCGTATTCTCTCTTTATTGTCTATTCATAGCAGAAATCAACCACTTTTGGTTTTAACGTTGATCGCCATGGAGTAAAAACGGTAATCAATAGTTAAATATGGTTTCCTGAAATGAATTATAGTTCCCTAGAATTGGTTAGATTCCAACTCCACTCTAATTTGTTTACTAAAATGAGAAGAAATTAGTAGAAATTTACTGTCACTTCCGGTTTCAATAATGATCTACATAGAACATAAGTGATAAGAGATAGTGAGAAGCGGTTTTTGGAATCAATAAAAAATAGGTTTCGTATTCTCTCTTTATTGTCTATTCACAGCAGAAATCAACCACTTTTGGTTTTAACGTTGATCGCCATGGAGTAAAAACGGTAATCAATAGTTAAATATGGTTTCCTGAAATGAATTATGGTTCCCTAGAATTGGTTAGATTCCAACTCCACTCTAATTTGTTTACTAAAATGAGAAGCAATTAGTAGAAATTTACTGTCACTTCCGGTTTCAATAATGATCTACATAGAACATAAGTGATAAGAAATAGTGAGAAGCGGTTTTTGGACTCAATTTAGCCTTTTAAAGAAATAGGTTTCGTATTCTCTCTTTATTGTCTATTCACAGCAGAAATCAACCACTTTTGGTTTTAACGTTGATCGCCATGGAGTAAAAACGGTAATCAATAGTTAAATATGGTTTCCTGAAATGAATTATGGTTCCCTAGAATTGGTTAGATTCCAACTCCACTCTAATTTGTTTACTAAAATGAGAAGCAATTAGTAGAAATTTACTGTCACTTCCGGTTTCAATAATGATCTACATAGAACATAAGTGATAAGAAATAGTGAGAAGCGGTTTTTGGACTCAATTTAGCCTTTTAAAGAAATAGGTTTCGTATTCTCTCTTTATTGTCTATTCACAGCAGAAATCAACCACTTTTGGTTTTAACGTTGATCGCCATGGAGTAAAAACGGTAATCAATAGTTAGATATGGTTTCCTGAAATGAATTATGGTTCCCTAGAATTGGTTAGATTCCAACTCCACTCTAATTTGTTTACTAAAATGAGAAGAAATTAGTAGAAATTTACTGTCACTTCCGGTTTCAATAATGATCTACATAGAACATAAGTGATAAGAAATAGTGAGAAGCGGTTTTTGGACTCAATTTAGCCTTTTAAAGAAATAGGTTTCGTATTCTCTCTTTATTGTCTATTCACAGCAGAAATCAACCACTTTTGGTTTTAACGTTGATCGCCATGGAGTAAAAACGGTAATCAATAGTTAAATATGGTTTCCTGAAATGAATTATGGTTCTTTAGAATTGGTTAGATTCCAACTCCACTCTAATTTGTTTACTAAAATGAGAAGCAATTAGTAGAAATTTACTGTCACTTCCGGTTTCAATAATGATCTACATAGAACATAAGTGATAAGAGATAGTGAGAAGCGGTTTTTGGACTCAATTTAGCCTTTTAAAGAAATAGGTTTCGTATTCTCTCTTTATTGTCTATTCATAGCAGAAATCAACCACTTTTGGTTTTAACGTTGATCGCCATGGAGTAAAAACGGTAATCAATAGTTAGATATGGTTTCCTGAAATGAATTATGGTTCCCTAGAATTGGTTAGGTTCCAACTCCACTCTAATTTGTTTACTAAAATGAGAAGAAATTAGTAGAAATTTACTGTCACTTCCGGTTTCAATAATGATCTACATAGAACATAAGTGATAAGAGATAGTGAGAAGCGGTTTTTGGACTCAATTTAGCCTTTTAAAGAAATAGGTTTCGTATTCTCTCTTTATTGTCTATTCATAGCAGAAATCAACCACTTTTGGTTTTAACGTTGATCGCCATGGAGTAAAAACGGTAATCAATAGTTAGATATGGTTTCCTGAAATGAATTATGGTTCCCTAGAATTGGTTAGGTTCCAACTCCACTCTAATTTGTTTACTAAAATGAGAAGAAATTAGTAGAAATTTACTGTCACTTCCGGTTTCAATAATGATCTACATAGAACATAAGTGATAAGAGATAGTGAGAAGCGGTTTTTGGACTCAATTTAGCCTTTTAAAGAAATAGGTTTCGTATTCTCTCTTTATTGTCTATTCATAGCAGAAATCAACCACTTTTGGTTTTAACGTTGATCGCCATGGAGTAAAAACGGTAATCAATAGTTAGATATGGTTTCCTGAAATGAATTATGGTTCCCTAGAATTGGTTAGGTTCCAACTCCACTCTAATTTGTTTACTAAAATGAGAAGAAATTAGTAGAAATTTACTGTCACTTCCGGTTTCAATAATGATCTACATAGAACATAAGTGATAAGAGATAGTGAGAAGCGGTTTTTGGACTCAATTTAGCCTTTTAAAGAAACAGGTTTCGTATTCTCTCTTTATTGTCTATTCATAGCAGAAATCAACCACTTTTGGTTTTAACGTTGATCGCCATGGAGTAAAAACGGTAATCAATAGTTAGATATGGTTTCCTGAAATGAATTATGGTTCCCTAGAATTGGTTAGATTCCAACTCCACTCTAATTTGTTTACTAAAATGAGAAGAAATTAGTAGAAATTTACTGTCACTTCCGGTTTCAATAATGATCTACATAGAACATAAGTGATAAGAGATAGTGAGAAGCGGTTTTTGGAATCAATAAAAAATAGGTTTCGTATTCTCTCTTTATTGTCTATTCATAGCAGAAATCAACCACTTTTGGTTTTAACGTTGATCGCCATGGAGTAAAAACGGTAATCAATAGTTAGATATGGTTTCCTGAAATGAATTATGGTTCCCTAGAATTGGTTAGGTTCCAACTCCACTCTAATTTGTTTACTAAAATGAGAAGCAATTAGTAGAAATTTACTGTCACTTCCGGTTTCAATAATGATCTACATAGAACATAAGTGATAAGAGATAGTGAGAAGCGGTTTTTGGACTCAATTTAGCCTTTTAAAGAAATAGGTTTCGTATTCTCTCTTTATTGTCTATTCACAGCAGAAATCAACCACTTTTGGTTTTAACGTTGATCGCCATGGAGTAAAAACGGTAATCAATAGTTAAATATGGTTTCCTGAAATGAATTATGGTTCCCTAGAATTGGTTAGATTCCAACTCCACTCTAATTTGTTTACTAAAATGAGAAGAAATTAGTAGAAATTTACTGTCACTTCCGGTTTCAATAATGATCTACATAGAACATAAGTGATAAGAAATAGTGAGAAGCGGTTTTTGGACTCAATTTAGCCTTTTAAAGAAATAGGTTTCGTATTCTCTCTTTATTGTCTATTCACAGCAGAAATCAACCACTTTTGGTTTTAACGTTGATCGCCATGGAGTAAAAACGGTAATCAATAGTTAAATATGGTTTCCTGAAATGAATTATGGTTCTTTAGAATTGGTTAGATTCCAACTCCACTCTAATTTGTTTACTAAAATGAGAAGCAATTAGTAGAAATTTACTGTCACTTCCGGTTTCAATAATGATCTACATAGAACATAAGTGATAAGAGATAGTGAGAAGCGGTTTTTGGACTCAATTTAGCCTTTTAAAGAAATAGGTTTCGTATTCTCTCTTTATTGTCTATTCATAGCAGAAATCAACCACTTTTGGTTTTAACGTTGATCGCCATGGAGTAAAAACGGTAATCAATAGTTAGATATGGTTTCCTGAAATGAATTATGGTTCCCTAGAATTGGTTAGGTTCCAACTCCACTCTAATTTGTTTACTAAAATGAGAAGCAATTAGTAGAAATTTACTGTCACTTCCGGTTTCAATAATGATCTACATAGAACATAAGTGATAAGAGATAGTGAGAAGCGGTTTTTGGACTCAATTTAGCCTTTTAAAGAAATAGGTTTCGTATTCTCTCTTTATTGTCTATTCATAGCAGAAATCAACCACTTTTGGTTTTAACGTTGATCGCCATGGAGTAAAAACGGTAATCAATAGTTAGATATGGTTTCCTGAAATGAATTATGGTTCCCTAGAATTGGTTAGGTTCCAACTCCACTCTAATTTGTTTACTAAAATGAGAAGAAATTAGTAGAAATTTACTGTCACTTCCGGTTTCAATAATGATCTACATAGAACATAAGTGATAAGAGATAGTGAGAAGCGGTTTTTGGACTCAATTTAGCCTTTTAAAGAAATAGGTTTCGTATTCTCTCTTTATTGTCTATTCATAGCAGAAATCAACCACTTTTGGTTTTAACGTTGATCGCCATGGAGTAAAAACGGTAATCAATAGTTAGATATGGTTTCCTGAAATGAATTATGGTTCCCTAGAATTGGTTAGGTTCCAACTCCACTCTAATTTGTTTACTAAAATGAGAAGAAATTAGTAGAAATTTACTGTCACTTCCGGTTTCAATAATGATCTACATAGAACATAAGTGATAAGAGATAGTGAGAAGCGGTTTTTGGACTCAATTTAGCCTTTTAAAGAAATAGGTTTCGTATTCTCTCTTTATTGTCTATTCATAGCAGAAATCAACCACTTTTGGTTTTAACGTTGATCGCCATGGAGTAAAAACGGTAATCAATAGTTAGATATGGTTTCCTGAAATGAATTATGGTTCCCTAGAATTGGTTAGGTTCCAACTCCACTCTAATTTGTTTACTAAAATGAGAAGAAATTAGTAGAAATTTACTGTCACTTCCGGTTTCAATAATGATCTACATAGAACATAAGTGATAAGAGATAGTGAGAAGCGGTTTTTGGACTCAATTTAGCCTTTTAAAGAAATAGGTTTCGTATTCTCTCTTTATTGTCTATTCATAGCAGAAATCAACCACTTTTGGTTTTAACGTTGATCGCCATGGAGTAAAAACGGTAATCAATAGTTAGATATGGTTTCCTGAAATGAATTATGGTTCCCTAGAATTGGTTAGGTTCCAACTCCACTCTAATTTGTTTACTAAAATGAGAAGAAATTAGTAGAAATTTACTGTCACTTCCGGTTTCAATAATGATCTACATAGAACATAAGTGATAAGAGATAGTGAGAAGCGGTTTTTGGACTCAATTTAGCCTTTTAAAGAAATAGGTTTCGTATTCTCTCTTTATTGTCTATTCATAGCAGAAATCAACCACTTTTGGTTTTAACGTTGATCGCCATGGAGTAAAAACGGTAATCAATAGTTAGATATGGTTTCCTGAAATGAATTATGGTTCCCTAGAATTGGTTAGGTTCCAACTCCACTCTAATTTGTTTACTAAAATGAGAAGCAATTAGTAGAAATTTACTGTCACTTCCGGTTTCAATAATGATCTACATAGAACATAAGTGATAAGAGATAGTGAGAAGCGGTTTTTGGACTCAATTTAGCCTTTTAAAGAAATAGGTTTCGTATTCTCTCTTTATTGTCTATTCATAGCAGAAATCAACCACTTTTGGTTTTAACGTTGATCGCCATGGAGTAAAAACGGTAATCAATAGTTAGATATGGTTTCCTGAAATGAATTATGGTTCCCTAGAATTGGTTAGGTTCCAACTCCACTCTAATTTGTTTACTAAAATGAGAAGCAATTAGTAGAAATTTACTGTCACTTCCGGTTTCAATAATGATCTACATAGAACATAAGTGATAAGAGATAGTGAGAAGCGGTTTTTGGACTCAATTTAGCCTTTTAAAGAAATAGGTTTCGTATTCTCTCTTTATTGTCTATTCATAGCAGAAATCAACCACTTTTGGTTTTAACGTTGATCGCCATGGAGTAAAAACGGTAATCAATAGTTAGATATGGTTTCCTGAAATGAATTATGGTTCCCTACAATTGGTTAGGTTCCAACTCCACTCTAATTTGTTTACTAAAATGAGAAGAAATTAGTAGAAATTTACTGTCACTTCCGGTTTCAATAATGATCTACATAGAACATAAGTGATAAGAGATAGTGAGAAGCGGTTTTTGGACTCAATTTAGCCTTTTAAAGAAATAGGTTTCGTATTCTCTCTTTATTGTCTATTCATAGCAGAAATCAACCACTTTTGGTTTTAACGTTGATCGCCATGGAGTAAAAACGGTAATCAATAGTTAGATATGGTTTCCTGAAATGAATTATGGTTCCCTAGAATTGGTTAGGTTCCAACTCCACTCTAATTTGTTTACTAAAATGAGAAGAAATTAGTAGAAATTTACTGTCACTTCCGGTTTCAATAATGATCTACATAGAACATAAGTGATAAGAGATAGTGAGAAGCGGTTTTTGGACTCAATTTAGCCTTTTAAAGAAACAGGTTTCGTATTCTCTCTTTATTGTCTATTCATAGCAGAAATCAACCACTTTTGGTTTTAACGTTGATCGCCATGGAGTAAAAACGGTAATCAATAGTTAGATATGGTTTCCTGAAATGAATTATGGTTCCCTAGAATTGGTTAGATTCCAACTCCACTCTAATTTGTTTACTAAAATCAGAAGAAATTAGTAGAAATTTACTGTCACTTCCGGTTTCAATAATGATCTACATAGAACATAAGTGATAAGAGATAGTGAGAAGCGGTTTTTGGAATCAATAAAAAATAGGTTTCGTATTCTCTCTTTATTGTCTATTCATAGCAGAAATCAACCACTTTTGGTTTTAACGTTGATCGCCATGGAGTAAAAACGGTAATCAATAGTTAGATATGGTTTCCTGAAATGAATTATGGTTCCCTAGAATTGGTTAGGTTCCAACTCCACTCTAATTTGTTTACTAAAATGAGAAGCAATTAGTAGAAATTTACTGTCACTTCCGGTTTCAATAATGATCTACATAGAACATAAGTGATAAGAGATAGTGAGAAGCGGTTTTTGGACTCAATTTAGCCTTTTAAAGAAATAGGTTTCGTATTCTCTCTTTATTGTCTATTCACAGCAGAAATCAACCACTTTTGGTTTTAACGTTGATCGCCATGGAGTAAAAACGGTAATCAATAGTTAAATATGGTTTCCTGAAATGAATTATGGTTCCCTAGAATTGGTTAGATTCCAACTCCACTCTAATTTGTTTACTAAAATGAGAAGAAATTAGTAGAAATTTACTGTCACTTCCGGTTTCAATAATGATCTACATAGAACATAAGTGATAAGAAATAGTGAGAAGCGGTTTTTGGACTCAATTTAGCCTTTTAAAGAAATAGGTTTCGTATTCTCTCTTTATTGTCTATTCACAGCAGAAATCAACCACTTTTGGTTTTAACGTTGATCGCCATGGAGTAAAAACGGTAATCAATAGTTAAATATGGTTTCCTGAAATGAATTATGGTTCTTTAGAATTGGTTAGATTCCAACTCCACTCTAATTTGTTTACTAAAATGAGAAGCAATTAGTAGAAATTTACTGTCACTTCCGGTTTCAATAATGATCTACATAGAACATAAGTGATAAGAGATAGTGAGAAGCGGTTTTTGGACTCAATTTAGCCTTTTAAAGAAATAGGTTTCGTATTCTCTCTTTATTGTCTATTCATAGCAGAAATCAACCACTTTTGGTTTTAACGTTGATCGCCATGGAGTAAAAACGGTAATCAATAGTTAGATATGGTTTCCTGAAATGAATTATGGTTCCCTAGAATTGGTTAGGTTCCAACTCCACTCTAATTTGTTTACTAAAATGAGAAGCAATTAGTAGAAATTTACTGTCACTTCCGGTTTCAATAATGATCTACATAGAACATAAGTGATAAGAGATAGTGAGAAGCGGTTTTTGGACTCAATTTAGCCTTTTAAAGAAATAGGTTTCGTATTCTCTCTTTATTGTCTATTCATAGCAGAAATCAACCACTTTTGGTTTTAACGTTGATCGCCATGGAGTAAAAACGGTAATCAATAGTTAGATATGGTTTCCTGAAATGAATTATGGTTCCCTACAATTGGTTAGGTTCCAACTCCACTCTAATTTGTTTACTAAAATGAGAAGAAATTAGTAGAAATTTACTGTCACTTCCGGTTTCAATAATGATCTACATAGAACATAAGTGATAAGAGATAGTGAGAAGCGGTTTTTGGACTCAATTTAGCCTTTTAAAGAAATAGGTTTCGTATTCTCTCTTTATTGTCTATTCATAGCAGAAATCAACCACTTTTGGTTTTAACGTTGATCGCCATGGAGTAAAAACGGTAATCAATAGTTAGATATGGTTTCCTGAAATGAATTATGGTTCCCTAGAATTGGTTAGGTTCCAACTCCACTCTAATTTGTTTACTAAAATGAGAAGAAATTAGTAGAAATTTACTGTCACTTCCGGTTTCAATAATGATCTACATAGAACATAAGTGATAAGAGATAGTGAGAAGCGGTTTTTGGACTCAATTTAGCCTTTTAAAGAAATAGGTTTCGTATTCTCTCTTTATTGTCTATTCATAGCAGAAATCAACCACTTTTGGTTTTAACGTTGATCGCCATGGAGTAAAAACGGTAATCAATAGTTAGATATGGTTTCCTGAAATGAATTATGGTTCCCTAGAATTGGTTAGGTTCCAACTCCACTCTAATTTGTTTACTAAAATGAGAAGAAATTAGTAGAAATTTACTGTCACTTCCGGTTTCAATAATGATCTACATAGAACATAAGTGATAAGAGATAGTGAGAAGCGGTTTTTGGACTCAATTTAGCCTTTTAAAGAAATAGGTTTCGTATTCTCTCTTTATTGTCTATTCATAGCAGAAATCAACCACTTTTGGTTTTAACGTTGATCGCCATGGAGTAAAAACGGTAATCAATAGTTAGATATGGTTTCCTGAAATGAATTATGGTTCCCTAGAATTGGTTAGGTTCCAACTCCACTCTAATTTGTTTACTAAAATGAGAAGAAATTAGTAGAAATTTACTGTCACTTCCGGTTTCAATAATGATCTACATAGAACATAAGTGATAAGAGATAGTGAGAAGCGGTTTTTGGACTCAATTTAGCCTTTTAAAGAAATAGGTTTCGTATTCTCTCTTTATTGTCTATTCATAGCAGAAATCAACCACTTTTGGTTTTAACGTTGATCGCCATGGAGTAAAAACGGTAATCAATAGTTAGATATGGTTTCCTGAAATGAATTATGGTTCCCTAGAATTGGTTAGGTTCCAACTCCACTCTAATTTGTTTACTAAAATGAGAAGCAATTAGTAGAAATTTACTGTCACTTCCGGTTTCAATAATGATCTACATAGAACATAAGTGATAAGAGATAGTGAGAAGCGGTTTTTGGACTCAATTTAGCCTTTTAAAGAAATAGGTTTCGTATTCTCTCTTTATTGTCTATTCATAGCAGAAATCAACCACTTTTGGTTTTAACGTTGATCGCCATGGAGTAAAAACGGTAATCAATAGTTAGATATGGTTTCCTGAAATGAATTATGGTTCCCTAGAATTGGTTAGGTTCCAACTCCACTCTAATTTGTTTACTAAAATGAGAAGAAATTAGTAGAAATTTACTGTCACTTCCGGTTTCAATAATGATCTACATAGAACATAAGTGATAAGAGATAGTGAGAAGCGGTTTTTGGACTCAATTTAGCCTTTTAAAGAAATAGGTTTCGTATTCTCTCTTTATTGTCTATTCATAGCAGAAATCAACCACTTTTGGTTTTAACGTTGATCGCCATGGAGTAAAAACGGTAATCAATAGTTAGATATGGTTTCCTGAAATGAATTATGGTTCCCTAGAATTGGTTAGGTTCCAACTCCACTCTAATTTGTTTACTAAAATGAGAAGAAATTAGTAGAAATTTACTGTCACTTCCGGTTTCAATAATGATCTACATAGAACATAAGTGATAAGAGATAGTGAGAAGCGGTTTTTGGACTCAATTTAGCCTTTTAAAGAAATAGGTTTCGTATTCTCTCTTTATTGTCTATTCATAGCAGAAATCAACCACTTTTGGTTTTAACGTTGATCGCCATGGAGTAAAAACGGTAATCAATAGTTAGATATGGTTTCCTGAAATGAATTATGGTTCCCTAGAATTGGTTAGGTTCCAACTCCACTCTAATTTGTTTACTAAAATGAGAAGAAATTAGTAGAAATTTACTGTCACTTCCGGTTTCAATAATGATCTACATAGAACATAAGTGATAAGAGATAGTGAGAAGCGGTTTTTGGACTCAATTTAGCCTTTTAAAGAAATAGGTTTCGTATTCTCTCTTTATTGTCTATTCATAGCAGAAATCAACCACTTTTGGTTTTAACGTTGATCGCCATGGAGTAAAAACGGTAATCAATAGTTAGATATGGTTTCCTGAAATGAATTATGGTTCCCTAGAATTGGTTAGGTTCCAACTCCACTCTAATTTGTTTACTAAAATGAGAAGAAATTAGTAGAAATTTACTGTCACTTCCGGTTTCAATAATGATCTACATAGAACATAAGTGATAAGAGATAGTGAGAAGCGGTTTTTGGAATCAATAAAAAATAGGTTTCGTATTCTCTCTTTATTGTCTATTCATAGCAGAAATCAACCACTTTTGGTTTTAACGTTGATCGCCATGGAGTAAAAACGGTAATCAATAGTTAGATATGGTTTCCTGAAATGAATTATGGTTCCCTAGAATTGGTTAGGTTCCAACTCCACTCTAATTTGTTTACTAAAATGAGAAGAAATTAGTAGAAATTTACTGTCACTTCCGGTTTCAATAATGATCTACATAGAACATAAGTGATAAGAGATAGTGAGAAGCGGTTTTTGGACTCAATTTAGCCTTTTAAAGAAATAGGTTTCGTATTCTCTCTTTATTGTCTATTCATAGCAGAAATCAACCACTTTTGGTTTTAACGTTGATCGCCATGGAGTAAAAACGGTAATCAATAGTTAAATATGGTTTCCTGAAATGAATTATAGTTCCCTAGAATTGGTTAGATTCCAACTCCACTCTAATTTGTTTACTAAAATGAGAAGAAATTAGTAGAAATTTACTGTCACTTCCGGTTTCAATAATGATCTACATAGAACATAAGTGATAAGAGATAGTGAGAAGCGGTTTTTGGAATCAATAAAAAATAGGTTTCGTATTCTATCTTTATTGTCTATTCACAGCAGAAATCAACCACTTTTGGTTTTAACGTTGATCGCCATGGAGTAAAAACGGTAATCAATAGTTAAATATGGTTTCCTGAAATGAATTATGGTTCCCTAGAATTGGTTAGATTCCAACTCCACTCTAATTTGTTTACTAAAATGAGAAGAAATTAGTAGAAATTTACTGTCACTTCCGGTTTCAATAATGATCTACATAGAACATAAGTGATAAGAGATAGTGAGAAGCGGTTTTTGGACTCAATTTAGCCTTTTAAAGAAATAGGTTTCGTATTCTCTCTTTATTGTCTATTCACAGCAGAAATCAACCACTTTTGGTTTTAACGTTGATCGCCATGGAGTAAAAACGGTAATCAATAGTTAAATATGGTTTCCTGAAATGAATTATGGTTCCCTAGAATTGGTTAGATTCCAACTCCACTCTAATTTGTTTACTAAAATGAGAAGAAATTAGTAGAAATTTACTGTCACTTCCGGTTTCAATAATGATCTACATAGAACATAAGTGATAAGAAATAGTGAGAAGCGGTTTTTGGACTCAATTTAGCCTTTTAAAGAAATAGGTTTCGTATTCTCTCTTTATTGTCTATTCACAGCAGAAATCAACCACTTTTGGTTTTAACGTTGATCGCCATGGAGTAAAAACGGTAATCAATAGTTAAATATGGTTTCCTGAAATGAATTATGGTTCTTTAGAATTGGTTAGATTCCAACTCCACTCTAATTTGTTTACTAAAATGAGAAGCAATTAGTAGAAATTTACTGTCACTTCCGGTTTCAATAATGATCTACATAGAACATAAGTGATAAGAGATAGTGAGAAGCGGTTTTTGGACTCAATTTAGCCTTTTAAAGAAATAGGTTTCGTATTCTCTCTTTATTGTCTATTCATAGCAGAAATCAACCACTTTTGGTTTTAACGTTGATCGCCATGGAGTAAAAACGGTAATCAATAGTTAGATATGGTTTCCTGAAATGAATTATGGTTCCCTAGAATTGGTTAGGTTCCAACTCCACTCTAATTTGTTTACTAAAATGAGAAGCAATTAGTAGAAATTTACTGTCACTTCCGGTTTCAATAATGATCTACATAGAACATAAGTGATAAGAGATAGTGAGAAGCGGTTTTTGGACTCAATTTAGCCTTTTAAAGAAATAGGTTTCGTATTCTCTCTTTATTGTCTATTCATAGCAGAAATCAACCACTTTTGGTTTTAACGTTGATCGCCATGGAGTAAAAACGGTAATCAATAGTTAGATATGGTTTCCTGAAATGAATTATGGTTCCCTAGAATTGGTTAGGTTCCAACTCCACTCTAATTTGTTTACTAAAATGAGAAGAAATTAGTAGAAATTTACTGTCACTTCCGGTTTCAATAATGATCTACATAGAACATAAGTGATAAGAGATAGTGAGAAGCGGTTTTTGGACTCAATTTAGCCTTTTAAAGAAATAGGTTTCGTATTCTCTCTTTATTGTCTATTCATAGCAGAAATCAACCACTTTTGGTTTTAACGTTGATCGCCATGGAGTAAAAACGGTAATCAATAGTTAGATATGGTTTCCTGAAATGAATTATGGTTCCCTAGAATTGGTTAGGTTCCAACTCCACTCTAATTTGTTTACTAAAATGAGAAGAAATTAGTAGAAATTTACTGTCACTTCCGGTTTCAATAATGATCTACATAGAACATAAGTGATAAGAGATAGTGAGAAGCGGTTTTTGGACTCAATTTAGCCTTTTAAAGAAACAGGTTTCGTATTCTCTCTTTATTGTCTATTCATAGCAGAAATCAACCACTTTTGGTTTTAACGTTGATCGCCATGGAGTAAAAACGGTAATCAATAGTTAGATATGGTTTCCTGAAATGAATTATGGTTCCCTAGAATTGGTTAGATTCCAACTCCACTCTAATTTGTTTACTAAAATGAGAAGAAATTAGTAGAAATTTACTGTCACTTCCGGTTTCAATAATGATCTACATAGAACATAAGTGATAAGAGATAGTGAGAAGCGGTTTTTGGACTCAATTTAGCCTTTTAAAGAAATAGGTTTCGTATTCTCTCTTTATTGTCTATTCATAGCAGAAATCAACCACTTTTGGTTTTAACGTTGATCGCCATGGAGTAAAAACGGTAATCAATAGTTAGATATGGTTTCCTGAAATGAATTATGGTTCCCTAGAATTGGTTAGGTTCCAACTCCACTCTAATTTGTTTACTAAAATGAGAAGCAATTAGTAGAAATTTACTGTCACTTCCGGTTTCAATAATGATCTACATAGAACATAAGTGATAAGAGATAGTGAGAAGCGGTTTTTGGACTCAATTTAGCCTTTTAAAGAAATAGGTTTCGTATTCTCTCTTTATTGTCTATTCACAGCAGAAATCAACCACTTTTGGTTTTAACGTTGATCGCCATGGAGTAAAAACGGTAATCAATAGTTAAATATGGTTTCCTGAAATGAATTATGGTTCCCTAGAATTGGTTAGATTCCAACTCCACTCTAATTTGTTTACTAAAATGAGAAGAAATTAGTAGAAATTTACTGTCACTTCCGGTTTCAATAATGATCTACATAGAACATAAGTGATAAGAAATAGTGAGAAGCGGTTTTTGGACTCAATTTAGCCTTTTAAAGAAATAGGTTTCGTATTCTCTCTTTATTGTCTATTCACAGCAGAAATCAACCACTTTTGGTTTTAACGTTGATCGCCATGGAGTAAAAACGGTAATCAATAGTTAAATATGGTTTCCTGAAATGAATTATGGTTCTTTAGAATTGGTTAGATTCCAACTCCACTCTAATTTGTTTACTAAAATGAGAAGCAATTAGTAGAAATTTACTGTCACTTCCGGTTTCAATAATGATCTACATAGAACATAAGTGATAAGAGATAGTGAGAAGCGGTTTTTGGACTCAATTTAGCCTTTTAAAGAAATAGGTTTCGTATTCTCTCTTTATTGTCTATTCATAGCAGAAATCAACCACTTTTGGTTTTAACGTTGATCGCCATGGAGTAAAAACGGTAATCAATAGTTAAATATGGTTTCCTGAAATGAATTATGGTTCCCTAGAATTGGTTAGGTTCCAACTCCACTCTAATTTGTTTACTAAAATGAGAAGCAATTAGTAGAAATTTACTGTCACTTCCGGTTTCAATAATGATCTACATAGAACATAAGTGATAAGAGATAGTGAGAAGCGGTTTTTGGACTCAATTTAGCCTTTTAAAGAAATAGGTTTCGTATTCTCTCTTTATTGTCTATTCACAGCAGAAATCAACCACTTTTGGTTTTAACGTTGATCGCCATGGAGTAAAAACGGTAATCAATAGTTAAATATGGTTTCCTGAAATGAATTATGGTTCTTTAGAATTGGTTAGATTCCAACTCCACTCTAATTTGTTTACTAAAATGAGAAGCAATTAGTAGAAATTTACTGTCACTTCCGGTTTCAATAATGATCTACATAGAACATAAGTGATAAGAGATAGTGAGAAGCGGTTTTTGGACTCAATTTAGCCTTTTAAAGAAATAGGTTTCGTATTCTCTCTTTATTGTCTATTCATAGCAGAAATCAACCACTTTTGGTTTTAACGTTGATCGCCATGGAGTAAAAACGGTAATCAATAGTTAGATATGGTTTCCTGAAATGAATTATGGTTCCCTAGAATTGGTTAGGTTCCAACTCCACTCTAATTTGTTTACTAAAATGAGAAGCAATTAGTAGAAATTTACTGTCACTTCCGGTTTCAATAATGATCTACATAGAACATAAGTGATAAGAGATAGTGAGAAGCGGTTTTTGGACTCAATTTAGCCTTTTAAAGAAATAGGTTTCGTATTCTCTCTTTATTGTCTATTCATAGCAGAAATCAACCACTTTTGGTTTTAACGTTGATCGCCATGGAGTAAAAACGGTAATCAATAGTTAGATATGGTTTCCTGAAATGAATTATGGTTCCCTAGAATTGGTTAGGTTCCAACTCCACTCTAATTTGTTTACTAAAATGAGAAGAAATTAGTAGAAATTTACTGTCACTTCCGGTTTCAATAATGATCTACATAGAACATAAGTGATAAGAGATAGTGAGAAGCGGTTTTTGGACTCAATTTAGCCTTTTAAAGAAATAGGTTTCGTATTCTCTCTTTATTGTCTATTCATAGCAGAAATCAACCACTTTTGGTTTTAACGTTGATCGCCATGGAGTAAAAACGGTAATCAATAGTTAGATATGGTTTCCTGAAATGAATTATGGTTCCCTAGAATTGGTTAGGTTCCAACTCCACTCTAATTTGTTTACTAAAATGAGAAGAAATTAGTAGAAATTTACTGTCACTTCCGGTTTCAATAATGATCTACATAGAACATAAGTGATAAGAGATAGTGAGAAGCGGTTTTTGGACTCAATTTAGCCTTTTAAAGAAACAGGTTTCGTATTCTCTCTTTATTGTCTATTCATAGCAGAAATCAACCACTTTTGGTTTTAACGTTGATCGCCATGGAGTAAAAACGGTAATCAATAGTTAGATATGGTTTCCTGAAATGAATTATGGTTCCCTAGAATTGGTTAGATTCCAACTCCACTCTAATTTGTTTACTAAAATGAGAAGAAATTAGTAGAAATTTACTGTCACTTCCGGTTTCAATAATGATCTACATAGAACATAAGTGATAAGAGATAGTGAGAAGCGGTTTTTGGACTCAATTTAGCCTTTTAAAGAAATAGGTTTCGTATTCTCTCTTTATTGTCTATTCATAGCAGAAATCAACCACTTTTGGTTTTAACGTTGATCGCCATGGAGTAAAAACGGTAATCAATAGTTAGATATGGTTTCCTGAAATGAATTATGGTTCCCTAGAATTGGTTAGGTTCCAACTCCACTCTAATTTGTTTACTAAAATGAGAAGCAATTAGTAGAAATTTACTGTCACTTCCGGTTTCAATAATGATCTACATAGAACATAAGTGATAAGAGATAGTGAGAAGCGGTTTTTGGACTCAATTTAGCCTTTTAAAGAAATAGGTTTCGTATTCTCTCTTTATTGTCTATTCACAGCAGAAATCAACCACTTTTGGTTTTAACGTTGATCGCCATGGAGTAAAAACGGTAATCAATAGTTAAATATGGTTTCCTGAAATGAATTATGGTTCCCTAGAATTGGTTAGATTCCAACTCCACTCTAATTTGTTTACTAAAATGAGAAGAAATTAGTAGAAATTTACTGTCACTTCCGGTTTCAATAATGATCTACATAGAACATAAGTGATAAGAAATAGTGAGAAGCGGTTTTTGGACTCAATTTAGCCTTTTAAAGAAATAGGTTTCGTATTCTCTCTTTATTGTCTATTCACAGCAGAAATCAACCACTTTTGGTTTTAACGTTGATCGCCATGGAGTAAAAACGGTAATCAATAGTTAAATATGGTTTCCTGAAATGAATTATGGTTCTTTAGAATTGGTTAGATTCCAACTCCACTCTAATTTGTTTACTAAAATGAGAAGCAATTAGTAGAAATTTACTGTCACTTCCGGTTTCAATAATGATCTACATAGAACATAAGTGATAAGAGATAGTGAGAAGCGGTTTTTGGACTCAATTTAGCCTTTTAAAGAAATAGGTTTCGTATTCTCTCTTTATTGTCTATTCATAGCAGAAATCAACCACTTTTGGTTTTAACGTTGATCGCCATGGAGTAAAAACGGTAATCAATAGTTAGATATGGTTTCCTGAAATGAATTATGGTTCCCTAGAATTGGTTAGGTTCCAACTCCACTCTAATTTGTTTACTAAAATGAGAAGCAATTAGTAGAAATTTACTGTCACTTCCGGTTTCAATAATGATCTACATAGAACATAAGTGATAAGAGATAGTGAGAAGCGGTTTTTGGACTCAATTTAGCCTTTTAAAGAAATAGGTTTCGTATTCTCTCTTTATTGTCTATTCATAGCAGAAATCAACCACTTTTGGTTTTAACGTTGATCGCCATGGAGTAAAAACGGTAATCAATAGTTAGATATGGTTTCCTGAAATGAATTATGGTTCCCTAGAATTGGTTAGGTTCCAACTCCACTCTAATTTGTTTACTAAAATGAGAAGAAATTAGTAGAAATTTACTGTCACTTCCGGTTTCAATAATGATCTACATAGAACATAAGTGATAAGAGATAGTGAGAAGCGGTTTTTGGACTCAATTTAGCCTTTTAAAGAAATAGGTTTCGTATTCTCTCTTTATTGTCTATTCATAGCAGAAATCAACCACTTTTGGTTTTAACGTTGATCGCCATGGAGTAAAAACGGTAATCAATAGTTAGATATGGTTTCCTGAAATGAATTATGGTTCCCTAGAATTGGTTAGGTTCCAACTCCACTCTAATTTGTTTACTAAAATGAGAAGAAATTAGTAGAAATTTACTGTCACTTCCGGTTTCAATAATGATCTACATAGAACATAAGTGATAAGAGATAGTGAGAAGCGGTTTTTGGACTCAATATAGCCTTTTAAAGAAATAGGTTTCGTATTCTCTCTTTATTGTCTATTCATAGCAGAAATCAACCACTTTTGGTTTTAACGTTGATCGCCATGGAGTAAAAACGGTAATCAATAGTTAGATATGGTTTCCTGAAATGAATTATGGTTCCCTAGAATTGGTTAGGTTCCAACTCCACTCTAATTTGTTTACTAAAATGAGAAGAAATTAGTAGAAATTTACTGTCACTTCCGGTTTCAATAATGATCTACATAGAACATAAGTGATAAGAGATAGTGAGAAGCGGTTTTTGGACTCAATTTAGCCTTTTAAAGAAATAGGTTTCGTATTCTCTCTTTATTGTCTATTCATAGCAGAAATCAACCACTTTTGGTTTTAACGTTGATCGCCATGGAGTAAAAACGGTAATCAATAGTTAGATATGGTTTCCTGAAATGAATTATGGTTCCCTAGAATTGGTTAGGTTCCAACTCCACTCTAATTTGTTTACTAAAATGAGAAGAAATTAGTAGAAATTTACTGTCACTTCCGGTTTCAATAATGATCTACATAGAACATAAGTGATAAGAGATAGTGAGAAGCGGTTTTTGGACTCAATTTAGCCTTTTAAAGAAATAGGTTTCGTATTCTCTCTTTATTGTCTATTCATAGCAGAAATCAACCACTTTTGGTTTTAACGTTGATCGCCATGGAGTAAAAACGGTAATCAATAGTTAGATATGGTTTCCTGAAATGAATTATGGTTCCCTAGAATTGGTTAGGTTCCAACTCCACTCTAATTTGTTTACTAAAATGAGAAGCAATTAGTAGAAATTTACTCTCACTTCCGGTTTCAATAATGATCTACATAGAACATAAGTGATAAGAGATAGTGAGAAGCGGTTTTTGGACTCAATTTAGCCTTTTAAAGAAATAGGTTTCGTATTCTCTCTTTATTGTCTATTCATAGCAGAAATCAACCACTTTTGGTTTTAACGTTGATCGCCATGGAGTAAAAACGGTAATCAATAGTTAGATATGGTTTCCTGAAATGAATTATGGTTCCCTAGAATTGGTTAGGTTCCAACTCCACTCTAATTTGTTTACTAAAATGAGAAGAAATTAGTAGAAATTTACTGTCACTTCCGGTTTCAATAATGATCTACATAGAACATAAGTGATAAGAGATAGTGAGAAGCGGTTTTTGGACTCAATTTAGCCTTTTAAAGAAATAGGTTTCGTATTCTCTCTTTATTGTCTATTCATAGCAGAAATCAACCACTTTTGGTTTTAACGTTGATCGCCATGGAGTAAAAACGGTAATCAATAGTTAGATATGGTTTCCTGAAATGAATTATGGTTCCCTAGAATTGGTTAGGTTCCAACTCCACTCTAATTTGTTTACTAAAATGAGAAGAAATTAGTAGAAATTTACTGTCACTTCCGGTTTCAATAATGATCTACATAGAACATAAGTGATAAGAGATAGTGAGAAGCGGTTTTTGGACTCAATTTAGCCTTTTAAAGAAATAGGTTTCGTATTCTCTCTTTATTGTCTATTCATAGCAGAAATCAACCACTTTTGGTTTTAACGTTGATCGCCATGGAGTAAAAACGGTAATCAATAGTTAGATATGGTTTCCTGAAATGAATTATGGTTCCCTAGAATTGGTTAGGTTCCAACTCCACTCTAATTTGTTTACTAAAATGAGAAGAAATTAGTAGAAATTTACTGTCACTTCCGGTTTCAATAATGATCTACATAGAACATAAGTGATAAGAGATAGTGAGAAGCGGTTTTTGGACTCAATTTAGCCTTTTAAAGAAATAGGTTTCGTATTCTCTCTTTATTGTCTATTCATAGCAGAAATCAACCACTTTTGGTTTTAACGTTGATCGCCATGGAGTAAAAACGGTAATCAATAGTTAGATATGGTTTCCTGAAATGAATTATGGTTCCCTAGAATTGGTTAGGTTCCAACTCCACTCTAATTTGTTTACTAAAATGAGAAGAAATTAGTAGAAATTTACTGTCACTTCCGGTTTCAATAATGATCTACATAGAACATAAGTGATAAGAGATAGTGAGAAGCGGTTTTTGGACTCAATTTAGCCTTTTAAAGAAATAGGTTTCGTATTCTCTCTTTATTGTCTATTCATAGCAGAAATCAACCACTTTTGGTTTTAACGTTGATCGCCATGGAGTAAAAACGGTAATCAATAGTTAGATATGGTTTCCTGAAATGAATTATGGTTCCCTAGAATTGGTTAGGTTCCAACTCCACTCTAATTTGTTTACTAAAATGAGAAGAAATTAGTAGAAATTTACTGTCACTTCCGGTTTCAATAATGATCTACATAGAACATAAGTGATAAGAGATAGTGAGAAGCGGTTTTTGGACTCAATTTAGCCTTTTAAAGAAATAGGTTTCGTATTCTCTCTTTATTGTCTATTCATAGCAGAAATCAACCACTTTTGGTTTTAACGTTGATCGCCATGGAGTAAAAACGGTAATCAATAGTTAGATATGGTTTCCTGAAATGAATTATGGTTCCCTAGAATTGGTTAGGTTCCAACTCCACTCTAATTTGTTTACTAAAATGAGAAGAAATTAGTAGAAATTTACTGTCACTTCCGGTTTCAATAATGATCTACATAGAACATAAGTGATAAGAGATAGTGAGAAGCGGTTTTTGGACTCAATTTAGCCTTTTAAAGAAATAGGTTTCGTATTCTCTCTTTATTGTCTATTCATAGCAGAAATCAACCACTTTTGGTTTTAACGTTGATCGCCATGGAGTAAAAACGGTAATCAATAGTTAGATATGGTTTCCTGAAATGAATTATGGTTCCCTAGAATTGGTTAGGTTCCAACTCCACTCTAATTTGTTTACTAAAATGAGAAGAAATTAGTAGAAATTTACTGTCACTTCCGGTTTCAATAATGATCTACATAGAACATAAGTGATAAGAGATAGTGAGAAGCGGTTTTTGGACTCAATTTAGCCTTTTAAAGAAATAGGTTTCGTATTCTCTCTTTATTGTCTATTCATAGCAGAAATCAACCACTTTTGGTTTTAACGTTGATCGCCATGGAGTAAAAACGGTAATCAATAGTTAGATATGGTTTCCTGAAATGAATTATGGTTCCCTACAATTGGTTAGGTTCCAACTCCACTCTAATTTGTTTACTAAAATGAGAAGAAATTAGTAGAAATTTACTGTCACTTCCGGTTTCAATAATGATCTACATAGAACATAAGTGATAAGAGATAGTGAGAAGCGGTTTTTGGACTCAATTTAGCCTTTTAAAGAAATAGGTTTCGTATTCTCTCTTTATTGTCTATTCATAGCAGAAATCAACCACTTTTGGTTTTAACGTTGATCGCCATGGAGTAAAAACGGTAATCAATAGTTAGATATGGTTTCCTGAAATGAATTATGGTTCCCTAGAATTGGTTAGGTTCCAACTCCACTCTAATTTGTTTACTAAAATGAGAAGAAATTAGTAGAAATTTACTGTCACTTCCGGTTTCAATAATGATCTACATAGAACATAAGTGATAAGAGATAGTGAGAAGCGGTTTTTGGACTCAATTTAGCCTTTTAAAGAAATAGGTTTCGTATTCTCTCTTTATTGTCTATTCATAGCAGAAATCAACCACTTTTGGTTTTAACGTTGATCGCCATGGAGTAAAAACGGTAATCAATAGTTAGATATGGTTTCCTGAAATGAATTATGGTTCCCTAGAATTGGTTAGGTTCCAACTCCACTCTAATTTGTTTACTAAAATGAGAAGAAATTAGTAGAAATTTACTGTCACTTCCGGTTTCAATAATGATCTACATAGAACATAAGTGATAAGAGATAGTGAGAAGCGGTTTTTGGACTCAATTTAGCCTTTTAAAGAAATAGGTTTCGTATTCTCTCTTTATTGTCTATTCATAGCAGAAATCAACCACTTTTGGTTTTAACGTTGATCGCCATGGAGTAAAAACGGTAATCAATAGTTAGATATGGTTTCCTGAAATGAATTATGGTTCCCTAGAATTGGTTAGGTTCCAACTCCACTCTAATTTGTTTACTAAAATGAGAAGAAATTAGTAGAAATTTACTGTCACTTCCGGTTTCAATAATGATCTACATAGAACATAAGTGATAAGAGATAGTGAGAAGCGGTTTTTGGACTCAATTTAGCCTTTTAAAGAAATAGGTTTCGTATTCTCTCTTTATTGTCTATTCATAGCAGAAATCAACCACTTTTGGTTTTAACGTTGATCGCCATGGAGTAAAAACGGTAATCAATAGTTAGATATGGTTTCCTGAAATGAATTATGGTTCCCTAGAATTGGTTAGGTTCCAACTCCACTCTAATTTGTTTACTAAAATGAGAAGAAATTAGTAGAAATTTACTGTCACTTCCGGTTTCAATAATGATCTACATAGAACATAAGTGATAAGAGATAGTGAGAAGCGGTTTTTGGACTCAATTTAGCCTTTTAAAGAAATAGGTTTCGTATTCTCTCTTTATTGTCTATTCATAGCAGAAATCAACCACTTTTGGTTTTAACGTTGATCGCCATGGAGTAAAAACGGTAATCAATAGTTAGATATGGTTTCCTGAAATGAATTATGGTTCCCTAGAATTGGTTAGGTTCCAACTCCACTCTAATTTGTTTACTAAAATGAGAAGAAATTAGTAGAAATTTACTGTCACTTCCGGTTTCAATAATGATCTACATAGAACATAAGTGATAAGAGATAGTGAGAAGCGGTTTTTGGACTCAATTTAGCCTTTTAAAGAAATAGGTTTCGTATTCTCTCTTTATTGTCTATTCATAGCAGAAATCAACCACTTTTGGTTTTAACGTTGATCGCCATGGAGTAAAAACGGTAATCAATAGTTAGATATGGTTTCCTGAAATGAATTATGGTTCCCTAGAATTGGTTAGGTTCCAACTCCACTCTAATTTGTTTACTAAAATGAGAAGAAATTAGTAGAAATTTACTGTCACTTCCGGTTTCAATAATGATCTACATAGAACATAAGTGATAAGAGATAGTGAGAAGCGGTTTTTGGACTCAATTTAGCCTTTTAAAGAAATAGGTTTCGTATTCTCTCTTTATTGTCTATTCATAGCAGAAATCAACCACTTTTGGTTTTAACGTTGATCGCCATGGAGTAAAAACGGTAATCAATAGTTAGATATGGTTTCCTGAAATGAATTATGGTTCCCTAGAATTGGTTAGGTTCCAACTCCACTCTAATTTGTTTACTAAAATGAGAAGAAATTAGTAGAAATTTACTGTCACTTCCGGTTTCAATAATGATCTACATAGAACATAAGTGATAAGAGATAGTGAGAAGCGGTTTTTGGACTCAATTTAGCCTTTTAAAGAAATAGGTTTCGTATTCTCTCTTTATTGTCTATTCATAGCAGAAATCAACCACTTTTGGTTTTAACGTTGATCGCCATGGAGTAAAAACGGTAATCAATAGTTAGATATGGTTTCCTGAAATGAATTATGGTTCCCTAGAATTGGTTAGGTTCCAACTCCACTCTAATTTGTTTACTAAAATGAGAAGAAATTAGTAGAAATTTACTGTCACTTCCGGTTTCAATAATGATCTACATAGAACATAAGTGATAAGAGATAGTGAGAAGCGGTTTTTGGACTCAATTTAGCCTTTTAAAGAAATAGGTTTCGTATTCTCTCTTTATTGTCTATTCATAGCAGAAATCAACCACTTTTGGTTTTAACGTTGATCGCCATGGAGTAAAAACGGTAATCAATAGTTAGATATGGTTTCCTGAAATGAATTATGGTTCCCTAGAATTGGTTAGGTTCCAACTCCACTCTAATTTGTTTACTAAAATGAGAAGAAATTAGTAGAAATTTACTGTCACTTCCGGTTTCAATAATGATCTACATAGAACATAAGTGATAAGAGATAGTGAGAAGCGGTTTTTGGACTCAATTTAGCCTTTTAAAGAAATAGGTTTCGTATTCTCTCTTTATTGTCTATTCATAGCAGAAATCAACCACTTTTGGTTTTAACGTTGATCGCCATGGAGTAAAAACGGTAATCAATAGTTAGATATGGTTTCCTGAAATGAATTATGGTTCCCTAGAATTGGTTAGGTTCCAACTCCACTCTAATTTGTTTACTAAAATGAGAAGAAATTAGTAGAAATTTACTGTCACTTCCGGTTTCAATAATGATCTACATAGAACATAAGTGATAAGAGATAGTGAGAAGTGGTTTTTGGACTCAATTTAGCCTTTTAAAGAAATAGGTTTCGTATTCTCTCTTTATTGTCTATTCATAGCAGAAATCAACCACTTTTGGTTTTAACGTTGATCGCCATGGAGTAAAAACGGTAATCAATAGTTAGATATGGTTTCCTGAAATGAATTATGGTTCCCTAGAATTGGTTAGATTCCAACTCCACTCTAATTTGTTTACTAAAATGAGAAGAAATTAGTAGAAATTTACTGTCACTTCCGGTTTCAATAATGATCTACATAGAACATAAGTGATAAGAGATAGTGAGAAGCGGTTTTTGGACTCAATTTAGCCTTTTAAAGAAATAGGTTTCGTATTCTCTCTTTATTGTCTATTCATAGCAGAAATCAACCACTTTTGGTTTTAACGTTGATCGCCATGGAGTAAAAACGGTAATCAATAGTTAGATATGGTTTCCTGAAATGAATTATGGTTCCCTAGAATTGGTTAGGTTCCAACTCCACTCTAATTTGTTTACTAAAATGAGAAGAAATTAGTAGAAATTTACTGTCACTTCCGGTTTCAATAATGATCTACATAGAACATAAGTGATAAGAGATAGTGAGAAGCGGTTTTTGGACTCAATTTAGCCTTTTAAAGAAATAGGTTTCGTATTCTCTCTTTATTGTCTATTCATAGCAGAAATCAACCACTTTTGGTTTTAACGTTGATCGCCATGGAGTAAAAACGGTAATCAATAGTTAGATATGGTTTCCTGAAATGAATTATGGTTCCCTAGAATTGGTTAGGTTCCAACTCCACTCTAATTTGTTTACTAAAATGAGAAGAAATTAGTAGAAATTTACTGTCACTTCCGGTTTCAATAATGATCTACATAGAACATAAGTGATAAGAGATAGTGAGAAGCGGTTTTTGGACTCAATTTAGCCTTTTAAAGAAATAGGTTTCGTATTCTCTCTTTATTGTCTATTCATAGCAGAAATCAACCACTTTTGGTTTTAACGTTGATCGCCATGGAGTAAAAACGGTAATCAATAGTTAGATATGGTTTCCTGAAATGAATTATGGTTCCCTAGAATTGGTTAGGTTCCAACTCCACTCTAATTTGTTTACTAAAATGAGAAGAAATTAGTAGAAATTTACTGTCACTTCCGGTTTCAATAATGATCTACATAGAACATAAGTGATAAGAGATAGTGAGAAGCGGTTTTTGGACTCAATTTAGCCTTTTAAAGAAATAGGTTTCGTATTCTCTCTTTATTGTCTATTCATAGCAGAAATCAACCACTTTTGGTTTTAACGTTGATCGCCATGGAGTAAAAACGGTAATCAATAGTTAGATATGGTTTCCTGAAATGAATTATGGTTCCCTAGAATTGGTTAGGTTCCAACTCCACTCTAATTTGTTTACTAAAATGAGAAGAAATTAGTAGAAATTTACTGTCACTTCCGGTTTCAATAATGATCTACATAGAACATAAGTGATAAGAGATAGTGAGAAGCGGTTTTTGGACTCAATTTAGCCTTTTAAAGAAATAGGTTTCGTATTCTCTCTTTATTGTCTATTCATAGCAGAAATCAACCACTTTTGGTTTTAACGTTGATCGCCATGGAGTAAAAACGGTAATCAATAGTTAGATATGGTTTCCTGAAATGAATTATGGTTCCCTAGAATTGGTTAGGTTCCAACTCCACTCTAATTTGTTTACTAAAATGAGAAGAAATTAGTAGAAATTTACTGTCACTTCCGGTTTCAATAATGATCTACATAGAACATAAGTGATAAGAGATAGTGAGAAGCGGTTTTTGGACTCAATTTAGCCTTTTAAAGAAATAGGTTTCGTATTCTCTCTTTATTGTCTATTCATAGCAGAAATCAACCACTTTTGGTTTTAACGTTGATCGCCATGGAGTAAAAACGGTAATCAATAGTTAGATATGGTTTCCTGAAATGAATTATGGTTCCCTACAATTGGTTAGGTTCCAACTCCACTCTAATTTGTTTACTAAAATGAGAAGAAATTAGTAGAAATTTACTGTCACTTCCGGTTTCAATAATGATCTACATAGAACATAAGTGATAAGAGATAGTGAGAAGCGGTTTTTGGACTCAATTTAGCCTTTTAAAGAAATAGGTTTCGTATTCTCTCTTTATTGTCTATTCATAGCAGAAATCAACCACTTTTGGTTTTAACGTTGATCGCCATGGAGTAAAAACGGTAATCAATAGTTAGATATGGTTTCCTGAAATGAATTATGGTTCCCTACAATTGGTTAGGTTCCAACTCCACTCTAATTTGTTTACTAAAATGAGAAGAAATTAGTAGAAATTTACTGTCACTTCCGGTTTCAATAATGATCTACATAGAACATAAGTGATAAGAGATAGTGAGAAGCGGTTTTTGGACTCAATTTAGCCTTTTAAAGAAATAGGTTTCGTATTCTCTCTTTATTGTCTATTCATAGCAGAAATCAACCACTTTTGGTTTTAACGTTGATCGCCATGGAGTAAAAACGGTAATCAATAGTTAGATATGGTTTCCTGAAATGAATTATGGTTCCCTAGAATTGGTTAGGTTCCAACTCCACTCTAATTTGTTTACTAAAATGAGAAGAAATTAGTAGAAATTTACTGTCACTTCCGGTTTCAATAATGATCTACATAGAACATAAGTGATAAGAGATAGTGAGAAGCGGTTTTTGGACTCAATTTAGCCTTTTAAAGAAATAGGTTTCGTATTCTCTCTTTATTGTCTATTCATAGCAGAAATCAACCACTTTTGGTTTTAACGTTGATCGCCATGGAGTAAAAACGGTAATCAATAGTTAGATATGGTTTCCTGAAATGAATTATGGTTCCCTAGAATTGGTTAGGTTCCAACTCCACTCTAATTTGTTTACTAAAATGAGAAGAAATTAGTAGAAATTTACTGTCACTTCCGGTTTCAATAATGATCTACATAGAACATAAGTGATAAGAGATAGTGAGAAGCGGTTTTTGGACTCAATTTAGCCTTTTAAAGAAATAGGTTTCGTATTCTCTCTTTATTGTCTATTCATAGCAGAAATCAACCACTTTTGGTTTTAACGTTGATCGCCATGGAGTAAAAACGGTAATCAATAGTTAGATATGGTTTCCTGAAATGAATTATGGTTCCCTAGAATTGGTTAGGTTCCAACTCCACTCTAATTTGTTTACTAAAATGAGAAGAAATTAGTAGAAATTTACTGTCACTTCCGGTTTCAATAATGATCTACATAGAACATAAGTGATAAGAGATAGTGAGAAGCGGTTTTTGGACTCAATTTAGCCTTTTAAAGAAATAGGTTTCGTATTCTCTCTTTATTGTCTATTCATAGCAGAAATCAACCACTTTTGGTTTTAACGTTGATCGCCATGGAGTAAAAACGGTAATCAATAGTTAGATATGGTTTCCTGAAATGAATTATGGTTCCCTAGAATTGGTTAGGTTCCAACTCCACTCTAATTTGTTTACTAAAATGAGAAGAAATTAGTAGAAATTTACTGTCACTTCCGGTTTCAATAATGATCTACATAGAACATAAGTGATAAGAGATAGTGAGAAGCGGTTTTTGGACTCAATTTAGCCTTTTAAAGAAATAGGTTTCGTATTCTCTCTTTATTGTCTATTCATAGCAGAAATCAACCACTTTTGGTTTTAACGTTGATCGCCATGGAGTAAAAACGGTAATCAATAGTTAGATATGGTTTCCTGAAATGAATTATGGTTCCCTAGAATTGGTTAGGTTCCAACTCCACTCTAATTTGTTTACTAAAATGAGAAGAAATTAGTAGAAATTTACTGTCACTTCCGGTTTCAATAATGATCTACATAGAACATAAGTGATAAGAGATAGTGAGAAGCGGTTTTTGGACTCAATTTAGCCTTTTAAAGAAATAGGTTTCGTATTCTCTCTTTATTGTCTATTCATAGCAGAAATCAACCACTTTTGGTTTTAACGTTGATCGCCATGGAGTAAAAACGGTAATCAATAGTTAGATATGGTTTCCTGAAATGAATTATGGTTCCCTAGAATTGGTTAGGTTCCAACTCCACTCTAATTTGTTTACTAAAATGAGAAGAAATTAGTAGAAATTTACTGTCACTTCCGGTTTCAATAATGATCTACATAGAACATAAGTGATAAGAGATAGTGAGAAGTGGTTTTTGGACTCAATTTAGCCTTTTAAAGAAATAGGTTTCGTATTCTCTCTTTATTGTCTATTCATAGCAGAAATCAACCATTTTTGGTTTTAACGTTGATCGCCATGGAGTAAAAACGGTAATCAATAGTTAGATATGGTTTCCTGAAATGAATTATGGTTCCCTAGAATTGGTTAGGTTCCAACTCCACTCTAATTTGTTTACTAAAATGAGAAGAAATTAGTAGAAATTTACTGTCACTTCCGGTTTCAATAATGATCTACATAGAACGTAAGTGATAAGAGATAGTGAGAAGCGGTTTTAGAATCAATTAAAAAATAGGTTTCGTATTCTCTCTTTATTGTCTATTCATAGCAGAAATCAACCACTTTTGGTTTTAACGTTGATCGCCATGGAGTAAAAACGGTAATCAATAGTTAGATATGGTTTCCTGAAATGAATTATGGTTCCCTAGAATTGGTTAGGTTCCAACTCCACCCTAATTTGTTTACTAAAATGAGAAGAAATTAGTAGAAATTTACTGTCACTTCCGGTTTCAATAATGATCTACATAGAACATAAGTGATAAGAGATAGTGAGAAGCGGTTTTTGGACTCAATTTAGCCTTTTAAAGAAATAGGTTTCGTATTCTCTCTTTATTGTCTATTCATAGCAGAAATCAACCACTTTTGGTTTTAACGTTGATCGCCATGGAGTAAAAACGGTAATCAATAGTTAGATATGGTTTCCTGAAATGAATTATGGTTCCCTAGAATTGGTTAGGTTCCAACTCCACTCTAATTTGTTTACTAAAATGAGAAGAAATTAGTAGAAATTTACTGTCACTTCCGGTTTCAATAATGATCTACATAGAACATAAGTGATAAGAGATAGTGAGAAGCGGTTTTTGGACTCAATTTAGCCTTTTAAAGAAATAGGTTTCGTATTCTCTCTTTATTGTCTATTCATAGCAGAAATCAACCACTTTTGGTTTTAACGTTGATCGCCATGGAGTAAAAACGGTAATCAATAGTTAGATATGGTTTCCTGAAATGAATTATGGTTCCCTAGAATTGGTTAGGTTCCAACTCCACTCTAATTTGTTTACTAAAATGAGAAGAAATTAGTAGAAATTTACTGTCACTTCCGGTTTCAATAATGATCTACATAGAACATAAGTGATAAGAGATAGTGAGAAGTGGTTTTTGGACTCAATTTAGCCTTTTAAAGAAATAGGTTTCGTATTCTCTCTTTATTGTCTATTCATAGCAGAAATCAACCACTTTTGGTTTTAACGTTGATCGCCATGGAGTAAAAACGGTAATCAATAGTTAGATATGGTTTCCTGAAATGAATTATGGTTCCCTAGAATTGGTTAGGTTCCAACTCCACTCTAATTTGTTTACTAAAATGAGAAGAAATTAGTAGAAATTTACTGTCACTTCCGGTTTCAATAATGATCTACATAGAACATAAGTGATAAGAGATAGTGAGAAGCGGTTTTTGGACTCAATTTAGCCTTTTAAAGAAATAGGTTTCGTATTCTCTCTTTATTGTCTATTCATAGCAGAAATCAACCACTTTTGGTTTTAACGTTGATCGCCATGGAGTAAAAACGGTAATCAATAGTTAGATATGGTTTCCTGAAATGAATTATGGTTCCCTAGAATTGGTTAGGTTCCAACTCCACTCTAATTTGTTTACTAAAATGAGAAGAAATTAGTAGAAATTTACTGTCACTTCCGGTTTCAATAATGATCTACATAGAACATAAGTGATAAGAGATAGTGAGAAGCGGTTTTTGGACTCAATTTAGCCTTTTAAAGAAATAGGTTTCGTATTCTCTCTTTATTGTCTATTCATAGCAGAAATCAACCACTTTTGGTTTTAACGTTGATCGCCATGGAGTAAAAACGGTAATCAATAGTTAGATATGGTTTCCTGAAATGAATTATGGTTCCCTAGAATTGGTTAGGTTCCAACTCCACTCTAATTTGTTTACTAAAATGAGAAGAAATTAGTAGAAATTTACTGTCACTTCCGGTTTCAATAATGATCTACATAGAACATAAGTGATAAGAGATAGTGAGAAGCGGTTTTTGGACTCAATTTAGCCTTTTAAAGAAATAGGTTTCGTATTCTCTCTTTATTGTCTATTCATAGCAGAAATCAACCACTTTTGGTTTTAACGTTGATCGCCATGGAGTAAAAACGGTAATCAATAGTTAGATATGGTTTCCTGAAATGAATTATGGTTCCCTAGAATTGGTTAGGTTCCAACTCCACTCTAATTTGTTTACTAAAATGAGAAGAAATTAGTAGAAATTTACTGTCACTTCCGGTTTCAATAATGATCTACATAGAACATAAGTGATAAGAGATAGTGAGAAGCGGTTTTTGGACTCAATTTAGCCTTTTAAAGAAATAGGTTTCGTATTCTCTCTTTATTGTCTATTCATAGCAGAAATCAACCACTTTTGGTTTTAACGTTGATCGCCATGGAGTAAAAACGGTAATCAATAGTTAGATATGGTTTCCTGAAATGAATTATGGTTCCCTAGAATTGGTTAGGTTCCAACTCCACTCTAATTTGTTTACTAAAATGAGAAGAAATTAGTAGAAATTTACTGTCACTTCCGGTTTCAATAATGATCTACATAGAACATAAGTGATAAGAGATAGTGAGAAGCGGTTTTTGGACTCAATTTAGCCTTTTAAAGAAATAGGTTTCGTATTCTCTCTTTATTGTCTATTCATAGCAGAAATCAACCACTTTTGGTTTTAACGTTGATCGCCATGGAGTAAAAACGGTAATCAATAGTTAGATATGGTTTCCTGAAATGAATTATGGTTCCCTAGAATTGGTTAGGTTCCAACTCCACTCTAATTTGTTTACTAAAATGAGAAGCAATTAGTAGAAATTTACTGTCACTTCCGGTTTCAATAATGATCTACATAGAACATAAGTGATAAGAGATAGTGAGAAGCGGTTTTTGGACTCAATTTAGCCTTTTAAAGAAATAGGTTTCGTATTCTCTCTTTATTGTCTATTCATAGCAGAAATCAACCACTTTTGGTTTTAACGTTGATCGCCATGGAGTAAAAACGGTAATCAATAGTTAGATATGGTTTCCTGAAATGAATTATGGTTCCCTACAATTGGTTAGGTTCCAACTCCACTCTAATTTGTTTACTAAAATGAGAAGAAATTAGTAGAAATTTACTGTCACTTCCGGTTTCAATAATGATCTACATAGAACATAAGTGATAAGAGATAGTGAGAAGCGGTTTTTGGACTCAATTTAGCCTTTTAAAGAAATAGGTTTCGTATTCTCTCTTTATTGTCTATTCATAGCAGAAATCAACCACTTTTGGTTTTAACGTTGATCGCCATGGAGTAAAAACGGTAATCAATAGTTAGATATGGTTTCCTGAAATGAATTATGGTTCCCTAGAATTGGTTAGGTTCCAACTCCACTCTAATTTGTTTACTAAAATGAGAAGAAATTAGTAGAAATTTACTGTCACTTCCGGTTTCAATAATGATCTACATAGAACATAAGTGATAAGAGATAGTGAGAAGCGGTTTTTGGACTCAATTTAGCCTTTTAAAGAAATAGGTTTCGTATTCTCTCTTTATTGTCTATTCATAGCAGAAATCAACCACTTTTGGTTTTAACGTTGATCGCCATGGAGTAAAAACGGTAATCAATAGTTAGATATGGTTTCCTGAAATGAATTATGGTTCCCTAGAATTGGTTAGGTTCCAACTCCACTCTAATTTGTTTACTAAAATGAGAAGAAATTAGTAGAAATTTACTGTCACTTCCGGTTTCAATAATGATCTACATAGAACATAAGTGATAAGAGATAGTGAGAAGCGGTTTTTGGACTCAATTTAGCCTTTTAAAGAAATAGGTTTCGTATTCTCTCTTTATTGTCTATTCATAGCAGAAATCAACCACTTTTGGTTTTAACGTTGATCGCCATGGAGTAAAAACGGTAATCAATAGTTAGATATGGTTTCCTGAAATGAATTATGGTTCCCTAGAATTGGTTAGGTTCCAACTCCACTCTAATTTGTTTACTAAAATGAGAAGAAATTAGTAGAAATTTACTGTCACTTCCGGTTTCAATAATGATCTACATAGAACATAAGTGATAAGAGATAGTGAGAAGCGGTTTTTGGACTCAATTTAGCCTTTTAAAGAAATAGGTTTCGTATTCTCTCTTTATTGTCTATTCATAGCAGAAATCAACCACTTTTGGTTTTAACGTTGATCGCCATGGAGTAAAAACGGTAATCAATAGTTAAATATGGTTTCCTGAAATGAATTATGGTTCCCTAGAATTGGTTAGGTTCCAACTCCACTCTAATTTGTTTACTAAAATGGGAAGAAATTAATAAAAATTTACTGTCACTTCCGGTTTCAATTATAATTGAGAAAATATCAGCCGTAAGAACCAAATTTCTTCAGTGGTGTACATGTCACATTGTAATTTGTTACACATGCATACATATAAACAGTAGTTACTACTTCTGTATAAATTCATGATGCAATTTGAAATATTTCCTTTATATTGTTATTATTGATACGCATAAGTATTATCACTGCTACGATTACAACTGTTAACATGGGATACTTTAAGGTTTTACAAAGGTAATGAACTTTGCCTTTCCATATAAGATTATCGTATATTGTTCTATTTAGTTTTCTTTAAACTAGCAGGTTATTTCCGATGCTTCTAGAATTTCTAATGCAGTTGTTCCCTGAAGAGCTAATGATCTCAAACGCTTCCTGATTATGTGTCTAGTGAGTCACATTATAACTGTATTGTTTATCCTGTACCAATTATGCAGCAATTTAACAAATATAGGCTTCATCCTTAATCTTGACAAAGTTTCTATCTGCTTCGTTTTTTTCTTGCTGAAAATCTAGAATTTGATCCTGACAGGTGTTGCATAATCCTTTAATCACATCTCACATAGAGGTTAAGCATGGGCGGAGTTATCGGGGGGCATGGAGGCATTGTTTCCCCCTCCTCCCAACTTTTTGACAAAAATGATTTATTCATATTAACTCCACACTCGTCTAGGAAGTATTCCAATAGGTCAGCCCCCAGCAGCACACAATTTCTAGTTCCGTCCATGATGTTAAATCTTCATGGAAGATCTATTGCATCTCACTTAAGAACTGTTTTATATGTTGGTATCGTCGCGAATTCTGTCGAGGAATTTAAAGCTTAAAATTTACAAAACGGTAATCATGCCTGTTGTTCTGTATGGTTGCGAAACATGGTCACTTACTCTGAGAGAAGAACATAGACTAAAAGTATTTGAGAACAAGATCCTGAGACGAATATTCGGACCAAGAGGAACGGGAATGGGGAATGGCGGAAACTTCATAACGAGGAGCTACATAACTTATATGGTTTACCCAACATTGTTAGGGTCGTGAAGTCTAGGAGGCTTAGGTGGGCGGGTCATGTAGCTAGAATGGAAGAAAGTAGAAACGCTTTCAAAGTCTTGACTGGAAGACCAATCGGAAAACGACCATTAGGAAGACCTAGGCGTAGATGGGAGGACAAATTAAGATGGATCTCACAGAGATTGTAATACAAAGTAGAAACTGGATGCAGTTAGCTAAGGTTAGAAGTCAGTGGAGAGCTTTTGTGAACGCGGCATTGAACCTCCGGGTTCCATAGACCATAGAGTTAGTTAGTTACTTATGTATTCTTTATATTTTAATGTCTAATATTCATCCCTGAATTACTTAGTTCATAAGAACCTGGAACAAATTTTGTATACGTATGAAAATTATTCGATGCTAATACTATCTCTTCTGCTAGGTACATGACAGTGGGAATATCTCCTGAGATACTTGGCGGAATAAGTCGATTGGTAGGCCAAGAGAATTCACCACATCATCGTCACATGAAACATTAAATCTCACGCAGAGCGTTTACCTCTCGAGCGTGGGGTCCCCGGTTCAATTCCCGGCCGAGTAATTTGTGGTGAGCAACACCGTGACAGTGGGTTTTCTCAAGGTACTTCCGTTTCCTCCCACTTTATCATTCCACCAATTGTTCCATCATCGTTCCCATGCTTTAATCATCGTCTCCTCTAGCCTAAAGGACATAGTCGTGGGACGTTAAACGCAAAGATTTAATTTTTTCCCATTGAGTTGAGGCCATTTGTCGCCATCCTGGTCTGCATTGCGTAGATAAGGGCTGGGTTTACCTCCTTCCTCGTCACTAACTAACTAACTC